>NC_090794.1:6780000-7135000 GCF_040054535.1 Antennarius striatus
AGACACGACGCTCAGAGGAACTGAAGGTTGACCTTAGATTCACTCCTGTCTTGAAGTCAGTTGTGATGGAATGAAACCACGACATCCTGACTGAATGACTGAAACACCCTGGAGCAAATATTGATCCTGATGTGGAGATCAATGAACTTCACCAATTAATACCCTGGGTTAGTACTGATCACTTAGGACTGACAGAAGAAGCCACTAAAGATGGAGAAGACACGCCATCCAGTGGTGTGAAGATAGAACTCCTGAAGGGCTGTCCTTAGTGAACTCTGAACCCCAGACGCTCTTCTTCTCTTATTGTAGTTCATCTACAGATGGTTGTAGTTCAGTTATTTTTAAATAGATCAGAAAATTTATTTCAGACCACGTTTTTTTTTATTTCTTATGATAGATTTTACCTGATAATAAAACTATATTGAAAAACTATATTTTGATGAGCAGTCATGGGTGACTAAAAGAAAACATAGCTGTGCTGGTTTATGTGCACCATATGTGGAATGTCACCTCCAATACTTGATTAAATTTTACTCTGGCATACATCTGACATATTTTATTTGATAATATAACTTTTACTAATAATACTAAGATGAAACCTTTTTTTTCTGTTTTAAGACTTTTTATCACAGTCTGGTTGATTGATAATGATTATTGGTGGTTTGCTTTCAAAAAAGGTGTTGAAATTCAAAGTCACTTTTAAATATCACAGCAATTTAATCATAATACATTTATTCTATACCCGGCTTTCATTTTAAACTCACTTTTAAACTCCATTAGGTTGCACTCAATAAACCCATTGACAAGTTGATGAATCATTTGGACCAAGTGAAAAAAATATATTGTGATAAACAGTGGATGAATGAAATAATTAATAATTACAAAGGTAAACATTAATGACATTACCTGCTGCAATCCTTCAGCACATAAAATGAATGAGTGTCTAATCATTTACATAAATACACACATACAGTATATACATACATACATATATCAAGTATTTGATACTATATTCAAGATGAAGGGGCTTTAGCTGCCATGAAGAATGTTTCAGAACACTTTAAATGCCCATGCTGTGTAGTAGATCACAAGAGTGAAGGGAGAACTTCTTTCTCAACTTGCTGTGGACGCTGAGTTTAAACTTATTGGTGACAAAATCAATCGTTTGTCTTGGTTTTCACAGAATTCACAGTTCGGCGACTGGTTGGCAGTCAGCAGGGGCTCCGCGGTTCTCCAGCTCGATACCGTCATCCTGAGGTTGGATATCAGGTTGTTTCTCCTCATGTTTGTCCTTTGCAAAGTTTTTCACCGTAGCGTCTCTGAGCATCCGTGAGACAAGCTGCTCATAAAACCACTCCAGGTCCTGGGGGTCCTCTGGCCAGGTCAGGTACTCTCTCTTCTGAACAAAAGCTCTGACTGCGTTGTATTTCATGAGCTGGTAGTGAGCCACCTTCAGTCGTGATGCGTTACAGCGGAGACATAAAGTAGGGTTAAACAGGTTCCAATTATAAGTTAGTTCAAATGTAGAAGGAGCCTAATACAGATTATTTCACATTTTAAAGCTTTATAATATCTTTCAAGCCATTGTTTGCAGGTTTTATTCTATTTCCAATACCCTTTGATAGTTTAACTGGTTAAGTCTGGATTAAGTTTAGCCACTCAGAGTAGGGCAAGTCTTCATTTAATACTGGTCAGATGAAAATCGTCCGATTCATAGCTGATAGCTGTTCAATCAAGGTTCTCTATTGAATGTAGTTAGAGACTAGCTTGTGAACGCTAGGGAGCATGTAGCAGCTAAAAAACCTTGTTTTCCTCTGGTGTTGGTGGAGATCTGAACCAGAACTAAATATGGAGTTAATATTGGGTTTATCAGAATGTGTGTGAAGAAAAAATGATACAAACCTTCCCTACAACCAACATTATCAGGACATTTTTTAGCTCCTCCAGCATCCGGCCCTGGGCCAAAGTGAACGCCTCCAAACACCAACCATCTAGAAAGATGCACGATCCAGTTACTTCCTTTTCCTTCTTGGGTCTCGGGTTAATATTATGATCAGGGTCAAAATACAGATGAGAGGGACAACAACTTGTTTTGGGCAGGAGGGTAGCTAACTTACTGAATCTACAGTCAAGGGTCGTTTTAAAAGGAACTGATCGATATTTTATTTTAGGGAAAAGCCCAGATAAATGGCTGGATTCAGGAAATTTTATAACTTTCCTAACTCTACAATATTTTTGTAACACACTACAAACCTAGGGAATCAATTTGAGCAAACCTTTGTGGAAAGGCGAGATGTGCTAAACAGACTAAAGCTGCAAGTGTAGGGCTGTTTGGTCTTGGTAAAGGTAGCTTTACTCAACTAAGTGCCTTTCAAGTTAAAACTGAACACAAGTTTGCTGACAGAAGAATGGAAATGGGGAAACAGGAAGTTTGGCTCGGTGAGGAGTAAAAAAAAAAAATCTACCTATCAGCATTTAAATTTTACTTATCGACATTCTCAGGATATCACTTATTTTTGTCTGCATGTATTCTCATAGTTTAACACCATAAAAGGGGGTCAACTTTTTATGAGATCAATGCTTGTTTTAGTCTTGCAGCAACATTTTTTAATATATTTTATTGCGTGCACGTGACCATCACTGACCCTCTCTGGGAACTAAGTTGTCAATCTTTATTAGAATTTCCTATTGTGAGCCAGAGAGGGAAATGCTGCACCTTTGTGCTTTAATGTTTTAACACCTGTAATTCTAAAGATATCCCTGATTTCAGACAAGTATGCTTCAGAGTTTGTTCAGTTTAGAAAAAAATGATAGCATTCCTTGACTGGAAGAGGAAATAACTACCAGATCAAATCCAGTGTGACTGTACCTTGGAGGAACTCCTTAGAGATGATGCAGACGGTCTTCCTACTGCCCCAGATAGCATCCCTGATGTTGGAAAGATGATCCTGACCTGGTAGGAAATCTCTGGCCTCGAAACAACAGTGAAAGATGTTCTCCTCTGAAAACTGGTTGTCCAGTTTCTTCAGCAGGGCAGCCTCCACCCACCTGTAGTCGTTGTTGCTGAAGCAGAGGAAGGCATCGTACTGCACCTCGTCCTCAGCAGGGGTCTGTTTGGGGCCCTCAATAACCCTACCGATGATCTTTTTGTAGATGATGAATATGTGGCCACGGAGACGGGCATAAATGATCCCGCTGAGGACGACTATGATGACCAAGAGAGTAGAAAGGATAAAGAGAGCAAACTTCAGATCCTGGACATCTTTTTCATCGTCTTCCTCACATGGTTTGATAATTGTTGAGTACTCCAACAGAGGAATATCACGGATTTCAGCTGGGAAAGCACACCTGTACTCCTCAACAGAGCTCACAAAGGTCGTATTTGTCACATTGAGCCACTTCAGGAACCCTTCCAGCTTGCAGTCGCAGTAGAACAGATTTGCTTCGAGGCTGAGAAAGATAAGCCCTTGGAAGTTCATTGGGTCTGGCGAGGCTAGAAAGTTGTTCGTGATATAGAGTGTTCTCAGACTGTCTGGAAAGACATTGGGCTGCAGGAATGTTAAGGCATTAAAGGACAGGTCCAGCTCTATCATGGAGGTGAGACCACTGAAAATCCCCTGCGGAAGAGTCGCAATTGAGTTGAACGTTATATTAAGACCGAGTAGACTCTCAAGATGATCAAACAGGTCAAGGCACTTCCCCTGGCTCCAAATTATCTGTAGAGAACTGTCATGAAGATCCAGCACTACCAAACTGTTATTATCAGGTCGTGTAAAGTTCCCGTTGAGTGTGCACCACTTGATGAAATTGCCACCGAATAAGAAGAACTTGAGGTGATTGAAAAGCGACAAAATGATATAAACATCCTCTAAATTTGTTAATCTGTTGTCTGCAACATCCACAAAGGTGCTGGTGAAGCCCAAATGAGAAATACCGCTCAATGTTTTCAACCTATTGTCACCAAGAAAAAGATATGACAGGTTTGGTAGTGACGCCGGGAAACCCAGGTCTCGTAACGAATTTCCTTTCAGAGATAGTTGATGTAAACTAGGAAGACCACTGAAGGCGTTGTCTCCTAACACACCAATGTGGTTGTTAGTCAAATCCAAAATAATCAGGTTTTTCAAACTGGTGAAATAGTGAGAACGTATTTCTCCAAGGAGATTTGATGACAGGTTGAGCATTTGTAAATTTTGAAGTCCATAAAAGGCATTTCTGTTAATCTGATTGACTTTATTTTGTGACACGTCTATAATCTTTGCATCCTTGAGAGGTTTGAAAACTGTGCTATGCAAACAAAATATCCTATTACCAGACAGATCTAGAGTTGTCACTGTACTGTTCACCAGGCCCTCAAACGTGTTTTCATCTGGATCCTCGATGTTGTCGTGAGAGAAGCCTTTCCCAAGATGTCCGGAGAATATGAGACGAGTTATTGGGGTTCCCTCTATGGCTTTGAAAAACCGACGCACTGAGCTCAAGCTGAAACCATTGGTGGAAAGATCGAGGGTTTGAAAGGCCATCCCTCTGAAAGGGTTCCTGCATCGTGTCCAGTTAAAATCTTCTCTATTCATTTCATACAAGTGATTGGAGTTCAAGTTCAGGAGAGTGAAGTATTTACCCTGGAAACCAACGAGATCTTCTTCACATAGTCTTTCAATCTGGTTAAGTTTGAGGTTAAGCTGCGTTAATTTCCTGAGTTTTGAAAAGAACAGTCCTGGTCGTAGTTCCACTATATTGTTACCGAAGAGATCAAGTGTTTCCAAGGACAACAGAGGCGAAAGATATGTTTCTGCTAATATTGAGTCTTTCAACTCGCAATAATCCAGAAAGAGGTGTTTTAAATTGAACAATCCTGCAAATGCCCTCGGCTCCAGACGAAGACCTTGATTGTATCCCAGGACCAGACGAGTCAGTTTCCTCTGTCTGAGCAGAGCGTTGTTCCGTAGGGTGAGCTTCACGCGTTGGTATCCCAGATCTAACTCCAGCAGCTGGTCGTAGCGTCTGAGGGAGGTGTAGTTCAGCTCACTAATGTAGTTATTGTCCAGGTAGAGGTGGGTGATGTTGGGAGACAGAACAGGAACCCAGTAGAGGCGCCGTCCGTGGCAGTTGACCATGAGATCGTATATGTCACATGAATGATAGCATGTAGTTACCTGCAAGTAGGAATAATGCATCATGTCTGCAAGTAACCTTACAGTCATATGAAATGAAAAACATTTTTAGATGCACTTCTTACGATGACCAATTCCATTCTTACAGCTGTATAATAAATGTGGTTATCTTCGCTTAGCATGAAGTCTTCAAACAGGGTTGTTCTACAGTTTTCCAGCTACTGGATATTCCACATCAATCTAGAAATTCACAGTGTTGATTCGCTTCCATGTAGCAAAGTCCTTGTGAAACTTGAAATTTCAATGCATGACTAAAGTAAATATAAGTTGTTAATATCATTTGTGTTGACTTGTTGTGAATTGGCACACCCTCACAGCTACATGTGAACACACCATTAGAAGTGTGGGTTGGTTACTGGGAAACAGAGAATCCCTGTCAGGAAGGAAAGTGATGCTCAGATGAGCTACCTTACTGCTGAGTTTGAAAAAGGTAATTTATTCACATACCTGTAGGAATAAACCAATGACAACCGATTGAAGAGCTAACGTCCACATCTTGTCCTCAACCTAACAAGAGATCCGATCAGAAAGTTTAAGCTTAGGTTAACATTTAAATGACATGATCTGAACACCTGACAAGAGGAGGGATCGGTAGGTGAACATTCCACATGTTAGCCTGGATGAAGGACAAGCTGGGGATTATTTGCTTTAGCAGGTTCATGGTTCACTGAGCAGCTTCAGTGTCAAACTGTTTGGGACACAACCATTCATGTCTGATACGAGCTTCAACAATAAAAACACATTTATTAGTCTGATGTTTGTCATGAGCTACTAGATTGAATGTGTCACCCTGTCCTGACTCACACTACAGTTAGTTAGTTAGTGGTTTAAAATGATAAAGGCTCAGTGGTTTTACACACACACACGCACGCACACACACACACACACACACACACACACACACACACACACACACACACACACACACACACACACACACACACACACACACACACACACACACACACACACACACACACACACACACACACACACACACCAGTGCGTTATCTCCACATGTTTCAACAGCGCAAGTATTTGTAGAGACTTTCCAGAAAATGACGGACTAAGCGAGGGGCGCTCATATTGGTGAGCACACACAAACACACACGCACGCACGCACTCACACACACACACACACACACACACACACACACACACACAGACACACACACACACACACACACAAAATCACGAAGTAAAAATCCTACCTGTGTCCAAGTGTTGCGCAATCTGGAGGGGTGTGGGGGCGCACCTCCTCCGTGTTCTTATCGAACCGAGTCAGGCCCCCCTCCCAGCAGAGACTCAGTAAACGTGACTCACTCTGTCGGGTACAGCAGGAGAATGTCGAAATCCAGCGGATTGAGCAAACATCTTGTTCCTCCTCTGGACACAACTTCACCTCATTCTCAGCGGAGCGCTGCAGCCGTTCTGACCGCGTCGTTATGGGTTGCTTCATCTCTGGCGACATCTACCGGCTAACAAGCGCAATGACGGCTCTAATTTTCAAAATCTCCTTTCGGCTTTCCCCTTCAGGGGTCGCCACAGCGAATCAATTGCCTCCATCTAACCCTGACTTCTGCATCCTCTTCTCTCACACCAACTACCTTCATGTCCTCTTCCACTACATCCATAAACCTCCTGCCTGGCAGTTCAAAACTCAGCATCCTTCCACCAATACAATTTATAACTCTTATTTTCAAAATAAATAAATAAATAAAAGCACCTATTTTGATTATCGTTCCTTCATACTTAATGCTATACACAGGAAAAAAACAAACTCATCCTTTTCTAATTAATATACATTAATACTAATAAACCTCTACATATCTTTCAACATGTCCTCCAATCACGTCACTGTTTAGCATTTTATTTTATCAAAACCAAACTTCTTTGGGGACAAGAGCTCCTGGGGGACGTGTTGATTATATTTATGCTTTAGAAGGGGAGAAAAAGTACGTGAAAACCTAAATATTTTGAAATATTATTTATAGTGAGTACAGTAACCACAAAATAAAAAGCAACATTTTCAGGAAGCCAGAGGCACAAAAATGTGTAGATCAGGGTAAAATTTTGAATTCAGGGGTGTCATGGGATGTTGCAGTCTCTGACTGCCTTGTTGGTATTGGGAGAACCCAGAGGGAACCCACGCAGACTCAGGAACATTCAAACTCCACACAGAACTCCACGCAGAACAACAAACTACAGAAACAACAAGATTTAGTGAGTCCACACTATGTTAACGCCATCTGGAGCAAAAGGGTTCTGAAAAGAATAATTATACTTCAAATGAGTAGAAATTATAAATATTTTAAGTCTTATCCCATACATAAAGTCATTTTAAATATTGAGAGTAACGTTGTATGATAATATCTGTAAAGTATTTAATCCCTAAATGTGAAGTTAAGATTAATTTAATAATTAATTTAATAACTGGTGTAGTTAGCCTGTCTGGAGCAGAACCCCAAGAAACATGACATTTAATTTTAATATATAATATATTATCTATAAACACAAATGTAAAGTCTTTGTCATATTTTTATTCTATGTTATCAGCTGTATTTGAATATTAAATTTGGCACACAGGTCCGTATTAACCATTCTAAAACAGTATTTCTAAACATTTTGACATTTTTCTAGCAGTTATAACACTGGTAATTCTTCTCTATAACTTCTGCAGAAGTACTACTTGTGCTGGCAGCCTGTACTGCCACTGATTGTTGTATTACTAATTATTAAAATACTTCTACTAGTTTTGCTGCTTTGACTGTGATGTTTCTGTAACCCAGCTGATGCCGCAACTAGGCTACTGCATTATTCTCTTTATGCTGGTTGTGACTCAGTGGTATTATTTGTCAGCTTTTTCTTTAAACCTAAAGAAAAGCAGGATTAACTCCAACTGATGCTGCTGCTCACATTTGCTACACAGGATATGGTAACATCATACAGTATTAGTAGTTTAACAACGCCATAACACTGATTACTATCACTTCGTAACAACCACTTATACTGCACTAACAACTGTTTGGTAGACTTTTCCGCCTCTTTTTTGTGAGGCATTGTTAGACTATGTCCAAGCCTTGCTTTAGATTTAGAACTCTGTTCAAAGGGTTTTTAGAAATAACCTTAGGAGGAAATGTGGTTTCACTTTTTATTGCATTTAACATTGTTTAACATCAGAACATCAACACGTATCCTCTCAAAATACTGTCACTAGTGCTTCTGTGAACTTTGCTGTCGTGATGTTTATTAAACGTGCAGTGTATTAAATGTTTCCTCGGTGCAGCAGCATTATGAATGAGCTGTAATTCTGTATTGTTTCCACATGGTGGCGCAGCCGGCCTGTTTCTGAGCAGAGGACGAGCGAGAACGTGTACAAAGAAATTCACTTTTCTATAATTTAATAAAAGTTCCAACATGGCCTAAAAACGCGTGGGCACACACGAGGGAGACAGTCCCACGCATACACATTTCTCATTTCATATTGTCATGACTTTTTCCACTTTCCACACTTTTTTTGTCCACTTTAATTGTCTTACAAACACTGGTGCACACGCACCAGGTGAGCTGTGCGTGTCTTTGTCGTGATATTTCCCACTCCTTCAGGTGTTACCGGTCAGGTGCCCCAAACTATGCGCCTCCAGCTCCGAAGCTTTGAGCGCGTCTGCGTTCTCCGTCTTCCTTCTGCCGTTGAAGAAGTAGTGAACCAAAAAGACCACCAACACGACAACAAACACCGTTGCCACTATTATCCCCACCAGACCCCCCACTGTCACTCGTGACGGTCGCCTCGTCGGCTCTGGATGTGGCACAGGTGGTTGTGTGGATGCAAGGAGGGAGTTCGGAGTGGTGCTCGCTCCGGATCCCTCCGCCCCTCCATCCGCGTCCGTATCATCATCGTTTTTTACGCACTTGTATTCTTTCACCAGTGTGTATCCCGGAGAGCACGAACACACGTAGCTGCCGAATGTGTTTTCACAGTCTTGATCACAATAATCGGACGCGCACTCGTCTATGTCTAAACACACCATCTCTGCTGTCCTCTCCTCGATCACATACCCCATCGGGCAGAAGCAGACGGCGTTGTCATTCGGGTCACACACGGCGACGCACTCCTCGTCCCCGCAGTACAGTTTACACTTAGTGGGTGACATTTGGTCTTCTTTGTATCCATCATAACAAGAGCAGAGGAAGCCACCCGGGATGTTGGTGCACATGTGCTCACACGGAGCGGACATGCACTCGTCCACATCCACGCACTGGTCACCTGTCAGCTTGAATCCATCTTTGCAGACGCACTGGAACCCGCCGACGGTGTTGACGCACACGAAGTTGTCTCTGGGACACTGCCGCTCGTCCGCACAGTCGTTGATGTCCACGCAAGATCTCCCATCCTGCGCCAACTTAAAGCCGTGATCACACGTGCACGCGTGGGAGTCACCATTTTTATAGCAGGCGTGTGCGCACTGCAGGGCGAGGCAGTGGTCATCGGTGGCTTGTTTGCAGGTGACTTTATTTCTAGGGCTGACGGTCTGACCCGGAGGACAGTAGCAGGAGGGCCCGTTTTGGGGGTCCACTAAACATTTGTACTCACACCCACCCTCTTGGATCTCGCAGCTCCAGGGCGCCGGCAGCCACTGTTTAGAGAAGCAGATGAATTTAGCCCTTGATGGACTCTTGGTGGCGATGCTTCCAGGAGGCAAGGTCAGAGTATCCCCGATGTCAAACCCCATGGGCAGCGTGTACATGACTTCCTCCCATGGTGCAAGTTCCGGACGGCCACACATGTCTTTGAAGCTGTGCTCACAGAGAAACCCCTCCATGGCTTGGTCGCATGGCGCTTGGGTCCATTTTAAGTCTTCTGATGAAACGTAGACGCAGCGATGAGAAGAACAGCTGCTGTCAAAACTTGGGGACCAGTTGGAGAAGTCGCTGTCGCTGTCTCCCGTCACCCACTGGAAGCCTCGCAAATTATTGGCTGCAGCGTCCGGGCAGTCGGCCGTTCGATGTAAACCGATCCAGAACCGATCTTTACGGAGTGCCAACAAGATAAAAACGAGATCACGGGAATCAGTCGAGCGCACCGTCATTAAATGACCGCCTTGGTCGTTGCATTTTTTCTCTGCCGTCTTGAAATCGCTGGGATCTGGAGTCACAGTGAAACACTGGTTCTCCATGCAGTAACCGCCGCTCCGGTCGTTCCTGTCGGCTGTTCCCATCAGGACAGCCGACAGGATGACCAGCAGCCCCGTTACATCCTTCATGTTCGAACCTGAAGTTGGGTCTGTTCAAGTTCTTGCGCTTTCCAGCCGCCTATTGGTTCGTTTGTTGGAGAAAAGGTTTTGCTCGTATTTATAAGCCCCCAACTCCATGTTGGTTGAGCCCCAGTGGAGGAAGGAAGTGCTTCAGTCAGCCTGCACTACGGCTCTACAGCCCTCCACAAACTTTCTCCTCCGCTCGGCGGACCACATCCCCAAATTAGGCACGTTACGCACGGCCTTTACGCACGGACGTAACGAAGCTGCGCGCACGCAAGGGGGCTTCTAACAAACGCCCCCAGTTGGCAGTAACTCCTCCCAGATCAACTAACTACAGTCATGTGTTCAGTAGTGAGCTGTGTAATGTTTCTGCACGGCAGATCAAAACACGCATCATCACACACATTCTCCCCATTTACACACAATTATCAAGGATTTCTGTTTTATTTGGATAAATTCATGATAATTCTGCCATAAATATTATTTTGGCTCCATGACAACACCAAATACTGAAAGTTAATTCCAGGTTTGCACTCTGTAATGAATGTTATATGTTGGAAGTATGATTGTGTTAGAAATGAGTGTGTGTGTGTGTGTGTGTGTGTGTGTGTGTGTGTGTGTGTGTGTGTGTGTGTGTGTGTGTGTGTGTGTGTGTGTCTGCTTCTGGCTGCTCACCACGTTTACTTTTATGGAGCTTTATTGTTGTTCATCCAAAGAAGTGAAATTTAAAGGAAGATTTTGTTCAATGTTGCAAAGGAATTAACAAAACAACACGATGATCTTCAGTAAACCTCTTGATATGAAAGAGAACTAAAGAAACACAACACAAGTCTCTTCTCCACATTTCAGTCTTTTAATTTATCACTCACTTTACATTCAACCACAAAAAACCCAAAACAAGAACACTTAAACCAGTGAAATCTAGCCGTATGTGTTTTATACAGATGTATATCATATGGACAGTGTGTTTTCATGTACAGAGAAGATAGCAGCGGAGTTTTACAATCATGTTTCAATGATCTGTCTAAGCCTTCAGCACAGCATCATACGGCTGTGAGCAGCATGTCAGGATATTCAGTGTAAATAATAACATGTAAATCCTTGAATGCGCTGAAGTAAACCGATGGAGGTTTGTCACTTTACAGGAAAGTCAGCGTGTTTGAGAATAAAACATGTCTCTACTTTAAGCCCTACAGAAACTTTATTCACCTTTCAGACAGAACAAATTTTACTTGTTGCACCAAAACAAGATATTTTTAAAGTTGAAAAATCAACAAAACATTTCAGAACATTCTTAAATGATTGATTGACAGATTTATGGATATGAAAATTGTCCATCAAGCTATGACAGCAATCCACAATGACTCAATATGCATGTGAAAGAATTCCCAATGCATCCTAAAAGGAGCGCTGATGCACCTCAAAACTGTTTGTCATGAACCAAAATGAAAAATCATGTCAGATATTTTATGAGAAAACCTCTGTCACACAAGGTTATAATGGCAGTAGATACTTTAACAAGCTAAAGAGAACACTAATTTCATCAATACTGGAAGTTTAAAGTGAGATTTGAGAAATAAAAATATAGTAGAAACTCAGGAAGTTCACAAAAAAAACAGTGTGTTGCTGGCTGTATGTGGAATGTTGCCTGACTTACAAAAAGATGACTGAAGAGCGAAGAGGGAGCTGCTTTTTCTTACATATGAGAACAATAGTTTCGTGTGTGTGTGTGTGTGTGTGTGTGTGTGTGTGTGTGTGTATGATTACAGTATACAGGTCATTCCTCTGCCGCTGAAAAAATAACTATATTGTGAACTCTCCTGGAAGAATACAGTTATTACAGAAAGTGTCTCTATACTTCTTAGTACCATGGTGATTAAAGTTTGTTTTTCCATAACTCCACCTTCTTTATGACATTCAATTGTGAAAAAAGTTTGATTGCAAAAGGAAAACTCATTGTTCTGTTTCTGAAACAAGGCTGACAGCAGGAGACATAAACAGTGTTTGGAAACAGTCGTCTGTTACGAAGCCCACAACCCACATTCACTGCACAGAGACTTAAAAGCATATGATTGCTGGAAGCTTAAAAATACAATATTAATCATGTTTGTATAACTGAACAAGCCTCGTATTACCTCTGCCAAGAAGGGTCATAATTTCACCTGTGTCCTTTGGTTGTTTGGTTAGTTGTTGTTTGACATTTACTCATGAAGTTATGCACCAAATTTTAAAAACAACCTAAGGATCAAATCCATTAAATCATTAAAATAAATCTGAACTAGATACATTTCTTTCATGAATATCTTGAAAAATAATTTTCCAAACGCAAAGATAAAAGTTCAGTTTCGGCCTTTACAGACTATAACCTCATTCAATTTATTGCAGCTTCAATATGGATCCAAATGATGAGATTGTTTCGAAGAGAGTAGCAGGATTCTATGGCGCTGGTGGATGCAAGCTCCACTAGTTTATTATATTTAACATCTCTGGAAATAAAATGCAGGATGACACGAGGAAGTGGAGAGCAGCATTCGTCCCAGTAGGTGCAACTAAAGTATCTGTGCGTCGTTTTTAAACTGTTTATCAAAGGATAGCCTCTTATAGGTCTCTGTGGTCACCTGCTGCAGATAGAAGATGTCTAGATTGGAGTGTTTGATGGAGGGGAGCTGGAAGCTGCCACAACGCTTCACTGAATGCTGAATCAGGAAAAACAGCAGTGCTGCAGCCAGGAGGATGGACACTGAGATGCCCAGGATGCTGCCCGTCTTGATGTAAGAAGGCACCGCTGGTGGTTGAATGCCGGCTGGTGTTGGATAAACAGCAGTAGAGCCTGATCCTTCTTCCTCCTCCTCCTCATCTTCAATGGCTACACACATGTAGCTTTTGTGCAGCTTGAAGCCCTCATCGCACAAGCATCTGTAACCACCGAACAGGTTTTCACACTTGTGCTCACACTGCTTCTCCAGCTCACACTCGTTGATGTCGTAACACGTGGGAGTGCTGGTGTCCATGTCTATGATGTAGCCATCGGGGCAGAAACACTGGTGCAGTTTGTTCTCGTGGTTCAGGACGCACGACGCCGGACAGTGCGCCTCCGTGCACGTCATTACGCACCTGGTGCGGTCCGCGGGGGACACCCGGAACCCCTTCCTGCACATACACTCATACACCCCGTTGACTTTGTCACACAGCATGTGCTCACACCTCTGGCAGACGCTAACATCCACACACACTCCATCCTCCTCCTCGAAGCCATCTCCGCACCTGCACTCGAAGTCGCCCACGGTGTTCTCGCACTCCTCGCCATCCCCGGTGCACGGATTCTCCTCCGCGCACTCGTCCACATCCTCACAGCCTATCCCATCCTCCGCGAGCCGGTAACCCTGGTTACACTTACACGCGCGGGTGTCGCCCACCTGTTGGCACCCTTGCGCGCACTTGGCGCACGGATCCGCGGTGCAGGTGATCCGGTTGGGATGGAGAGTTTGCCCCGCTGGGCAGATGCAGTCGTGCGTAGTGGAGTTGCAGTCGTGTTCACAGCCCCCACGGAACACCTCGCAGGTCCAGGGGGCTTTTGTCCATGCAGTCATAACACACACATGCTTGGAGTCCGGAAAAATGGCGCCAGCCTTTTCCGCCACTGCGATGGTTCCTGGTGGAAACGTTTCGGAGTCTGTTAAGTCGAAGCCCATCGGGGCGGTGTACCTCACCTGTATTCCTCCGCCCGCCTGTAAACTACCGCATTGCTCCTCGGATGTGTACTGGCACAGAAATCCGTCCAGGTTGTCACTGCAAGGCTCCTTTTGCACCGTCACGTTCTGCTCCATCGACACGGAGACGCAGGAACATTGTTGGAAAGCTGCCTCCTCTGTCGTCCTGTCGTTGGTATGCAGCTCCAGCCAGTAACTACCGCTCACCCCGCCGGGGAGAACCGTCAATACGTTACTGAGGGTGAACTTTAACAAATGCCCACCCGAGTCTTTGCACCTTTCCTGTGCGCCCTGGAAGTCTTCGGACTCCTGGAAAAGCGCAAAACATTGACTCCCGGCGCAATGTCCGCGCGGAGAGAGAACGGCTTCCTCCAGCCCGCAGAGGAAAATCACGCAAACAAGAAGCGCGTTCGATGATCGAATCATGATGTCGATATTAGAGAAGCTGGTGGTTCAAACCTCTGCGGGTCCAACTGTGATTCTGGACGATGGATATAAGCTCCATTTATAAAAGCGTCCGACTATTTTTTTTTTTTTTTTTTTTGTCGGGCCAGTGGAGGAAGGAAGTGAAGTTCTGGCCACTGGTTTAAGCTCCGGTCTGATTGCTCACCCCCCCCCAACCCCCACCCCCCACCCCCCAACTCCTTATCTCACAGAGACTGGTCCATCAACACACACCGAGAACGCACACTGACGCACACGGAACATTAACTTCAACGAGAGGACGATGGACATAATTCCATGATCCTCCCTCCTTAGTGGCTCTTCCCTTGTTTTCAGAGGATAGCACCCCCCCCACCCCACCCCTTCCCACCCCACCAGCCCCCCACTCCTCCCAGAGTTCAGTCACTTACACAATCTTTACATGTTTTTTTTTTGTGCCTCTGGTGAAAAAAAAAAAAGAGTGTCATAAAGTTTCAAGTTTGGGAAATTACTTTTTGGCTGCCTGTGAACAACACACACACACACACACACACACACACACACACACACACACACACACACACACACACACACACACACACACACACACACACACACACACACAGCTGAAAGCTCTGCTGGAGCTTCTACTGCCAGCTATCCAGCAGTGATGAGGGGGTCACATGCGAAATGGGCCAAGATGAGGGGCCTCAGTTTCCCAGGTCTTTGGGGTGTTTATTTTTTCGTGGGGGGGGGGGGTAACATTTGGTCTGCCTCTGCTGGTGCTGCAGACATGAGGATGCCATAGGTGTCCTATCTTATGTAAGAATGACTTTAAATTACATTTTTAACTCTTGATTTCAACAGATGCTTAGAACTACACATGACATCATCAACCCCATCCCATTATGTACTAATGTTACATAATATAATATAACGATATTACTAATAATACTAATAATATTACTAATATTATAATCTTATAAACAAAAGGGACCAACAGAGAGGAACTATCTTTGTGATTTATAGCAAAGGCTTACTTAGTTTATTCTTTCAATAAATCACCTATTTGAACATAATTAGTTAAATCAGAAAAGGGTGAATTAAGTATTTTTGTGTGTGAACCCTTGTGAACCTGTAAGCTGTATTTATCCTTGATTACTTTGAACGACTTATTCTATACAACAGTCAAAGTAAAATTTGAAATGCAGCCCAACTTCCTCAGAGGAGCATCTCAGAGCAAAGTCCCTCCTTCCAGGAGAGACACTGACTCATGGCAGGAGGACTAACTTCCTTAATCCTAATAATAATTCCAGAACTAGAGACGCCATTGTCTAATTGATGCTAAATGTAAACCGGTCATCATTCTTTTACCGTTAAACATTTTTTCTCAAATGAGTCGGGGTGGTCCAGGAGGAAGAGAGTTGCCTTCCACTCTTTTCTCACGAGGGAAAAGTGACTGGAATAAGAAGAGGAAGCAAAGAACAAGAGGACTGGATGCAGTTCTTGCAGTCCAGGAACACAAACGTGACAAGTTCGACATGACATTATGCAAACACATTCAGTGGAGTTCGGGTGGAGTTCGGGTTGAGTAGATCTGAAGGAATGTAATCACATCTGATTGGTTTCCACCCCAAAGTGATACCGTGTGACTCACTGGATGTGAGAGAACGTCCCGAGTGCGTGTGTGGAGAATGACATGAGGAAATTATTATGTAAATGAGCATCAGCTGTAAGCAGGAGAGCATTCGGGGAGATATAAGCTGGTTTATGAGTCAGTGAACTCTGAGAGGTGGTCGGCTCCAATACCGCGGTTTCAATACCGCTTTATGTTCCACTATGAAAATGGAATGGGGTGGAGCGGATGTGACTGAGGCGTACAGGAAGGGGAATCCTTTGTTCACACCGTAGAAACAAAAATAACCAGTTATGTGTTTGGAATTGACTTGCAAATGATAAATTTTATGATCCTGACCTTTGCTGTGATGCCCAGTGGCGGACGGTGTGAATTCAGTCCAGACAACGTCTGCAATCTTAACTTAAAGTCAGCCTGGTGATAAAAACCAGGCTGGTTGTTCTCGATAAATATTTTCCCAGTTATCCGTCTTTGTTGCCCACGCCGAGTTTATCCAACGGGGCCTGAAGATTGTGTTGTTTCTCCTAAAGCTCTCTTTTTCCAGTCAGAGCTGTGACTGTGTTTTTACAGTGGAACCATGTGATGTGGTTACATTGACAAACTTTGGTGCTGGTGCCACGAACAACATCCTCGGCGCAGCCTTGTTTTTAGCTGGGCTTTTGTGATATAACTCAACTTGTTGAAACTGCCTCACCTTGACTGACCTGTGAAGGCCTCACGAGTTTCCTGCTGCGTTCGCCTAACTGGCGCCCAAATGTTGAGGACAACGTCTTTATCCTGTTGGTACGATGTGGTGAAAGGAAGGCAGAGGTCGACCGCACAGGAGGCAGCCGGGGTTCCACATCTTCTGGAACTCGACGCCCACGTCTGTTTGTCAGCACATTTCTGAGCATCAGAGTATAACATGGTAAAAATAAAAAGGAAGAAATAGAACTAAGAAAAGTGAACTGGTCTTTTTGAACATTGTTACATATAAAATAATGAGAATAACAACTCAGTTTAAACTCCTCAAATCACTATCAATATGGATTTTCTGGCTCCTCTTACTGTCATTGAAGGCATCATGTGATGGAAACTATGGACTATTTCACAGATAGTTTTGGTTTTATACAGTGACGTTGAGCTGAATCAATATTTTATGCAATAACTTAATTTCCCTTCGGGGATTATAACAGTGTATAAAATAAAATAAATTAAAAAAAATTAAAATTAACGACGGCAGATTTAATTCTCACTCATTTCAGTTAATTCCCATGGAATTGCTGATAAAAAATGTTGGATCTTTGAGGGTGCAGTGTTTCAAATATGGAGAAAGACTGTTTTCCTTGTTAGCAACATGTTATGTTTAATATTACTGTACCTTTTCTTATTTTAACTCGCAGGTTAATGTCATTCTAACAAAGAAAAACCTCAACAACAAAAAAACAGCGCTGACCCCACTGGTTCTCAAACCTTCCACCTTAAGTTCTGCTGTCGGTTACTTGGCAGAGATGTGTCACCAGCCAAGGAGGAAAAGGTGTTTCTATGTCTGGATGAGGATGAAAAGAGTTTGGGAGTTGATTAATCCCTTACCCCCCCCCCCACCCAACCCCTCCACCCTGCTCCTCCCGCACACACAACGGAGGCATGACACCGCCATTTATCATGTGCCCTGTGTGTCCCCACATCCTGAGGAATTGCATCTGATGCTTTGTCATGAGTGGCAGCAGCGAGGGAACACACGTCACGTGACCCCCACCCCCAACCCCCACACATCACCTCACAGGCCTCACATCTCCACCAGGGAGGGGCTGGTCTTTACATAAATTCACATTCAAAGTAAAAGCCCCCTTTAGTATTCAACAGAAACTCTTTCACGTTGTTTTAGTACATGGCTGGTGGATGCTATGGCGATGGAAAGTGAAGAACATTTTATTGTATTTGTTCAGCCAATGGAAAAATAGTGCAGTATACACTGGTAACATTCTTGGTATCTGATTGGACAGCCCACCTCCAGAATCACTGTCAGAGTCACAGAACTCAACCTGAAAAAAAAATCCTGTTTATATTGTTTATAACAGATTATTTAAGAACAAACAACGACTAAATCTTTGACCATAAAAACCTACTGTATTAGAAATATTTTTTTATTGCCAGTAGCTGTAAGAAAAAATATGAATTAACAAAGTGGTGGGTCTGGATCTATTTCTCAACTAGATCAAACTTGGATTTTGTCATTTTTGAAGAGGTTCACTCCAACACTGCACATAACATACATAACGTAACGTAACGTAACGTAACGTAACGTAACGTAACGTAACGTAACGTAACGTAACGTAACGTAACATAACATAACATAACATAACATAACATAACATAACATAACATAACATAACATAACATAACATAACATAATATAACATAACAAGCGTGCTCCCTCCTCTTTGTAAATACGGGCTTGGTGTACTTTTAGGAACACCCAAAGTGGAGTCTGATCTCTGACCGTCGCTGACCTGGACGAACGCTCTGTGAGGATATTGTGTTTAACCGTCTGAGACGCACAGATAAATGCGAGCCATGAAAATCATGCACTGGATTCAGGAATTAGGAAGAAAGGTAGATCCACCCCCACAATGGCAGGAAGTACCCCTTTGGGACTTTTACGTGATATCATCAGCCTTCAGGTTTAGCAATCAAAATATATTACATGTCTAAAGGATGGTCGGCATCTTTGTTTTACTCCTTTTCTACTCTGTTTGGGATCCGAGCCACATCGAAACAAAGGCTGCTATGACATCTTCAGTCTCTTCCAGTCTGACACTAAGAATCAAATGAGATTAATGCAGCAATAAAACACATCGATCAGGACCCAAATCTTTGGCTCTTGTGTGACTGACACAGATGGAGTTCATTGGCTTCGGCGCCAAAGCATCAGATGTTACGAAAGTCATTTTTAAATGAAAACAGGAAACGATTGCACGGAAATATCTGATCTCTTGTAGAGATTTAAATTGAGTTATATAATAGAGACCCAGAAACCTGTTTGTAACAGTGACTGAGTGGTGAACCTCAGCGGTTGTGTTGCTTTATGTTTCTCTTTTAGAGTCTGACGGCAGTATTGATGAAACGTCAACCATTTACTTTTAAATAATGACTAAATATATATTGTTATTGGCTGTATGTCCATTATTAGAATTTATCGTTATTGTTGTTTATTTATTGTTAATTCAATTGATCAATTGTGTTGGAGAAGTATAGTCTCATTCATAGTTCATTCACTCATGAATTCATAAACATTACCCACAGCGCAGACAATATATTCCACACCTGATGATCCAAAGTGTTTTTTTAGGACTATTAACTACTGTGAGATAATATATAATTACTCTACCAACTTGAACCATACTTAAGGCAACAACATATCACACTGATTTATCTTCTCTCTTACTTTGGCTGATTTTCATTTTCTCTGAGTAAGTTGCTAATTGTGAATAGCTGCTAACTGCTATTAGATTATTTCCACATAATATCTTATCAACCCCCCCACCCCATACCGTTCTTTTCACCAACTCATTCCTGAGATCGATTTGAAATAGAATAAAATAAATTTTCCATTAAAACAAGGACCGCTGTGCTGCAGAGAACACACTTCATTATTTTGCAATCCCACTGAATCATTTTTGCAAAAACAAAACCGGTACAGTAGCTCCCTGTTCTTGAATAGATTCTCCCTCCCAAAAAACTAAACTTGACAGATTGATTGGGAGGAAAGTCCATCTCATTGTGTTGCAGAGCCTGAAACTCAGTCTCTCCTGGGCCTCTTAACAAAGCCAACCAACACCAGCGCTTCCTCTCAGATTTCCTCCCGTGCCTTCTGCCTGAACGCTGCTACCAGGAGGCAGATGTATGCATGGAGGGTTATCCAGGAACACCCCCCCTCGCCCCTGTTCTCCTTACTGGAGCACTAAATCAGATTGCCCCCCTGAGGAGACCACCTTGGCACACTGACAGAAATATTCTGAACTTCCTGTGACCCCCCAAAAAAGAACAAACAAATATACCCACCCTTCTCAAGTGGGTATATTTGTCTGACTGTTTCCACTTTCCGTTTTGAACACTTTCCATCTTCTACACACACTGGGCCTCACGTTTAATTTGGATCTCTTTAAATATCTTTTGTTCTTCGTGCAGGAACATAAAAGTAGCCACAGACACACAATAACGTTTGATTAGCAGATTGTTTTCGTGCCTCTGACCGGAGTAACATAAGAAAGAAATCATAGAGTGGAAGTCTGCAAATCTCCAATAACCTGTGTCCTATTTTTCAATGCATCCTCTGTTTTATTACTGTCAACAACAGTCCAGACAGTACTGCACGACCTTCAATCCTATCCTCTAATTATTTACACTAATGCAGAAACAGAAACACAGGCACACCTGGAATTATCATCCATAGCATCACAAAACTGCATCTGTTCCCCTCTGAGTCCAGCGACGCCTCTGCTGCTTCAGACTTCATCCATGTCAGAGTGTTTCATTCATTATTTCAATGCACATTTTTACTACGTGAATGAAAAGGATTGAAAACTGGGCCTTTTTTATTAATTCTTCCAAATGCGCATTCACAGATTCCCTCCAGTGCTGCCTTGCTTCGCTGGTCCAGAGCGATTCTCCAACATGAGACAATTTTAAATGCAATGTGAACTTCATTTTGAATTGCAAGCTTCTGCCTCAGGGGGATGTTGTTCATCGGGCCCATATTAACAAAACCATATGTCACCCTGGCATTAACAAGACTTTATTTATAGTGCAACAACAGTTTTAGTGTCTCAGACTGTGGCCCGTTATGTTAATACCTGTTCTGTGTGTGCCTGTAAAAAAGACCTCAGGTCTACCCCCCACTAATGGTAACACTGTGGTTCTGACCGTGGTTGCTTTGCCCAAGCTTCCCTCAGCCAAGAAAACAGAGAAGGTCATGGAGTCTAATGTTTTCAGAATTCATGGTTTCCCTAAGGATGTCATTTCCGACAGAGTCGCTCAGTTTATTTCGCAGTTCTGGGAAGGAGTTCTGATTTGTTTCATCGTCAACCTCTCTTTTGGGTTCAATTCTCAGACCAATTGTCAGGCTGAACGCCTCAACCAGGAGTTGGAGACCGGTCCACGTCTACCAGAACCCAGGGGATTTCCAACTAACACAGTTGAAATGCAAAAATATTGGAACTGTTAATTGGTTAGAAATACAACTTGGTCATGAACTAATTTCAAAGGGATTGCAAAGTTTATTTTCACACTGTCATCTTGCAGAGCTGCTGCTTTCACACATCTGGCTTCACTACTCTGGTCTATGGCATATACAACACGTATGATCTGGTAATAGTAATAGTAAGTATTAGTATGAAGTGATGTTTCTTCAGGAAGGAAATGACCCTCTGCTCGGTTTAGTCACACAAACAACTCCCTGAAACCATAACTGGAAAACAATAACCCAAGGGGACGTGGCTTCCTTGGAAGGTTTCTTTACATTCATGTGATCCTGGTTGGAAATAGAGATTTCTCTTCCCATCAGTCTGAACTCGTATCCTACGTATTTATGATTCTCAAAGGGTTTTTCCCACATAAGACATTCCCAGAGCCTGGTGTAGGAGGTCACAGAGATTGTCAAGAAGGCTTCTTCCTCAGGTGGATGGTTGTAATAAATTTTGCACATTGCATGAATTCAAAATAAATATGAGGAACAACGAAGTAACTTGCAGTGCAGTGAGAGTATGTTTTGGATTCTCTTCCCATGCTGCTAGAAAGATTTGAAGCATGGAGGTAGTGAAAGTGAGTAAAAGTCAGTTCACAGTTAAAATAAATAGATGTGAATTCACAACTGTCGAACAAAGACAGTAATAATTAAGTATATATCTGAATTCAAATTTTGTGCAAAAACAATAATTGATGTATAATAAATAATAATCAAAACATCATTATATATTTTTCAATTAAATACTTTAATTTTGAAAATTGTTACTGATCAAAATACTTTATCTATTAATCGTGAAGCATGTCAAGATTTTTCCCACAAAGTTAAATCTAAATCTGTTGAGTAGGTTTTGTGTTATTCTGCTAACAACCAGACAAAGAAACAAATCCAACAACAGGATGTAAATGAAAGTAAATATGAGAAATTAAAATATGAGTGTGCGATGTATGTCGTCTGGACTGAATTAATTTCATGCTCCTCAAGCCTCCTTTTCCATTAATTATCATTATTACTCATCCGAGCTATAACATTTATGATGGTTAATAAAAAAGTGAATTTATTTGATATTTTGAGACATTTGGTTTGGAATTTCATCAGGTTTGAAAATATGACTATTTTTCGGAACTGAATTGAAACTGAACTATTCTCATCTAGTCCTTTGCCTCTTCACTCCTCCTCCTTCTTCTTTTTCTTCTACTTCTTCTTAATTGTAAAAGTTTTGGATGTGATTAAAGTTTCTTGCAAAAATAAAAAAATTCTTCTTCTTCTTCTTCTTATTATTATTATAATATATTTTTTCTTCTTCTGCATTAACATTAATGAATGATAAAAGTGATGTGTAGCAGCATGTTGTGACACTTTTTCATTTTATTTTACACACTTTGTGTTTAATTAGATTAAAACTGAGTGTAATCTTATGTAAACATGTTTAAAGGTGGTTCTACTGACATTCAGTGGTCACGGAATGGAAATGTTGAGCTTCGAATGGACTGATATCACAGGTGGGAATGTCAAAATGATGAGGGAGGTGGCGCCATGTGTGCCATGTTTGTAGCTGACTTTTTAACCTATGAGAGCGTATGTTTCCCTTATCAACATATTTATTGTGGAAAACTGGCTGTGCATTAAACTAATTTGTAGGAAATGAGGCTGGAATGTGTCCTCCTTGTCTTGACACCTCCTATCTAATAAACACACAGGTTCCTGGTTGTGTTTCCTTCTGTTTATGTTCTCTTGTCGACTTTGGGCCAACTACAGAATCCAGGGGGGCCGTGTGGAACCCAGAGGTACGTCCGACCGAGCCCGGCCTGTAGAAGCCGAGAGAAATGTTTAACCAAGTATGTGAAGAATGACTAGATAATAAAAATATTTGAGAACTGCAGCATCAGGAGGTGGAGCCTTAAAACCTCAGTAACTTTACTTCAGAAACCGTAAAGAAAGAAACCGGACAAATTTGATCCAGTTATGAAAAAATGACCTTGATATTTGCAATAACAGGAAACCTCGGTGATGTCGATGATGTGACTCTGCAGTGTTACAAAAACTAACATGATGATCATGGGTGACGTGTGGTTACATGACATTTTATGATTGGTACTGGAGTGTATTAATGCTGTGATAGTCACACAGCACATCTTACGGGAAATACTGGTTGTGATGTCATAATGGAAATTCCGTCGGTGATTCTCCGGTTCTGCCTACAACATCTAATATGGTTCACGTATAAAAAATTATATTCATCACCAACTCTGGCAGACATCCACTGGTTGTTCCAAATGTCATGTAGGTAAATTTATTCTGATTAGAGCAACTGATGGATGGAGATATTTTCATCTCGGTTTGGAGTTTATTCATTATTTTATTTTGAAAATTCATTGAACTGCTGTCAGTGTTATCCCAGTGATTCCAGCTTTGCCATGTGCACATGAACTGTAAATCTTACTATGGTAGATTTGTGGAAATTTAACATTCAAATAAAGTTCTGTGTGTGAATCTAACTGTAATATCTCTTGTAAAATCAAACAAACTGTTAGAAAACAAGCCATAAACCTCAGCTTTGTTCATTCTATTGTCCACACTAATGCCCACTTCACCGCATTTGATGAAATGCGTCACACAGCTGCTTCCCTGAGCCTTTCAGTGTGGGGCGTCCTGCATTCTTGGAGACAATCATACATGCACCGTGCCGGTCACCGCAGGCGGCGTCCTGCTGCGTTGGGCACCTGTGGCGGGGTCATGTGAGGGGGAACCAGCCTCAACAGGCCGGAGCTGGATAGTGGCCATGGGAAATTATACTGTGGGCCAAACTGGAGGCTGTGGGCCACAATCTGGAGTCAGGAGATTTTAAAACACTCTTATGTAATTTAATGACCTGGAGCTAAAGTGATATTTTGTTCTCAAAACAACCCTTTTCCTCTATCTATGACTTAAAGTGAACTAAATTTCTACTTTTTTGTTTAAAAAATTTTGTTTCTTCTTGCATAAGTGCTGCTGTAAACTTGTTCTCAGTGTACTCTAACTTCTTTCTTGTAAAATTATGAATCTATTTTCCAAGTTTCCAATTTTTTTTTAACTAACAGTGATTGAATTCAGTGCTGCAGTAACCTAAACTTCTCACACACTACCCTGAGTCAAACTGAATATGTGCGTCAAGAGGACGTCTTTGTCAGGGTGTAACGTCTCTCTGATCAGTTTACGTTAATGGTTTCTTCTCATCAAACTTTTCCAGGCCTGTTTCTGGACCGCTAAAGATGTCCTGGGCGTTTGACTTGGCAGCTATGTCAGCCAACTCTTTACAACAGCAGTGGAAAAAATAGTAATAAAGCAATCAGTGAGGCGTTGCCCCCCTTTCCCCATGTGCGGACTTTACTGGCAGACCTTGGCGTCATCTGCGACCTGCTTCTGTCTGGCCTGGATCACCGTGTGTCACTGAGATGAGTAAGAGCAGTTCAATTGCTGTTTATTTCTCGAAAACGTTTCTTTTTTTTCTTTTTTTAATTTCCTTGGTAAATTTGAAGATAATGTGACGTCAATATCAGGCTTTTTTTGGGGAGGAACGCATTTCCTTTTCACCCACTGGAAAAGACATTTTCTGAAGACATGCGTCTCATAGGAACGTCAGTTCATGATTAATTTCTCCACTCGAAATGTAATGAAGATGAAAAACTCATTTTACCACAAGGGATTCTGTGGAATAAAAAAAAAAAACCAATCTAGAATATTCAAGGAGCTTTTTCATTTTTGGAAAGAAAATCCTGGGAAACTTTTACTGGCAGGGAGCATTAGACAGTTCATTTTAGTGTCACCAAGTCAAATAAAGTTGAAACTGATTTCATCTCCAAAAGCACCTTGTTCATGTCTTCAAGACAGATTTACCTTATTTTAGTAAAGACGACAAATGCAGTCTATCTGTTTGCTGCTTGCTGTAGGTTTGTATCATCCTGTTGTGTCTTTTTTCACTGATGGAATCTTACAGAAAAACTTTACAGAAGCTTAGATTAGCTTTAAAGCTTCATCCATCTTTGAGGTCTGGACAGCTCAACTGCTTGATGCTCTTCTGTGTGATCAAACCAAATATTTCTCATGACCCTTTTCTGTTCCTTGATATTGGCTGAAAGTGTGCGTGTAAGCAGAAGTAATGGGCAAATAATGAATGTTGTATGATGATGCTACATTACTGTGAACAGATGGATCAAAAGACTGTTAATTTAATAATCTTGCTTTTAAAATTCCCAAATAAATCATTTGTGGCTCCTCAATAATTAAGGAATAAAGATTATTATAAATTAAATGATAATTAAATAAATTAAATAAACAAACAATTTAAATAAATAAATAAATAGATATATAGATATACATAAATAAATAAAACAAAACATACTTGATTATTAGTGTTTTTTTCCAAACCTCAACTCATCCCAGCAGAAAGAGTAGTCGTCCTTCGTTAATTCCAGTAAGCCACGTTTTTCCATGAGCGACTAAAAAAAACACTTCCATCATGCAGCACAAATTTATCATCGCTCTCGGTGCTCTTTGTATTTTGTTGGCGCGTCCATCGGACCCACAGAAACAGAGGAGTGTGACCCCGCCGGTGTTTTTGCCTCCACCTTCTCAGCTGCATGCCGTTTGGTGGCCTTGAGTCTTGATCTGAAACAAAAAGTGACAATAACTTTTCAATGCTTGTTAGTCAACATACTTAAGGCCTGGGGAACTTGTTCCTTCCCAAATGGCGAACCTGATTCTCACAGGCTGACTGACACACAGTAATAAGTGTGTGTGTTTTTTTATTAGCTGATGATTTGAGAGGAATAAGCTTCTTTGTCCACACATCCCCTTTGGCAGCAGGGTTGTTTGTGTCTATGCAGAGGTCAGTTAGTGCTGCAGTAGTGATATAATAATAACAGGCACTGCTAATATGCCAAGCCATTAATTCAGTATGACAGTAGCTAGCTGCAGTGCCAGTGTATTCTGTTCAATGTGTAGATGTTCCCCCGCGATAGTGGGTTGATGTAGTTATTCGTAAAAGCGGGGGCCATTGTTTTGGTGCAACACGGATGTCAGCCTTTGGATGTGTTTCATGAGTTTCTTCAAGGACGTGACAAAAGTTCGCAGTGCGTCTCCCACAGGAGTGACTGCTGAAATGAAAGCCTCTCGCTGAACCCAGTGGAAGAATCAGAAGTTTAATTGTAAATGAACTGTCCAGAGTTCAGGCTTTGGTTAACTGGCACGAAGAAATTTCTTCTGAGACTTCCAGGAACGCTGCAGCTCCAGGCGGGACTCTGCTCCGTCTCATCTCTGGTTTGGTATAAAGCTGAGGCAGAGCTCATTTCCAGAGTAAACATCCAAAAACAAAGAGCCCAACGAAGAAGATTACTATTATTCAAACCCCCTCCTCCCTGAGGTTCTTCAGCTCCCTTATTAAGTACTTGGACTGGATTGAGAGCCTTCACAATGTGATGTAGTTATACTTACAATTAGTTTTAAACTGATAGCTAATCTAATCTAATCCTGTTTTGTCTCATTTTACCTGATCTAATCTGATTTGATCTAATTTAATTTAGTGCAGTCTAACCTGGTTTAATATAGTCTAGTCTGATCTGATATGATCTGGTTTAGTCTAGTCCGACCTAACCTGACCTGATTTGACCTAATCTAATCTAATCTAATCTAATCTAATCTAATCTAATCTAATCTAATCTAATCTAATCTAATCTAATCTAATCTAATCTAATCCAATCTAATCTAATCTAATCTAATCCATTTAGTATTACATAATGTAGTTTGATATTATAGTGTACTCTAATGTATATAATATAGTGCAGCATATCATAAACATATAATTATTTCTGGCATGGTTTAACCAAAATATGTTTTTTTTTCACTAGAATTGGTAGTTATAAAGTAACATTAATGAACTACTTCTCTATATTTCTTTCTTGTGTTCAAATTGTTAAAGGTGAAATCAGAATATCCGATGAACGCACATGAAACATTTCACCAATCCTGCTCAGTGCATCATGAAACATACGAAGGCTGAGGCTGCAACCTGGCTCAAGGGCGACGGTGTGATGAACAATGTGAAGCAAGCCTTCTATAACCGGTTCATTCAAGGCGACGGCGGTCGAGTTCATGTAAACAATTTAACCCGAGTCGGGCCTTGACTGGAGTCCAGGAGCCTGAATATTCCACAAGGCTACATGCACCAGAAATAGAGCTGAGAGCTTTCCACTATTTATTTTTTCCTGCTTTTGCACTTTCCCCCGGATTAAATTGTGATTGATTTCTGACCGCTGGGCACGAAGCAGAAGTGTTATCTGTGAAGCAGCTGACAGGATGTCTGATGGGGAGGGAAAGAAAAGGAAGAGAAAACATAAGAGAGAAAGTCCGGGATGCTGCTTTGAATGCCGTTTAGGCCTCTTCATCCTCACACCGATGTTTCAGGCTTCAGCTGAATATGTTCGGCTTTTCCAGGGCGACCTCAACATATTCCATATATTTATGGAATCAGTCTGTTGCCAAGATTTGATATTATTTTCAGAGGTGTGGTCAGTGTGAGGAAAGGACCCGCAGTAAAAATCATTCTACTCTACATGTGCCAGAGCACAGGCTGATTTGTGGTCACAGATTACCAAACAGCTGTAATTCGATCCGTTGAATACTTTTTAAAAAAATGATCCTATAAAATCTGACCTCCTGAAATCCCATCACATGGTTCAGATTGCTGGATTGCAGCCTGGAATTTGCTGCATGATTCCAGCAGACGGGAGCGTGCATTCCATGAAATCCAGCCTCAGGGATGAGGAATGGGATAAAAATGTGCCTGATGCTGCAGAGCATGTTTCATGTTTGAAACATCTGAGCATTATAGTGAATAAATCATATTAATTAAATTATATTATAGTAAATATCAAGACAGATTAAAACAAAATCTGTTAAAAAAAAAACAAGCTCTACTTCATGTTTATCAATTTGCGATCATTCACCATCGCATTTCCTCCGGATGTTCCCTCTTTGTCACTTCCTCCGACCGTCTTGACTTGAATTTGTGTCTCCCTCCAAAGACTGCTTGTCAGATTTGGAACCTTGCCTCTACTTTTATTTATTCAGTATGTGATATGAAATCCCTGGACTGAACTACGTTCCTCTGGTTTGTCATGTGATCTGTGAAGATTTATCATTTGATCCTCTAGATATTGATCTGAACTTAGACAAACACAGATACTTATCCACCTTAGTTATTGCTACATTTTTGTGCAATTTATTCAAGCACGCACACACACACACACACACACACACACATACGCACGCATGCACACACGCAGACACAAACACACACAGTCGCAAACTGTGACAGCAGCTGACTCGACTTAAAAACACATCTGCACGGTGGCAGGTTGTCTAGAAAGAAGTGTCAAAACGGAAATGAAGCAATGATATTATCTTGTTTAAATCTAGAACACTCATCATTCCCCAAATAAACAGATAATTTGAATGTGGGTTGGTGTGAATTGATAAGTAGTTTCCATTAATCATTTCTCTCTGGGTTACTAATTATTTTTGCTTTTGGAATGAATGCGCTGCTGATAGAGGAGCTCAGACTGGTGACAGTGACACGTCTTTTAAAGAGTATTTTTAGTGGTCGTCCTGTGTTTGTTAGTGCAGCCCAGCTGTAATTTAAAAAGACGCTGCAGACTGTTTGGCGGCGAACTGCATTCTTCCTTTTGGTGACTCCATGATATAGAGCAGAGGTACGGCTACACGCCGGTGCTACCCCCACAAAGAAGGCCTCGCTGGTCATTTAGCTCAGCTGAAACACAGATTTTTACAAAAGGACAGGAATGTGTTTCTCCTGACAGCCAAAAGTCCAACAGACTCAACGTTTTCCAGCGGAGACGGAGGGTCTGACAGCAGCTGCTCAGGAAGACCTCATAAACTCCTGGTTTAATGATCTACTTTCATTTCAAATCCTTTCTAAAGTATCAACGTAAGACTATTTGTGTCTGGCCAGAGTTATTCAGATTGTTCAGTGTTTCATTGTTTTATGACCAATGCATCCATTTGTCAGCAGAATTTTACTGTTGTAGCTGCAGAAGAAGCAAGTTTATTTATTATATTTCGTCTGAATCCAGTCGTTTCCAACAGAAGGATCAGACTTCTGAAGGGGGCTGGGGGGTGTCACACAAACACACACACGCACGCACGCACGCACGCGCGCGCACACACACAAACACACACACACACACACAAATTTGGGGAAAGAGAGGTGGTGGAGTGAAGGTCAGCCTTGTGGCAGAGGGTTTTGGGGTTTTAGTGTCTTGCTCAAAAGCACCTCTTCAACTGCCAGTTCACACTCCACACTGTTGTCCACCCTAGTCTTGAACCGGCCAGCGCCCAAGCCAAGTTCCTGTGAGCTACCGACCACCCTATTAATAGCAAAGTGGAAACTTAGGAAGTCATGAAAGGTTCTCTAACTCTCTCCTGATCGTTGATTTCTATCGACCATCTACCAGTTTGCTACAAATTTTAAATTCAACATAGAGAAGAAACCTCTTTCCATGTGTAACATTTAACTTTGACGAGTTAGACATAGACATGAAATGATGCATTCACTGGCTGCCGTGAATGTTTGTATTTTGTTTGTTTTGAGCTCCGTCTTCTTATAATATTAAACTCAAGAACGACGCTTAGAGGTTCAGTGCACCAACAATGACGTCACATGCTGCTGACACTATGGTAACCGAGACTAAAAACAAACAAACACTCTCTCCACTTGTTTCTTTGAGTGTTTGCGTTGATTGTTGAACTCCTTCAGTCCACCACATCATCGCCAGCTCCAAACACGTCCTGCTTTCCTTCTCCATCAATCACACTACATTTGCTTTCAAACATTCCGGCTGCAGTGATTCACAGCTCTTGGTAGTACTTCACCATCTTTTGGGCTTGCAGCTGTCTGCTCAACAATCATAGCTTTAGTATCTGGGATCCGACCAAAGCTCTCTGGACCCTGGGCCCATTTCCCATCAGGGGGATCCAGAAAGCAGAAGAGGATCTCCTATTACGTAGAGTTCTACCACCTCATGGCGCGGGTTGACTGGCACAAAACAAAACTAGAACCTTTATCTCCTCTCGTTGATGAGGACAGAAATGAATGATTGTAATTGAAAATATAAACTCCTTCATTTCACATGCGCAGACCTTTTTTGCATGAACTCTTCGATCCCAAGGAAGACGAGCGACTCGACGCTGAGAGCTGAGATTTCAGCCCTGATAAACTTTAAGTCTAAATTACAGGGTGGGTCCAGAGCATGATATTTGAATTTGGCTGCTGTGAGGAGGTGAATAAAAGCTGACATCAATCGGTGACTCAGTGGATCCACTTTCTGCCTGCATGGAAGGACATTTGGATATTAAACCCTCCAGTCATGTAAAGGCTAAGTGAGACATGTTTTATAATAACCATAGTAACATGACATACTCAGTGTGCATCGGCCAATCACATCTGAGCTATGAACAAAAACGAGAAAAAGAAGGTGGAGGAGAAGGACAAGAAGGGGGTGATAATATAGATAGATAAAAAATAAAATCGTTATTGATCTCGAAGGATATTGGAGGGGGAGAATAAGAAGAAGTCACTCCCAGCCACACACACACACACACACACACCTGCGAACACACTATCAAACAAGCACACATTACTATCTGCTCTCACGTCTCACCAGATCCTCCTCACGAACCGGACCAGCTGCTGATGTGCCAGGTCCAGGTCTCCTCAGCCTGGGTTCCTCCCAAACATCCTTCTTCTCTGTTTTTCCTCACAGTTTCTGCTCAGTTTCTTTCCCAGTCAGCCAAGATTACACAACAGCTGTTAGTCCACGGTGATAGGAACTTTAATGCTAAGGTTAGTTTTATTTTACAACAACAGTAGGGTCCAAAAAAAAAAAAGTTAACTACCACTGGATTACTATGGTAATAAACAAACTCAAAGACATGATTCTTATAGATTCCACAGTTGTGTTAAAGGACCAGTTCACCTGAAAATAAAACCCCGGATGCCATGTATTCTGCAGTCACCCATGAACTTTTTAATTTCTAACTTTTTAAAGACAACAACAGTCCTGCGATTCCATATTGATTTGAAAACACGTTATTCACATCTCATTTGAAGATGATATCTTTCCTGCAGCCTCAAAGCGTTAGCGTGCTACCCGTCAGAGGAAGACACACAAGCTCAAAGTCATGCACATGTTCTGCTAGATCAATATCAAACATCAGTGTTTCCTACACAGGAAAGTTGCAATGTGCAACTAAGAAGTGTCTGTTGGCTTGAATGCTGCTTTTTTTTTTTTTTAAAACCTTGCATGATCAAGGTTTTGTGGAGCACAAATATATATGTTCAAAGTTGTGCATCTTCCCCATAAATTGCTGACAGTCATTTTAAAACATATTAACATAGTTCTTGACACACACAAAAAAAAATGAAAGACTTCATTTTAGCTCAGTTATAGTCTTGATTTCAGATATTAAAGACATTTTGACCAATAGAATCCTTTCATTTTGGTCCTTGTTAATGTAAAACATACACACTGTGACCACACAGACGTGCGAGCAGAGACTCACCGTGTTTCATTGAGCTGAACCAGCTGCTTTTAACCCTGACAGGATTGACCTTCACTCTTTGGCTTTCAGATGTATGAAGTCATCTGTTATATCTTCAGAACACCACTCAAGGAATGTTTTCATAGTTTTCGCATTGTGTTTTTGTAACCAATAGGATTGGCCAAACCACTGTTGTTCTTTGTTACGTACCTGTATCACAGATCACCTCATAGAGCACCAAGAGGGCAAAATCCCCTCCTTTTCATTGAGTTAATACTTTGACATTGCTAAACAAACAAACAAGCAAACAAACAAACAAAAAAAACCAGCAACAGATTTCTTTTAAAGTTGCTCAATTTAGATCTAATTTAAGTCACATTTGAGATACAGTACTAGTGTTTGTGTAGGTGTTTGAACTTATGTGTGATATTTCCATTTTTGGCCACTTGGGGCCGTGCCACACACTTGACATAACTAACATGTTCCCTAATGTTCTTTATTTTAACACACACTGATTTTCTACCAAATATTAACGGCCGTTACATCAGAAAATTATTTAATTTAATTAATAAATTAAAAGACATAAAATTTAAAAAAAATAATTTTACTAAATGTTTGGAATGCTCGTAATTTGAACCATTATTGAGCCAAACATTGATAAGTGAATCTTTATTAAAGTGCAACAGGTCATATTTGGAAAAAAAAAAAAAAATCTTGCATGCTCTTGTGTATTAATATTTTTACTGATAGAGTTCCAGCATAACATCCTCCTGATGGCCCCTAGTTCTGTCCCGATGGTGTAATCTGTTGTTACAGAGAGGGAAGACATCTCTGATGTAATCAGACGATGGTACAAGTGGCTTAAACTCCTTTATGGTGGAATACTAAATCCTCCATCCGAAGCCTCTGAGCGTCTCTGACAGATCAATTTTCACCTTTTTATCACTCTTTAAACAATTTGTAGAATTCATTATTAAATTAAAACAACATATAATCCATTAGTCCTCAGTATAGCACTAAATGTCATCCATGTTTCAGCATGTTGGAATATGTCCGAGTAACTCCCACTGTTGAACCCATGAGGCTGAGATTATCTGAGCTTTGGAGTTCATTATTTTTCTTGGTATCTCATTAAAACATCTTCATTTCATAATGTGATAAATGAGTAAAACATGACTCGGTATTCCACACTCTTCCTCTGTATCACAAATGTTATTAAGTTTATTGATCTGATGGGAAAAAAGTACATAAGAGATACTTGATTTAAAGAAAATAAATTCTATCCATTTTAATAAAACATGTCTGATTTAAAATGAGATTTTTCTGACCGTCTGTATTTTTATTTTTTGCCTTAATCTTTCTGTCAAATAAATGTATTATTTACTTATACTTCTTTACTTATTTAAATGCATTTGTCACTTCCTCAGACCTGTGTTTTAAATGCTGTTTAATGAACCATATGATCAAAATGATTTCATATGTTCATCCTGGAAGGAAACATCTGCTAGATGTTGTACTTTACAGTCGTGCTTGGTACACATGTGAATAATTTAGTATGGAGAACAAAAGATGTTTTCAACTACTTAAACAAAACATATGAAAGCCTCTGTTTACCTCACAGTTTTTTATTCTTTTGTGGTGTTTTCGTAACCCTTTCAGTGCCTGTAAACTCTGTGTAAGAGTGCGTGTTCTGGATGGTTGTTCTTCTACTTACATTAAGTAACAGCGCCGCTGTTACTGGAGCAAAACTGTAGGTACTGTTGGTTGAGTTTACTTTATTTTATCAAAAAATCTAAAAAATTCTACCCAAACTATGTTTAAGTTTACCACAATTTCACAAAGGGATGATTCTACCCTAAAGCAGGAATAAAAAAAAAAAGGTCTCATTTATCATGTGGTACTGGGATAAACAAACATCATAGAATGGATTCATATGTCAAACAATCAGCGAAAGGAAGAGAAAACAAGTTAAAATGACTATATTCTGCAAATAAATAAAGCAAATATAATAGCATAAAATACCTAAAATACAATGAAACATAGTCAGAACTATGAGGCATAAAACCAGTTAGAGATCCGATACTGGTTTGCCGGCCGTCAGGTGACTGATGCTCCTTCATACAGGACGGTATGCAAAAGGAAGGTAAGTTCAACTAGCAAGAATTCCATTAGAGCTTAATTGTGTTATACACTTGTATTTCATGTGCAGTGATGTGAGTTCTGACCTTGTGAACATGCTGTGTTGAGACAGAGAGGGATCAGACAGCAGTGGGATCATATAATCTTTGATGATTTCCGCTCTCATATCCCGTTGTTTCCTCAGTCTTCGCTCAAGAGTTTATTTTCTATCTAGAATCAGACTGTGGCAGAAGGAAACTCACATTATGATAATGTTTTGTCGGTCTCCAGCGGCCACTGAGACTGTTTTTATTGTGGCAGATACAGAGGGAGGGTTTGTCTAGAACAATGTACCTCTGACAGCTGGCCAGGAGTAACGGATGGAATGAAAGTGTGATGCTGGATTCAGGGGTGTTCTGTAAGAGGAGACCTACGCATGACTTCATCCTGATGGGGGGGACCTCCCTGCACTGGAATGCTGTTTGCATGGTCACCATGTTGAATGCAGTTAGCTGAGGGTTTGAAACAAAGCATGCAGCGCTGTACACGGTGAAATACAACATGTAGATGAAAAAAGCTGAGTCCTAATTGATTTTCAGTTTTTGAATTCAAACTTTTACATTAAACTGTAAACAGATTAATTTTAATGCAGCCACATCTCCCTGGACTGTTGAACAAAAGGTGTAAAAGGAAGCAATCATTGGATGAGGATGAAACCTTCTCCATCCCACAAATTCCAGTTCTTTGTTGTTCAATTTTTCTTATGAGTTTTTTTTCTCCTTGTTTTAAATGTATTTGAAATCACTTTTGTTCTGGTTTTGATTGTTTGCATCTCCTTTGTTCTTTTTTTTTTCCTGGTTGTTTTGCATCTGTTATTTAAACTTCCTGTGTCACTTTTAATTACATTATTTTCCTTTCTGGTTGTTTACATCTTTTTAGTTTGTAGTCATCTCTTTGCATTTGCTTTAGATTGGTGGTGGCTGATTTGCAGCTCTTTGTGGTCATTTTTTCCCCATTCTAGTCAGATTTCGGTAACATTTTCTCAGCTGAGTCAAAGCTTACAGTCTGCAGTGTTCTGTTTTAGCACCACGCACAAACTTCAGATATATAGCACATCTAATGTTTTTTAAAGCATGTTGATTAATATTATTTTGTCTAATTACAAATGGAAAATATAGGTAAAAAAATATGGATAAAATATGGATAAAATTAGGTTTTGGAAGTGAGGCATTAAACATGAAAGAAATTAATTGCAGTTAATCAATTTCTTGATCACCTCTAGATATACTTCGGTGCATCTGCAGGCCGTGAGGAGGATTACTAACTGAATCTAAAACAAATCACTACAACTTTCAGAAGCAAATGGCATTGATTAGCAGTATAGCACAGTTACAGACTGCATCTCTTGAGTCTAGAATAAGGAAATAAGCTGTCAGAGCGAATGAAAGTGCAAGCACCAAATGTCCATCTCTGCTAAACGATGCCAAACACATGCACAACAAAGCTGGAATGTAAAGTGAATGCATATGCATAGATTTTTTTATTATTTTAAAAAAGAATATATTTAAGTGCTTCAAACTGTCCTACATCCCATCAGAGTGTCTTGTCAAGACGCGTTTAAGTCTGAGGCAGGACAAAGTGCACATTCCGCAGCTTCATCAAAGACACCCTGAGCTGATGTCATTGATTAGTTCCACATTCCTTTAGTTTGGAGGGTGGGGACAGACTGCTTTTCAAACTGGCTGCATGCACACGGGGGGGGGGGATCTCTGTTGACGATAACTGTATTGATTATATAACGATCACCGCTATTGGTTGAAGATCTGCACTTTGTGCAAACGGTTGCACAAAAGCTTTGTCTCGGTCAAACGCTGTGGTTTCCTGAACCGCAGCCAGTTCCAGCTCACAAAGACTATAAGTTGATGAGAACGTGTCATGTGAAGCTGATCCAAGTTTCTGATTGGAAAAAGCTGTTGGCGCGTTGCAGACACACAGGGACGCTCTGTCCTGTTGCACAATGAGAGCTCAGAGTCCAAACGCGTCAATCGGGGGCATAAATCTTTTCATAACGCTCCCCTAAATAAAGGTGGGAAAAAATAAAGACACAGATGAGCAGCTATCTATCGTTTGCTGTAGACTTATTTCACATGACTTTACAAATGTAGAATAAACTTTATCATGCGCTCAGTGGTACACTTCTGCCATCTAGTGGCTGCGTCTGGGTATAACAGCGAAATAATAATGTCTTCATATGTCTAAATAACTTCTTGTGGATCGATCACAAGATAACAGATGTATGAATTGATGTTATGTCCATTTCCAATTGTCTTCTTCATCTTTCGCAGTTGTTAAGTAGAATTTTGCAACACAATTTAGTTGTGAAGCTCAAAAAGCTTAACCGGACGAAGAAACTTTATATAAAAAATTGAAAACTATACAGTATTGCCATTTGTGAATGAATTGTTATTTTAATAATCTGACAAAGGACTTAAAATTTGTTTTCTGGAATGCATTTTCCTGCTATTTTTTGTACTGAATTTCCCTTTAAATTTTATTGACATCGCAAAAAACAAAAATAGTCAAACAAGACATCAACAAGACCACAAACATACAAACTGGGATTTTCAAGAGATGTTCATGCATATTTTCTATAATGACCATCACATATGAAGTTTGGTTTCACTTCTAACCACTTATAATGTTGAAGCAGCAAAACACACAGCCAGATGATATAATGAACACACAGTTGACTAGTCAGTTTTTATCTTGTGCTGTAAATCCTGTTCATAAGTAAATCTTGCAGTGACCTTCATCTTTGGCCTTTGAACAGGCAGCTGCAAATGCATGAGTTCAACTGTCTCCCTGAGGTAAAACAGAAACATTAATCATGTCCAGAAAAAGAACACTCACATGGGAGATAAAAATACAAAAAACCTTGAGTAATGATTTTGATCATGGTCTCCAAAAGCATTGCATGCTCTAATATGGGAAAGAAAAAGCCCACAAAGATATATCTATGTCCATCGTCACAGCGTCATCACTGCCCGATGGTGTTTAAATTTGTCCATCTTATTACAGTATTCACTTAACTGGAATCTGTGCACAAATATATTATTATATTTCATAAATATTCTATCCTTTCCAAGTGGCTGATTTAAACTTTTGTGTGTTGGATGAACAGAACAGGGGGAGGTTTTCCTGGCTGGGACAACTGTTGATGTTGCACAGGGGACTTTGCTCCGGAATATAAGAATCCGCTGCACTGGGATCGGGATAACTTCTGGGAAATGCATAAATAGGAACAAGCCAATCCTAAAGTTACACTTCATTCCCTGGATTTGCAGATTTACAAATGTCTACTTATCCCAACCACAAACAATTTCAGAGTCAAAGTTGAAATGGAATTCCACAAAGTGTGCCTGCGTCTTAAATTTGTACTGCTATCACGTAGTTCTGTTTACGTGCAGCACAACTGTTAACTATTTTCTATTTCTCAATTGGACATTTGTGAAAACCTTCATGATGTTTAGTGATTCTATCAGAATGTAAAGTTTGACACACTCTTCCTGTTAGCTGGAGCATCTCTAATGATGTTAGTTTTAGCTGCTACATCCTATTGGATGACTATTCATGAGATCCCTCGTAAATGTTCAAGTGAATAAAATTTTATGTTTCACCTGTTAGTAGAGTCTAATGTGGAAAAGTGAAACAGTAAGCTCCCCTCATTCTAAACATCCCATAAACACCCCGTGTGTTTAAGGCATCCCAGGAATTTAACCATCTGAGAGTTGGACTTATTCCACTGTACACACCTCTTGTTTAATTATCAGAACATGATGTTCACCACCAGTAATGACTGCAGCATCCCTGGAAATGTCTCGTTTTACAGATAATATATTCACATTAAATTTTCATTCAGGTGCTGAAGCTTTTCTCAACACAATCTCACCATTAATTGTGAATATTCTCAGGCTAGGGTTTGTTCAGGACTGTTCTGGACAAACAGTCCTGGACATGAACTATGAACAATGTCATGAAAAATGCACCGACACCGTGTCAAGTTCCTCGTGTGGTAAACTTTACTGTACCTGGCAATAAACTATTTTCTCATTCTCATTCTCCAATTTGTGATGTTTGGAAAACGATTAAATCATCGATAGTGGAATAATAAAAAATTCCTCTTTTTTATTTTAAATTAACCATTTAATTCTTAAAATTAAAGATTCTCATTTCTGACAGGACATTGCCACAAGGTGGTGATATGACTGAACTGAATACTGTCATGTAGGTCAGGTGGGGTCTCTTGTTTGGGGCAGTTTGGGACATGAATAGTGACTTTATAACATTTATTGAAACATTAGAAATGCCCTATACTTGCAAACACATTAATATCCATCTTTGTAACACTGTCTGGCACACACAAATTCAACATAATTGTTTTCACACTCTCCTTGATAACATCTTGACAATATTAACAAAGGGAAGCGTTTCTGTTCATTTCCTGGAAGTACAAAAGTTCTCTGTATTCAGATTCAGGCCACATGATTTGAAATTATTTCGGGCAGCATGGCAGCTTATCTGACTGGCTCAGTTTCCAGTCTGTTAGTCTGTTAGTGTTATCTGGAGGAAGTGGTCCTGCTGCCTTGGTAACAACAGGCCGACAGTGACGGACCCTCATTAACCGTGACTGGAGTGTGATGGCCTGTGGGCGATCCGAAAGAGAAAATTTAATAAGACCACACTCTGAGTTCTAGTAAAAATGATTTTCTCACATGTTGTAGCCTTAAAATAAAAATGTTGACTTGAACTGTACTCAAGCTGTGTGTGTCATGTGAGAGACATCTTACTGAAGAAAGCATTGAAATACAGCTGAAGGATTTCTGTCTTAAAAAAGTATTTTTTATTACAACCCAAATTACTGCAGTATACTGCATATGCATATAATGAATAAAAATATCCATTTTATATTCTTTAAGGAGGGAAGCCAAATGGAGATAAGGTGTGTCCTGCTTGCATCATGGAGAAGTCCTACTGGATCTAAATGGATGGATTTATCACATTTTAAACCAACAACCAAAGATGGCAATCAAAGGCCGCTTATGGGAATTTAAAACCAAAACTAATTTACTCTCTTTTTTATTTAACAGACTTTTCAGAGTGATTTCATCAGTGGCTATAAGTGATGATTCTGTAATACGATTGTCTGGTGAATCAATCTATTGATGCTTTTTCAACCTTAGACTAAATATATTTTGAATGCTAAAATTAAAGCTGCTCATTAACGTGTCAAGTTCTGCACTGTTCTGAGTCCAGTCAGTTTTATCACATTGACCGTGATAGCTGCTGTTTGAGGAGGTTATGTAACCTTGTACTTGAGTGTTTCTTGTCGGCATGTTATCTCAACATTGTCAAATGACTCTGATGAACATTTATGTCCGAGCAGGAGGACTTTGGATCAAGGCGCTGTTGATGAATCTTTTTGATGCAGACCTGGATTTAGGTAAGGATGTGGACTCGCATTCTGTCAATTTTGTGAGATGGAACATTTTTCAAAAGTATATTTAGCTAACAGCATGAAAACTAAAATGCAAACAAAGCCCAAACATCTCAGTCATAGATGAGTCCTTCCATCGCTTTGTCCGGTCGTGTTTAAACCCAATCAGGAACATTAAATGTATATTTGGAACAGACAGTGCAACATAAAAACAAGACAGCATGAAACCTCTCCAACCTATAATTTACATTGTCAGATATAAACCTCTAAAACCTCCTATGAAGAAACAATACAATCAATGTCCAAACCCCCGAGTGGGGCCCATCCTAGTTATCATGTGACAGTTGGAATGGTCTTTGTTCCTGGGTTCCCCAGGGTCTAGGATCACCACTGAATAGTGACAGTAGAGGAGATAACTTGACAAGAGACCCTGTATCAGACAGCCATATTCAGTTTGAGTTGTCTGTGTTTGGCATGTTGTTACACCTCCACAGTTTGTAATCTTTAAGTAATCTGGTGTTAAATTGCACCTGAAATTATATAATCCTAAAAAAAAGTCCTAAAAAACAAGCATTCAATATAACCAGTATAAATAGACTGTGAAAAGTAATGCAAATGCAAATAAAAATACCAAATTAAATACAAAGTTCTGAGGAGCTTCTATTACTGATTATTCAATAATACAACATCAAATTGGGTGCTGAACAAACACTTATTAATGTTGCATCTTTTCTGTAATTTTTAGGGGATATATACCTTGATGGGGAAAAAAAGTCATTTGTAATTTGGTGTGGATCCATGTAAAAATGTTCAGCTGGTACAAGTCCAGCACTGATACACTGTGGTTATAACAGGTTATGAATTAGAGATTTATTTATTTGTTGATATTTTAGAGCTTTGATCAGGCTTGATGAGAACAAAGGAGAAAGTTGGCCTCAGGGCCTTAGTACTTTTTTTTTTTTTTGAGAAACATAAAGAATTTCTTTATTGATTTTCCAGAACATTATATAACTATTTACTGCTCTGCCTTGTTCAACCTGTATAAGGACTGTCCTAATCAGCCAAATCTAGTTCAAACATCTCTAGTTCTGTCCCCGGGTTCTAATATCCTCTGTTATCTGTAGTATCCAGTTCTCCATTCTTGCAGTTTCAGGTAATACTCCCCACCTTTGTCAGTGTTATGTGTTTGTCTTTGAACAACAAAGCCATTTTAATGAAACCAGTCAAACCCGAACTGGTGATCAGAGGTTCAGGGTTGGGAGAAGTTGCCCTGAAGCACTTGAGCACTTCCTCATGGATTTCATGGCGTTGTCTGTTCAAATACCTTTTAAACGTAGATTTGAAGGTAAAGTTGCAACACTGGGTCCACACCCAACAAACCTTTATAACGCTACACAAGACAACGTGTAAAGTACTCCATGTAAAGTACTTTTTCAAGCTCTTGTTCCAGTCACAAGCAGTGGTTCACTATTCAAATGGGGCCTGATTTACATTCCTTCTCATATTACACAGCTATAGGTAGGAGGACGGTGATTGGCTGAGCAGGAGCTCGCGCTCTCCCTCGTTGGCTGGATTGTACACGTCAGCAGTCAATAAGTGGTCGATGTGTCTTCGTCCTATCATCCTCTTCCTGGTGTGGGTTGACACGGTGCACCTCCGCTGCGGTGAGTCAAAACAAAACCCGCCGCTGCGAGTTCGCTTCTCCATCTTTCACGACAAATTGACTGTCGCGTGACGCCGTTTTTACGTTTCGCTTTGTTTTACGGTTGTTGTATTTTTATTTATTTATTTTTTTTATTTTTTTATTTTTTTTTACAGGTGGTAACTTCAAACTGACGGAGTTCAAGTTGAAAGACAGTCCTCAAAGGAAGAAACGAGGCAGCTCTCAGGACATATTTAAACGTATGGGTTTGAACCACGCGTCACGCGACAGGAGTTTCACGGCACGAGGGAACACGTAAGCTTACCATGAAGACGCGCGCGCTAAGGTGAAGAAGTTGCTTTTGCGGACCGTTTTCAAGCTGGGAAAAATGAGGTTTCGACTGCTGAAAAAGAATCTGCTGGCGCTGCTGGGTGTTTCCTTCGTGATCGCGACTCTCCTGTTCTCCACACGCGTGTTCTTGGTGAAAGAAGATGACACGAGTGGACTCGGTAGTAACGTCATCCAAGGAAATCATCCAGCGCGTTCCGCCGACTTGACGTTCAGCTTTGAATCGCTGCCTCACTTGACTCAGTCCGTTTACCACGCTAATTTTAAACAGTATATTCACAATGCAGATACGTTCCCAGGAGACCCTCAGCTGGTGCTGGTCGTGCAGGTCCACAACAGGCCCGAATACCTCAAACTACTCGTTAGGTCACTGGAGAAAGCTGCTGAGGTCCACAGTTTTCTCCTCATCTTCAGCCATGACTATTTTTCAGAGGAAATTAATGCTATTGTGCAAGGGATAACTTTCTGCAAAGTACTGCAAATTTATTTCCCTTTCAGTACACAGCTGTATCCCAATGAGTTTCCTGGACAGGATCCAAGAGACTGCTCCCGAGACATGTCCAAGGATAACGCTGTCAAAACAGGATGCCTCAATGCAGAACACCCAGACTCGTATGGGCATTACAGGGAGGCCTTCATCACTCAAACCAAGCACCACTGGTGGTGGAAACTGCACTTCGTGTGGGAGCGAGTACATGTGATGCAGGGCTACAGCAGCTTTGTCGTTTTTCTAGAGGAGGACAACTACATCTTACCTGACTTTTTTAATTTCTATAAATCAATGATTGAGTTCAGGAAGAAAAGCTGCCCAGACTGTGACATGCTGGCTTTGGGTAACCACAATGCCCTGACTGGTTTTGTAAAACTGTCCAATCAAGTGATGACCACTACGTGGATGTCCACTAAACATAACATTGGGATGGCCATCTCTAGGGAGGTGTACTACAAACTGATGGGATGCAATACTGAATTCTGCAGCTATGATGATTACAACTGGGATTGGACTTTGCAGCACCTCTCAGGTACTTGCATATCAAAGCCCCTCAAGGTGCTTGTGGCACAGGGCTCCAGGGTTCTCCACACAGGTGATTGTGGCCTTCACCAGAAAGAAAACTGCAAACCAGAACTGGCCTTACAAAAGGTTGAGGAGAACCTTCAAATGGTCAAGGAAGGACTTTTCCCTCCATCTCTAGTTCTGAGTGGTGCAGAAACAGTGGAGCACAAGGCACATATGAAGAATGGAGGATGGGGAGACATTCGAGACCATATGTTGTGCAATAACTATGCCAAACGTCTTTGAGCTACAACCCTTCTGTTGTTTAAAAGGTATTTTGCAGATTTGACATTCATATGCAGCAATTCAGGACTTCAAAATGCACTGAGTTGCATATTTCAGTCAGGTCTTCCAAGAACTAGGACCAAATTAAGCACAAGAATGTACATGTACAAAGCTAGACGTTGCTTGTTTTTCAATTGTTTAATTACCAAAGCTGTACAGTTGCCAAAGACTTTTGTTGATGTTTATGGTATGTCTAAATCATGCAAGTTGTTTCATACTGTTCAATTTATGTCACCAGCTTTGCTTATCTCTGAGTGTCATGTAGGGGTAAAACATTTGGATAGATTAATCACAGTTCTGTGGAAGAAAGTAAACTAGACTAGCCTATGCATCTAAATACTCTAATTTGCTATTTTATTTGCAAATACATATCCTTTGCTGTAAAATCAGCACAGGAAGTTTATTAATCAGTTCATGGGTTTGGTGATTTTGTTATGTAATATCAAAATGGCACATGTAAGTGTAGACTTCATAATGTTGAATCCTCAACAAAAAAAAATCCTCAGTGTAGACTGACATGGCTCAGTGATATGCACATAATAGAAATTGTGTTACTAAATGTAACATTTATTTTTTTGTTGGTTATAGCCAGGGATCTTTTTGGTTTTTAAGGTGAGATCAACCCACAGCATTCAGTCAACCGCCACTGAATCGATCTGTTAACACCAGTGAAAACTGGCTTGGTAATTGATTTTTTTTTTTTTAAGAGTATATTTGTTTTATGGGTGTTGAAAAGTGACCTTTTGGAGTCTTGTTCAAGATTCTCCTTTCTGCAAATACCAGTCTCAACCGTGATTCTGCATTTCTGAACTTGCACCTTCTTTCTTCATTAGAATTTATTTTGGGATAATGAAACTCAAATGAGAATAGATTTTACAAGAAGGAAAGACATGGTGTCTTTATGGAATTAATTTATAATGGTTAGTGAAACTTGTTCTGCTATACCCAAAGTGCCTTTTTACAATGAAAATGAACACAGGTACATTGTTGTTGCCTTAAGATGATCGAAAGTGCCTCGTAGTTCTTTTTTTTGTAACTTCTGAGATTTCAGAAGATTCGCTGATGAACAGTGTTGTTGGAAAATAGTCAATGTTAGTATGTGGATTACCCTGATTAACATCTTGGTAGTGCCTTTGTTGATTAATTGTACAATCAGGTATAATTTGGTTTCATGACTTTGGCATCTTGCTGACAATAGTTGAATGTGGCTATATTTTGCTAACTAAACCTGAATCCGATGGTACACATCACGGAGCTCCCTATCAGAAGATGAAAGTGTCACAATGAAAATTATTTTATTTTCAAAGTAGAATATTGTTTAAGACTGGCAAATATTTTCAAATATGTAAAGATGTGCCTTCTAAAAGTTTTATCTGATGTGTGTATATGTGAATTTTTTTGATTCCTTAGCTTGTAAGATGTACAATTGAGAATGAGACCAAATATGTTTTGTGTCATTCTGATAATCACTTGAAATAGCTGTTAATTGTACAGCCAGTGTTCGCCAAATGGGAAAAAAATAAAAAGATTCTATTCTGTTCTTTTAATGAGAAAATTCATTCAGACTGAATGAATGCATAAGAGAAAATGTTAAATTTGGTTAAATGTTCAGACCAGTAGTTTTTCCTCTCACAGTCGTATCGGTAGTTATTTCAGAAAAACATTAAAAGCAGCTGCTCATTAATCCAACACTGGTACAATTTAAATTACAGTACTTTTGCATAAATTGTACCAACTTGCATCTTTACAGGAAACATTTGAATGAATGAATAGAAATCAGTGGGAAAAAACATTGTCGGGTGGAATAGCAGAGTGCAACGTGAAATCCTATGAGGATCTGATCTGACAGCAATTAATAAATAACTTGCCAGAATCTAATGAATTTAAGTTTATTTTTTTGGTCAAGTTAATATAACAGACTTCACACCTTCATCACATTTACAACATCAACAATATCCAAAAAAAAAAGGGCTGACGGGTAGTAGCCAATAGGCTTGTGAAATTCCCGTCCCCAAGAATCAACAAACATCTCATTAAAATATGTAATCAACAAACTCAGACATTACCCTTATACACTTCCAGATATTAGCATCTTAACCAAGAGCATAACCATGTTTACATTCTTTCTAGGAACACAAGGTTTGTTAACATCATAGTCAAAACAAGAAGTTGACCTTGCCAGTGTTCTCTACAAGAATTTTATGATCATATTAACCTCTTTCAGCAGACAGTGTTTAAAGAAGAATTAACCAGATTGTTGCAGACACTTAAACAGTTTCACACACTATTATATTGTCAAAAGATATCAACATGCTCTTTAAAGTCTCAGTGAATGTTATCACAAATACATGTTTCTTTGGGGGGGGGTTTGTTTTTGGTTTGTTTTGTTTTTCATTAGTCCATGTGTCCTGACATCAATGATGTTGATTTTTTCAACAGTTCCATTTAGTAGTTAAGCTACTGAGTCTCCAATGACAGAAAAAGGACGGAATCAGAGGTTTAGGCCGTACATCTGTCACGTGACAGAATGATTAGCTTTCATTGGTCAACTTTTCCTGTTTTATTTCCGGAAGTAAGTTGTTGACACCGACAGACTTTTCAAAAGGACTACCAAACGTCGTATCGATAGCGCCGTGGCGACAGGTAAACAATAGTAAATACACTATATTTAAAGAGTTTTATTTGTATATTTAGAAATATAGTAAGCATTTTTTACATCACCTCTATGACATATATTCAATTTGTGTGATGAAGCTAGTGTTAGCCATTAGCAGCTATTGTCCGTAGCTTACGTAATGTGACTTTTGACGACAATAGGCAAACAAATTATTGAATTCACCGTTTATAGAAAACCAAACCAACGTATGAAGCCTCATATAACATATCCAACATGGTATTTATGTGAAAAGGCAACGAATGATCAGGGAGCCAGCTAATGGCCGCTAGCGAGTTGTGACGACCCTATCGGTGAAAATGATGCTACAAAATCACACAGTAGATAGCTGATGCTCACACCCAGTAGACACATTTTCACAATAAATTAGCTACCGGTAAAGTAACCAGTCCTAAATGTTACAAGATTGTTACAATGTTGCATATAAAACATTAATAATTCGTTCAGTAATTACGACCACTTTGGTGTGTCTCCATCCGCAGGATGGCACACTGGTTTCACAGAAACCCACTGAAGGCGACGGCGCCCGTGTCCTTTAATTTTTATGGAGTGGCAGGGAGCCCTGCGGCCAACAAGATATGCAAGTAAGTCTTATCAGCACGTAATACACCGAGACCAGCGTTATCAGACTGGAGAAAGACTAGCCATAAGCATAGAGTTAAAATAGTACCTTTTGTTTTGTCTCCTTACCTACCATTGGAAACAGTCAGTCTAAATACCACATTGATCAGTGTATTTGTAAAGCACCGAATTATTAATATTCATGGGATTCATTCAGTGATTTGAGGACAACCAGGGCGAGACTGTTGGAGATGTTCACGGATGTCACCTGCACCCCTGACATCATGAAAAATGCCACAGATGCATACTTCTCCCTCCTGCAAGGTATTTTTTTACAACATAAAAGTTGTACATTTATCAATTTGTATTTTAATGTGTTTATAATTTGCACATAAGGCATCGTCAGTGTTTTAGTCGAATATAATTCAAACCGTCAGGGATATATTTTAGGTCTGACAGAGCCCCTGGGGTTTTTCATTGTAGTAAATGGGAAAAAACTGAACTTTAACACATACGAGATATTTTCATGTGATGGAAAAATGCAGCCAGTGGTGCCGTGTGTAGTGCTGACATCTTGCAGCAAGAAGATTCTGGGTTTGATTCCTTTTTGTGTGGAGTTTGTATATTCTCTCATGTCTGTGTGGGATCTTTCTGGTTTTCTTCACCTCCAAAAACATGCAGCTTAGGTGAATTGGTCACACCAAATCATCTAGCTATGAGTCGAATGTACGTGTACCCTGCCCCTGCTGCTTGAGCCAGCTGTGAAGTCAATGACAAAACAGTATAATTACGCAAATACATTCTAATTTTACAACTAGTTCTGTATTATTAATTGTTGTATATATTTTGTCTCCTTCTTTGGCTTCTAACATTACATTTTATAATTTTGATTTGCACCTAACCAGCTGCTTCTGTTTTTTAAATATTGATTAATGATACAATAGGCTTTATTTTATCCTTGGATGGAACTACACAGGATAACAAGATGAGGTACATTCAGAACTTCAAATGGACTGACACCTTACAAGGAAACACACCAAGGTAAAAATAAATATTCTCGTGTCATTGTGAATGGGAACTTTTTAGTTTTCATGGTTGTGTGGGTGTAATAAAAAAGGCTTTATTCACCTCATTTGTCACCTCACCTCAAAATATTTTCGTTATTTTAATTGCAGAGGTCTTCTTGTATCAAATAGAAATTCTGGGTGCAGCTATTCACTGTTTAATTGAGATGACCATACACAACTCTGATGTGTCACTCCTTAAATGTTCAAATGAAAATAAAAATGATGATTATAAAAAATGATTATAAGACATTCACAGAGTTTCTGATCCCAGTCTTTGCTCAGTTAAACCAGCAGCGAGAGCTACAATGAGCTGTTCAATTAGTTGCTAATCTTGATTTGGCTGCATCTTATAATGCATGAATAACCCACCATCTCTCTGTGCTCTCAGTGCGCAACAGGATGCGGTCTTTGAGCTGGTCTCCATGGCCTTCAATGTAGCCCTCTGGTACACCAAGTTTGCCTCCAGACTAGCAGGCAAAGAAAAGTATGTGTGTGGTTTTTTGTTTTTTGTTTTCTTTTGTGCTTTTGGTCTTTTTTGCTCTTCTAAAAATTTTTTTACTGTGATATGTTTTTAACAGCATCACAGAGGCAGAAGCAAAAGATGTTCACCGGAGCCTGAAGGTTGCTGCTGGTATATATAAAAACCTCAAGGTGAGATATTTCTACAGACCAGTCGCCTCGTGAAATCGTTAGAGGTGTGTGATTTAAGTCTTACATTTCCTGGAATGTAGTTTCAGTATTGATCAGGATACTCCATAACAGGACGTATAAAATTGACAGTTGTGTCAAAACTTGTACTCCTTAACATCCAATGTTTATCAAATCTTCACTCATAGACCTTTTTTAAGAGTCAGCGGAACTTTAAACTATAAATTTAAAGTTCCGCTGACCAAATTCATTGGTATTTGTCCATCCAGTCAGTTCGGTCATTTTGACCTGCAGCAAATCAAGACACTCAAACCTTCTCCCCAACTTCCCAGCCCCAAAACATTATTTAGGTGAACTGTCAGAATACGGGGTTTAAATTGCTCAAAGCAGTAAAATTTATGTGTTGAATGAGATTTAGTGAAGCCAGAGGAAAAACAGATCTCCTGCCAGCAGCACTTCTCAGGTTCAGATAATAAGAACTGTTTTCATTTCTTTGGTATTTGGGTCTGACCTGGGAAGAATCTGGCTTGTTTTCTTCTGAGTTTGAAATCTAGTGTTATATAGATATCATATCATACAACTGGTACATGCTATCCCTTTTAATTCATGACTGAAAGTGAAGACCTGAAAATCCATTACATATAAAGCAGCCTTCATAGAAACATTAAAGTGAATCGAGCACCTGTAAGTTAAATCAAAGAATTGCATCGGTGAACTTCAAGTGGTACCCGATGGAGTTCATACCTCCATTAAGGTTTATTTAATGTTAATTTATCTGGACCCAGGCCCTGTCCTCCCACAAAGTTTCATATAATTCAGTTCATTGATATAGAAAAAGTCTCAACTAATATACAGTATTGCACAAAATACAAATAAATTCCCAGATCTGCTTTCTCATCCAGATCAACACAGAATATAAAGCATGAAACGGTTGTCCAGGCCTACGCCTTTTCTGTCTGCCGTGTTTGATGGAAATTCATTCAGTATTTGTTTGGTAATCCTGCTAACAAATAAGCAAATAAACCAAGGAGCAAACAGACGTGTAAAATCAAGACCTCTCCTGCAGATGTCTCGATATTTAATGTGATGATGGGAAGTAAAGCTCTGGTTTGTTCACCACAGGAGGTCCACATTCCTCGTCTTATCACCCCAGCTGAAAAGGGCCGAGACCTGGAGCCCAGAGTGATGGATGCTTATATCATCCAGTGCCAAGCAGAGGCACAAGAAGGTAAAGCAGCTCCGGGGTTGGGTCATGCATGAGTTACTGTACAAACATGGATTAGTTTGTTTGGTGATGGCTGGTCGACACCTGACATAATTATTATGCATCAGACCCATTTCTGTTCATAGACTGTTTATTTCAGTTTTGTTTTTAATTTCTGCTGAAATTTTGATCTGATTCTGTGGACTTTTTGGACAATAACAAAACTTAAGGAATCCAAAACATTTTTCTAGCTTATACTTTTTTTCAACTGCACATTGATTGGCTACCGAGACGTGTTTTTCTTCACTTTCAGCCTTAAAATTCTATAATAATTATAACATATAAAGTTGACTACAGATTTTGTCAGCTGTGAGTGGTTCTTAGAAGGAGGGACCACTGTATTACAATACATGATCACGTGACATTGGTCTGTTGTTGTCTTTCTATGATAAAGATTAATTCATTGAAGCCTATCAGTCACTGTTCGCTGGGCAATTAAATTTAATTCATAATAGTATTAAATAATAAATTACTGTAATCTGAACCTGAAATTAAAGTGAACATTACTGGTCAAAGTAAATATTTCAGAAACAAATGATGGCTTATGTTGGGTGAGGCATAGCTTTGTTGTGTATATATTCAGTGTGCCTCTGAAATTAAATATTTACCTGCTCTTGTGTTTTATATCCATTCCTCCTTTTTACAGTGACAATCGCCAGAGCGATTGAGCTGAAACACAATGCCACGCTCGTTGCAGCGCTGGCGTTTGAGACGGCAAACTACTATCAAAAAGCAGGTCAGTGTTTTTTTGTTTTTGTGATGTTGAAGATGTCTGTTCAGCTCTAGCTGTGCTCATTCAGTTTGGCCAATAATTTAGTTTTATATTTTTGTTAATTGTTTACTGTGTAAAAGACATTGGAGTAATATAACGTTAGGTAGTAGTAGCATTTTTTGTTTAATGTTATAAATTATTGCAAGTTTATTTGGGAAGGAATAATTTCTTTATCCGGAACATCCTGGAAAAGAGTGGCAGCACCAATAAACAAAAAATAACTGTATACAATTGAAGGAAAAGAAAAAAAAGATGTATGTCTCCTTTATAAACAGTAGTACACACACACACACACACACACACACACACACACACACACACACACACACACACACACCAATGGCAGATATATCTAGAACAAAATTTTTCCATCCTTTCTCAGTTTGTACATGCTGAAAAATCCTACTCCTCATTTTCCACTGCTGCTTCCTTTTTTTTTTTTGTCCCTTAAAAAAAAAGGGGTGGAGTTGGAATTATTTATCTAGAAAATGGGATGGTGCTCATCATGTCATGACTTGATAAAGTTCAGTATGGTTAAGATGATTATCACAGACATTTGCACATTGGCAAACGATGAGGTCCCACAGTAGTTCGGTGGCAAATTTAACTTCTTCCATAAATAAATAAGTAAATACATAAGTAAATAAACAAAAGCCATCTTTAATTCACGCTGCTTCTGTTTTCTAAAGTTTTCTGGTATTGACTGTTTTCTGTCTGCAGACCACACGTTGAACACACTGGACCCGGAGTACAGTAGCAAGTGGAGGAAGTATCTTCAGTTGAAGCTGCACTTCTACATGGCTTACGTAAGTTCATGCATGATCTAAAGCAATTCAGTGTTCGCAACACAGATCTAACCGCCATGCTTCAGCTGCAGCCTTCTGCTTCCAGATGAAGAAAATACACATTTTTCTGCTTCCAGGCATACTGCTACCATGGACAGACACTGCTGGCGAGTGACAAGTGTGGCGAAGCTATAAGATCTCTCCAGGAGGCACAAAAATGTACGTATTATCGATATATATGTGTTTTGGAATTTTACTGTATGGTTGTATACTATTTCATGTTGATCATAAACTGTATGCAGGAATTTGAGCTTGTGTTTGAGCTATATTTCATAGTTCAATCATGTGACAGTTTTCATGATCTAAATTTTCATTGTTCAGCATATATATGATGCACCTGTAGGAAATGAGAACATAGGCATTCCTAGCATGATTTAACACAGGTGCTTCCTGTGTTATTTTTGGACACACCATCGTCATGAAGTTAAGAGACATATTGTTTTCTTCCCTCCCTGCCTGGGTTTGCTTCATATTAACACAAGGACTCTTCTGTTTAGGTTACTCCCATGCCGAGGAGCTTTGTAAAGAGTATCGTCAGACCAAAGGCCCGGGCACCACGGCCAAACCGTCAGAGCAGCTGTTCTTCCTCAAACTGGGAGGTCTCATTAAAAACACACTGGAGAAGTGTGAGAGAGAAAATGGCTTCATGTGAGTGAGCTGGGCAGACCTGATCACACATGCATGAAGACTTGTACACACACCATGTGGGCTGTTGCTTCTGGGAGGAAACATCTGGGACAAAGTAGAAAATTTGTCAGTGGAGGCCTTCATGCTGCATCTGTCGGTTTGCATGTAATGAAACCGATTTCAGCGTGAAACGGAGCTCAACCAGAAAAAGGAAACAGTTTCTACCCTGTTTATCACTTCTGAAGTTGTTGAATAACTCTCAGTGCGACACTAAAGCCTCTGTGATGTCATTGCACATTTTTCTTCAGATACTTCCACAAGGTCCCAGCTGAGGCACCCCAGCTGGAGTTGAAGGCGAGTTATGGCCTTGTGGAGCCGATCCCCTTCGAGTTACCGCCTCTCAGTGAACAGTGCTCCTCTCAGGTCTATGCCACCTTTGACCTGACCAAGGGAGCCAAAAATGATAAGGTAACACTGCTCACCTTCGTGGTTCTTCCAACAAATCTGAGGCTGGGCTGTTTCATATGTTGTTGATGCTTTAACTCCAGGCCAAACCCAAGGAGGAGGAGGTGAAACCAGTTAAGGAGCCAGATTTGAAGCCCCAGAAGGACACCGGCTGTGTCGTCTCCTAAGCTCTCCTCGGCCTCCACTGTTAGCCTCATGCTTCAGAGCCACCTGTTGTCATGGCAGCATCCATATTTCTTTTCAAGTAAAGGAAAGATGTACTTTTTGTAATATTAATAACTGTTGTTTTACATTCATGCTGAAACATTGGTATTGTATTTTGCTATGATAAGCCTGAGCCTATCCCATCATTTTAACTGCTCACAGCCTCTCTTAAAGTAAACTAAAGTGTTAAAAAGATATAATCATCTGTAATTACTTTACAGATTAAGTTATTAAGTATGTCTCAACTTGAGGTTATTTCATGGACAATTATAAACAAGCCTTATGGGTGAAGTGGCTCGACTGGTGGTGCCTTTGGCTGTTAGAAACTGGCCGATTGAGAATCCTTAGAAAGGCCTCAGGAGAAGAATTTAAATAAAAGATGTGCTTATAGGAATATAAATGATGATAAAAAAGACAAATTTATATATAAAATATTTACCAATGAAAATAAGGAATGCTTGCATTAATACTACTGTTCACCCACAAAAATCCTAGTTAGAGCTGAATTACAAATTAGCCGTACACAAAATATTCAAAACACCTTATTGCTAGCAGTAGTTTACAATCAATATTTGATTTATATCATAGGACTGTAATCTTTTTGTACATGACATGATGTTGCTGTTATTTCTCTACTTTTCATTGACTGGACGAGGCTAAATCCTTCTTTTGATTAGCTTTGAGCTTCTGCGATTTTATCTCTGATAGTAGTAATTCCTAATTTATACTGATTGTTATGTCATGATGGTTTTAGCAACTAACTTTAAAGCACTTCTTGTGGTTTATAATTCAGTGTTTTTCCACTCATAGGTTGGTTGTGATACTGATTTACATCTTTATGATTCAATGACTGCAGTTGAAGACCTACTCTTAGCGAAAGTGTCATAGTGTGTGTTAACCCTTCCTTCAAGACAAAGATTGGGCCTTTTACATTATCAGAAAGCAGAAGTGGTACAACACCCCAAAGTGACATCACCCACTTTCAAAATTAATGTTGGTTAAAACATAACTATCAGTTGCTTGTATAAAGTAAGGTCATTGCGCATATTTACTTATTTATAGCCCTACATACTAGCTTATCTGAGCAACAGTGACACCTTTACACTTCACAGGGCTTTCACTTTGAGTGTCTAACAGAATTAAAATGGTCCCAATGCTTAAATGTTCATTACATTCAGTTTGAACTCTACGGCGTTAATGAAATGATGTAATTCTTCTTAGGCTGTGAGAGATCATCACAATATTTGCTCCTGTAGCTCATTCTTATTCCTCGGATGGCATCCTCCATGTGCAATGTATTTCAGATACTATTAAATCATATGTAAAGTTCCGTTCTTGTTCATTTCTTGTTCATTGACACCATGCAATTTAGGTATTTTTGGATAACTGAGTGGATCCAGGATTTTATGTATGAACCTGTATATATTTCCACTTTATCATCATTTATGACTGATTTCTGCAGAAATAATTAAGATTTTTTAATTAAAAAAAAAAAAGAAGCTAAATGATAGCATTGATGAGTTACACAAATTAGCTATAAGTGTTCTTGCTGCAAAGAATTATGGGACAGATAATTTACTTTTTTTGTGCCAATGGTGGTCTGGTGCACCTTATGTCAAAGGTAATAAGAAATTACACTTGTATTTTGATCCCAGTATTTCACCCAGTGCCACAAAACATATAATTTGCCGTTTTCAGACATGACTTTTTATTCACCTGGTTTCTAGCCAACATGTTAAAAAACCCCGCATAAATCTCATATCCAAATAAACATACTGCTGGTAAATACTAAGAGAACCTTGGAAAATCCGGCCTTGAAATATGATGGAATATTTCTATGAAGCCATTACTGTATTCTTAAACTTAAACGTCTGACATTTGTAAATCACATTGACCTGCATTTCCTGTGTCAAACGTGCTAAAAATGTTAGCCATCATTCTTATTTCATTCTGGCATGTGATGAGGAGCTGCAACAAGCAATTATAAGGTGAATAGTGGAGAGATTGCCACAAGTTTCCCAATAAGCCATGACTATCTAAACACCCCGACAAGCCCAGCCCCTCATGCCCAACACTGCTGCATTACAGCAACAGCTCTGTCTCTACTTCCTTGAGATAAGGTATACACTCCTGTTTCTGGAGGCTCAAGTTTCAAGACTGATCCTGTATCCTGTAGTTGTTTTTCTCCACATAGCAGAGTCAGCGTGGATGCACATTCAGCACAGCTGGGACATGATAGAGAACCAACACTGTGGGATTGGAAACACTTTGAGGAATGAGCAACAGTCAGCAGGAAGTAAGTGTTGTAACAAAGAAGGAAGGCAAACAGACATGTTGGTGTTCAGTGACGATCCTGCAGCGCTCTAAGTTAACTTTTAACAGTTCGCCTTTGGTAACTCTTCACTCTGATTCACTCTGGATATGAAAGAAACTTTACTGTTACCTCATGCTAGATGTAGATGAAGTAATACACACGCAATGTATTTGGAATACAAATAGAGTGCAAACACAAGTTTATGTATAGAACTTCCAGGAGACAGAGTTTGGAGGTGCTGCTGTGTCCAAACAGAGGAGGATCATCCACTTCTCCAGTGGGGAAACTATGGAAGAGGAAGACAGTGAGGAAGAGGAGGAGGACGACTCTTCAGAAGGACATCCCTTTAGAGAACCTAAAGAGCGGGTGAGACTCTGTTTCAGGGAAACATTTCATAGATGTAGCAGAAATGTCCAAAGTTTTTTTTTTTTTTTTAATCCCTTGGACTTTAAGAAGGTGTATTGAAGATGTTTCACCTCTCATGCAGGAGGCTTCTTCATTTCTGGTGGTTGTTGGTGTTGCCTCAGCTTTTAAACTCTGTGATGTGTGGTCAGCGTCATTCATATTCCATATTTAAAAGTCTTCAAGGAACTCTCTTAAAGTCCGGTGGATTGATTTAAACAAAAAATAACCATGAAACAGACAAATGAGAACTTACGTCATGTTCTGTCTCTTCCACCACAGACCAGGTTCTCATTCAAGACTATGGCATTTCTAGTTGGAAGAATTTCCCTGTTAAGTACGTAATTTGACCCTCAATAGTATTTATGGCATCCAAAACAATGAAGAGAAGGCTTCTTATCTATTGAGTTACTGTGCTGCTGTTTCCAAAATTAGCTTGTGATTTCCTTGGAGAGAGACTGGCTGCTGCCCTGGGACTGAATGCAGCTAAATACCAATACGCCATTGATCAATATCATCGTGATCGCAAGGTACTGTAGAGGCTAAGAGTGTCAAAGCAATTATTACATCAAAATAATAATACAGAGGCATCTTATAGATTTCAAGAAGATATAAATTTGTCCAGTGTGTTAATAGTGACCTGATAGGCGTGTGCATGGTTAGTTGTATGTCCTTGATTCTGTGTATTGTCTATGTCACCCTCAGATTTCACACAGCCAGGCTGCACATAATCAGAGAGGTGGACAAGCAGAGACAGACATGTTCCACCTCTCTTCATGTGTGGAGAGGAGTCGCTATGGAGCCACAGCAGATTTGAGAGATCCGGAGCCTTCCCACTGGAGCTGTGACGAAACGCACAAGGACAGAAATGAAGGATTTCACAACAGAGGCTACCAAACAGACGATAATTTGAAATAAAACTAAAAGAAGTCAAGCATGTTAGGTTTTTAATGTGAATGCATGCTGTTCCAGTACACTGTGAAATGAATGATGGGATAAGAATGACGGAGCTGATGGTAGCTATAACTCAAATATATTTGCATATTTGCATACAGAGTGTCCCCTGCCTCTTTCCTGTAAGTCGGCTGGGATAGGCTCCAGCAACCCCAGTAACCCGCGAAAGCGGATAGGTAGAGAAATGACTGAATGAAGTCTTCCCATGTCAACTTGTAAGTCTGTACATTTTTTTTTTTTAAATACTGAAAATATTGAAATCACTTCAGTGGAAAAGACAGTCAGCTACCGCCACAAAAACAGCACAAAAATAAAGACGTTTTTTCGAGATGCAGGTGAATGAAAATATTTGATCCGTTTGAGTCCTGTTCATTGGGATTCCTTCAGCTCCCTTCATGTGAGTCGCACTCCAACGAAGTGAACAGGCTCAATCTAAAATTGCCAATGCCGTCTATTTATTACCACTAACATTTAAGGTATAAGAAACGTTATTATTACATTTTTAAGTATCATATTTGTACTTTATAGAAAACATTACCAAAAGGTACGACGAGGATGGGATTCGAACCCACGCGTGCAGAGCACAATGGATTAGCAGTCCATCGCCTTAACCACTCGGCCACCTCGTCTGTGTGCCTCCGTACTGAACGACTAACTATATACAATTACTACCAGACAAATACATGTTATTTGATCATAATACATATTTCTGTTATTTAATCACAAAACATTTGTCCGGTAACATTTCGGCAAAACTCGTAAGGTGGAGCAGATCTATAAAATGCTATATCCGAAGCTGCGGTACGGATAAAATAAATGGTTTATAGTTAACAATATACAGTACATGACATACAGAATGTTTTTATTCAGATTTTTTTTTCATCTTACATTTCTCTTTAACACGTTACCTTTAGCCAATGACAACCAGATCTAGGGCTGTTGTTATTACTATGATCAAATATAAATTCGATATTAGTAAAAGCAGCTCTAAAAAGCTTTAAAATATTCAGTATTCCAATCACCATGTATAAACCCTTCTGTTGGGCTACATTATCATCATCTTTCATGAGAGTCGACATCCAGCTGCAGTTCAGGGAATCGAGCACGTCTGGGTGTTTGTGTCCATCTAGTGGCTTATAATGTTTGGACTTGGACTCGAATCAAACTAATAACAGACAAATAAGATCAGGGTGAAAGTCCATGAACTATTGCAAAAAAATGTACATCGTCAGGGTGTCCTAAATAAAAGCAGTCATAAATGAAGTCCTTACGAATCCAAAAATACCAACACAACGACGAGGAGGGGGATCGAAACCATGCACGCAGAACACAGCAGACTAGCGCACCAATGCCTTAACCACTCAGTAACAATGAATGAATGAAAGAGTGTATGAATGAATGAATGAAAGAGTGTATGAATGAATGAATGAGTGTATGAATGAATGAATGAATGAATGAATGAATGAATGAATGAATGAATGAATGAATGAATGAATGAATCTCCGTGGCGCACTGCCGTCGTGCCCGGAGTTACCCCGGCCTCACGCCCTATGCCAGCTGGGATAGGCTCCAGCTCCCCATGACCCGCTGCTGCAGCGGATACAGCGGAAGACAATGAATGAATGAATGAATGAACGAATGAATGAATTAATTAATTAATTAATGTTAACAAAATCAGAATATTTCACGAGTGATTTTTGAACCATGTTTGAACCGCTGTTTCTGCCTCCACCTGCCTCTGGCACGTTAACAGCAGCTTAATGAATAGGCAGATCAGCTATCAGCCACTGTGCTGAGTCAAAGTCCTTCATTGTTCCAGTGTCCTTCAGCCTCTCTTTAAAGCCAACATAAACTTCATGAGGAGAGTAAAGGTCAGCTCTTATCACTGCGCACACTTAAAGCACAGCAGTGATATCCGCTGGAGGACAGTCAGTGAGATGATGGAGAGGGTGCTGTTGTTGTCTGGACTTGTGGCTCTCGCCACCTCATTTGCTGTAAGTATTACATATTTGTCATGTGTTATGGTACTTCCCTGCATCCTGACTTATTTCATTTTTCTTTTATAAATTCAGATACCAATTTCGCCTGAGGTACACGGTACGTCAGAGAATTAAATATCCAAAACAGAACATTTATTGAAAGGCAGTGGAAAAATTGTGATTCTGTGTTTGTGTTCCAGAGGTCTATGAGAACGGTGAGGATGAAAATCCGATTCTTAACCTGGGTGAGTGACAACTTTTCAGTTGTTCATGGCTCCATAACTTAAACATCACTTCAGCATTCCTGTGTTTACTGGAAGAACATGAAAAAATATTGAGTTTAATTAAATAAAATATAGTTTAACTGTGTTTATTGCAGATTTAAATATCTTTTCTTTGTACTTGTAGGTGCAGGTTCAGATGCCAACCTGGTTGAAGGAGACATTTTAATTCCAGTAAGTTTTGATTGAGGAAAATGAATCCAATCATTTTCAACTATTCAATTATATCTGATTTTGTTGGTATTTTGGTCTGATTTTTTGTCCTGTCGACCCTCTTGCTCTGGTGCAACTGTATATTGATAGCTATTTCAGATTATTTATTTTACTGTGTCTGTTTTTATCAGCTTAGAACTTATTTATGGTCCATTTCAAAGACATCTTTTTTTTTAAACTACAGAATGGAAAGAATGCCCTGGTTGATAAAAGATACAGATGGAAATTTCCAATCCCTTACATTTTGGGAGATGATTTGGGTGAGTTTCTGTAATACGCTGTCACAGGTATGATTCAGACACAGCCTCGGCTGTGTTATTATTCTGCCCAGCTTTGAATAACATAAGGTTGTCGGGGTATTTTCAGATTTTCTGGATACACTTGTTCCACCTGAATGAAAAACAGTCCGTCCTCTGTTATGCCTGTTTCTTTCACTCCTCAGACCTCAATGCCAAGGGCTGCGTCCACCAGGCTTTTGAAATGTATCGACTGAAATCCTGCATTGACTTCAAGCCTTATGAGGGAGAGCAGTCATTCATTAAGTTTGTGAAGAGAGGAGGGTATGAGATCTTTCTGTCCTTCATCCGGTGCTCCTGAACCTGCATCAGAACCTATTAAATGTATTTCCAAAATCTTTTTATTTTTTCCTGCCCGTTTCAACTTTTCATTTGCTAGCATAAAGCTCAGAATAATTATTGATAACCACCTCAGGGGTTAGTTTGTTTTATCTCATAAGACTTTGAATTTATCCATCCATCCCTCCATCATCAACCGCTTATCCGGGGCCGGGTTGCGGGGGCAACAAATGACTGCTTTAGAGACTAGTGGAATTGGGTTATCGTGGAAATTGTAGAATCCATAAATTTGGAGGCCTTCCTGCTTTGATTTTGATAATTTAAAAAAAAATTGGTTTCTCATGAGTTCCCAAACTTTACGGTCAACCACGACTAAATCGCCATTGTGTTGCTTTAAATGTTGTTTTTCACAGTGGTAACTGAGGGATTTTTCTTTCGCAGGTGTTTCTCCAGCGTAGGAGACCAAAAGTTTGGCCAGATTCTGTCTTTGGGGAGCGGCTGTGACCACAAGGCTGTGATTGAACATGAACTGCTCCATGCTCTGGGCTTCTACCACGAGCAGTCCCGTACAGACAGAGATGACTATGTCAACATCCACCTGGATCAGGTTATACCAGGTCTGTCCTTTAACTTTGTTACTGGTTCAAAATGTACTTTCTTGCATCATTTTTATTCTATGAAAACAAGTTATATTTTGCGGTCATGCCATGAAGCTTTAAGTGTAAAAACAGATATAAAAATCTATGGCACTTCTTTAAAACTTATCATTCAAATTTGTGTGGTAGATGACCTGAATTGACATGACTCTCTGCTGCAGGAATGGAACACAACTTCAATAAATACAACGATGACTTCATCACTGACCAAAACACTGCATATGACTATGAGTCTGTCATGCATTATAGGCCATTCTCTTTCAATGCGAATCCATCCATCCCCACTATCACCACCAAAATTAAGGAATTCTATAAAATCATTGGACAATACCTCGACTTCAGCGAGAAAGACACCCTCAGGCTCAACCGGATGTACAACTGCTGTATGTATATGTCGCAAGAATAAAACCACTTACTTTTGCTTTAAAAGCTGAAGATGGATAGAATGCCTTATGATTACAGAATATAGAAATTATTCAGCAAGTACACAGATTGCTCATCACAAATACTCATCTCTGTGTCTGCCCAGCCGGTCCTCTCACGCTGCTGGACCAGTGTGCGTTTGAGTACGCCAGCATCTGCGGGATGATCCAGTCCTCCATTGATGATGACAACTGGGACCATAAAAAGAGCATTATGGGTGAAGAGGATCACACACTAATGGGACGATGCAGAGGTCAGAAATGATTCATTTTAATTCTCAAATTACACCTAGTGTGTATTGACAGTTCAGACTGCATCAAAGAAATTAAACTAGTTGACCCGCTACGGTGGATAAAGTGGTTCGGAAGATGAATGAATGAATAAATATAGTGTTATTTTGCCTGACTTTCTAGATGCTGGGTACTTCATGTACTTCGATACCAAGACTGGGAACCCTCAGCAGTCTGCTCTGCTGGAATCCAGAACCCTCTACCCCAAGAGGAAGCTTCAGTGTCTACAGTTTTTCTACAAAATGACTGGAAACTCCAAAGACAGGCTGGTGATCTGGGTCAAGATGGATGACGGCACTGGCAACATTCGTAAAATGAAGAAAATACAAACCTTTTACGGTACTTATCAAGTAACCGTATTTTAGCCTCAGAACCTATCAAAAAGATTAGAGTCATTCAAATAGTCATATTCTTAAGAGGAGAGATTGTTATTGTGTCATTATTTTTCGTAACTAGTTTAACTTTTTGGGAAATACTGTAAGTTCATTTTCTTTCTATCTTATTATTATATCAGAAGGTTGATATTGCTTTTTATCCATATGCTTAATATGAAATAGTAGGTGAGAGCTTGTTTGTCTTATTTATATTCCTCTTATCCAGCGGATTCTGACCACACATGGAAGATCGCACATGTCCCAATGGAGGTAGGGATGAAATTCCGCTATGCTTTCCAAGGCGTGCGCGGAGATCCCGCTGCATCTTCTGGTGGCATCTATATCGATGACATCAGCCTGACAGAGACACGTTGCCCCAATGCTGTATGGAGAATCCAGAATTTCTCCAAAATCATGGAAACAGCAAACATCCACACAGTAATTGATAGCCCTCGTTTCTACAGTCCTGAAGGCTACGGTTATGGGGTTCGTGTCGCTCCTTTGACAAAATACAGGGACTTCACTGGGAATTACACTGGGCTGTATTTCCACCTGGTCAGTGGGGAAAACGATGAGGTGATGCAGTGGCCTGTGGTCAACAGACAGGCCACTATCGTGGTGATGGACCAAGATCCAGACATTACTCTGAGGATGTCCACTGCTCGCAGCCTGACGACTGACCTGAGGAGTAAGTGCTCCTCTAATCCACTGAGACTTTAGCATGAAGTTCAGCGACATCATCTGTTAGTAGATATGACATATGGTGGTGTGTGAAATAAGCAAAATGTATGAATGAATCCTCATTACCATTTGAATGATAAGGATCTAACAACAAAAACCACATCAAATACTATTTTGTATCTTTGAAATGCCAAAAATGTGAGACTTATAGACATAAAAATGGAAAATTAAAATGCTAACATTTTAATTTTCAATTATCAGACAAATTTTAAAGTTGGACAAATGAAAGTTTTACATGAAACATGATCATCAAAGTTCTTACAAGGGGGATGTAAATGTCTTAATTATTTCAGACATTTCATTCACACGTATATGTTAGTCCCTTCGGAAAATGCCAGAGGAAATGTCGTTAATGGCTGTAGTTTTTCTGACAATACAGTCAATGGTTTTTGTGATGTTTCAGTCTGTATTTAATGAAGTGACTGATCAATCATGCTAAAACTCTCTCAAGTGTCACACAGGACATCAAAATGAGGTTCCAGGATTGTTCTAATGATTACAGTATGAACACTGTGTGTTGCTGTTCCTTAGTGTCAAATGGAAAGCTGATGTGGGACAATCCCTCTAAGGTTGGGACGTTGGATCCTTCCTGTAACTGCTACAGAGGGTTATCATTGGGCTGGATGAACTTTGTGAAGCACTTTGACCTCCGACGGCGAAACTATCTCAAGAATGATGACCTCATCATCTTCATCGACTTTGAGGGTTGGTGGTCTGAGTTCATGAGTGTTCTGAAGCAGGCCTGAACGTCGACATCACAATAATATAATATGTGTCTTTGTCCACAGATATATCATCACTTATCAAGACAGAAGTTCCCATCAAACCAAAAGAGTGATGTCATACAGCCTTTATCTCACGATAAATGAACTGTAGGACAGTAGACGCTATTCAAAAGTCACATCATTCCTGACATGCTCTTGAAAATGGATCTTTTTCCATGTTGTCATCCACAGGTTAATCTCATGCAGCCAGGATGGGAATAACTTCAAAGGTTGAACAGAAGATGACAGACAATACCTAAGAATTATAATCTATACGTAAAAGTACACAAATGTATTTCAATTCTGTTTGCTAATAAAAGCTCTTCAATTACAAACCTGACATATGTGTGTTTCTTTTGTGTTTTGATTGTTCATTAAAGCCAATGAACTACAGGAACGCCCACTTTAAGGATTAGATTAGTAAAGTAGAATTTTGCTTTTCATTTGTTATAGGAGACCACATGTTGCTCCACTCATCATCAACAATAATCAACATGATTTGGATAAGTAATTGTTCATTAAACTGATATTAGATAAAGCCCATCATCTGCCGATGTCATCAAAGACAAACAAAAAGAAGATTTTGATTGCATTATGGGAAATTTGTGGTTAAACTACAGAATCAAAGAATATTGTCTGATTCATTTGACAAAATACATCCAGCCTTGAGCACAGTGATGAAAAATTAAATGAGGCTTTATCTTTAGATAAGTATGTAGCTATCAAAATACATTAAACAAAGAAAAAAATGTGAGCATAAGATTGATATTCATAAACAAGTTGCAGCACCTCATGTAGAAACATGGTACATTTAATTCAGTCAGTGTAGAGTCATTTGTAGCCCCAGTCAGCTAAAAGCTTACTGGGAAACAAATTCTTAATAAGCTTTTCTCTATGAAGGTGATAACAAATTGCTTAAATCATTCTTTACGATCAAAAAAATCAGCTGTGTTGACATTGAATACATAACAGCAAAACAAATGTCAGATAAAGATGTAATAAATGCAATATCAGACCTTATCAGATAGTGAACGTATAATGTCCGTAGAGATGAAAAGAGCAGGACAATGTCTAATTACTGCTATAAATCACTTCATTAGGATTGAATGAACTGTAAAAATGGTTTTGTCATTTATAACAAAGGACATACTGTTTTTTTTACAGATGTGTTCTGGGAAAGATAAGTGGTTGAAAGATGGTGGTCCAAAACCCTTCAGTGGTATAAATAATAATCTACTTTATTTGATAATTTTATTACCAATCTGCCAGTGATTCTATGCAGGGTCGACAATTTACTACTGATCATGCAACCAGATGTGAGACACTGAACATGTATGGAATTACTCATTAAACACCATTTATAACACACCTGATCAAAGTTCCTCTATCGTCTTTCTTTATGGAAGTGTTTACGGTGACATCGGGGAAACACCTCAGTCTCAACGTAGCGACATGGCCAGCTTGAAGACGGTTGCTGCACTCATTGGAGCTTTTCTCATTTTGAAGGTATTTGATTTTATTTTTTTTAAATAAGTGTGTCATGAAAATAAGAAACAGACGTGATAATATTGCTGAAGGTTTAAAATGAAACCTGTGTCTTTTTTTCTTCGCCAGGTGAAAGCTGCTCCAACATATACCGGTTGGTTCAATTAAGCTTTACTGATCATATGCCATATAAAACAATCTTTATTTATTGCTTTTTAAATATGGAAATAAAAACCATCCTGTAGGTGATGATGCAGATGCTGGTGAACTGAGGGAAGACATACTGGAGATCAATAGAGGTATTGATGCACCATTTTGTTGACATACACATTTACTCAGATGGATATACAGTACTTAGTGCATTATGTGTTCTTATTGCTCCAGGGTTGAAACACCTGTTTGAGGGAGACATCGCTGGTAACGTAAGAAGAGCATCTACATAGAGATTTGTTTGTCTAGAACTGTTAGTCATGTTCATTTCTTGAATTGTGCCATGCAGCCCACCAGAAATGGAATCCTTGATCAAACAAGAAGATGGAAGTTTCCCATCCCCTACATATTAACTGATTCCTTGGGTATGCTGTGCACACACAGATATGTAGTTTACCCGCAAATCATTTGATGCTGATGCAATAATGTTCTGATCTGAATTATTCTAGAGCTGAATGCTAAGGGTGTGATCCTCCAGGCTTTTGAGGAATATCGTCTGAGATCCTGCGTGGACTTCAAGCCCTATGAAGGAGAGTCCAGCTATATCTCCTTCACCAAGCTGTCTGGGTGAGCTGTAGTACATCACACTGTCAGGAAAGATCTTAGATGTTGCACAACTTTATGAGCCTGCTGTCAAGTCATCAAACCCAAGACCTTAAGAGCCAGAGATTAAGGAATGCTTATGAGATGAACTGCTTTTTTTATTGTCTCATTAATAGGACAAGAGGGTGTTTGTGTTATCATTTGAATTTTCCATTCATTCAGGTGCTGGTCATATGTTGGAGATGATAAAACAGGGCAGAATGTGTCCATTGGTGCCAGGTGTGACACTAAGTCCATTGTGCAGCATGAGCTCCTCCATGCTCTGGGCTTTTACCACGAACAATCTCGCTCCGATAGAGATGACTACGTCAAAATCTGGTGGGATCAAATTGAAGAAGGTGGGTCACAGGTTCCTTTTTTATATTGGAAAAGTGGTGCAGTATAAGACATTAATTTACTTATTAAACCAGCCAGCTGGCTAACTAATTAGCTAGTTTGCTCAGTAAATGCAGCCACTCAATGTTACTCAATGTTACTCCGTCCTCTCAGGGATGGAGCACAACTTCAACAAGTATGAGGATGACTTCATCACTGATCTGAACACGCCATATGACTATGAGTCCATTATGCACTACAGACCCTTTTCTTTCAACAAGAATGAAAGCATCCCCACAATTACCACCACCATTCCCCAGTTCAATGACGTCATTGGCCAGAGGCTGGACTTCAGCGCTGTGGACATCACCAGAGTCAACCGTATGTACGACTGTGGTGAGTATCGTCTTCATACCTCAAGGTTGAACAACAGGGTCCCAAAGTCAGACTCACATTCATCTTTTCTCCATCCATGCTGTTATGCCTCACTCTTGGAATTGGTGTTATTTGTTGGTAACTTGATGATGCTGTTCCAGCAAACACTCTCACCCTCCTGGACCAGTGCTCCTTTGAGCTGATCAACATGTGTGGGATGATCCAGAACGAAGAGGACAAAGCAGATTGGGTCCAGGTGCTGAGTAGCCCGGGTGATACGGACCACACCCTGGTGGGACGCTGCAGAGGTGCTGAACGAAATGTGTTCATCATACACAAACATATGTAAAATTTAAATCTAAAAAATAAAAAAAAGATGATCATATAAGCAGTGACTTTAAAGAATCATATACTCTCAATTTCGTAATGAAAAGACAGCAGTTACGGATTTTTAAATGTGTTAAATTAAATTAAGATTAAAAATTCTCAATTAAATGATTACATTTTCATTCATTAATAAGATCATTAAACATGATTTCAGAAAATAAGTTTTTTTTTAATTATGCAGAAATATATTTTATATTTTCAAAAAGAAAAAAAAAATCATACCAAGCAAGCAGCCACCTTCTCCTAGACATCTGTATCACATAAAATATTTAAAGCTATGCTACGGTCTAAAATAATACATATTCAGAAAAAAATGTTAAATTATCTAATCCTCTTTTAAATTGTCCAATATTGCTTTCTAAAAATTTTACTTGTTCTTTCTAAATGTAACATATTCAACAAGATCTACAGTTTGATGTTTTTGTGTCTTAATATCCAATAGCTGATGAGCTGTATTGTTTGGTTGACGTGTATATGATGTAATAGAAGGGCAGTTGCTTACACAAAGTAAAATGCTCCTCATTCTCTTTTTAGATTCTGGCTACTTCATGAAGTTTGACACATCTTCTGGGCCAGTTGGAACCAGTGCCATGCTGGAGTCACGCATCCTCTACCCCAAAAGAAACGAGCAGTGCCTGCAGTTCTTCTACAAGATGACTGGAGCAGCTGGAGACAAGCTGGTGATTTGGGTCAGGGCTGATGACGGGACAGGGAGTGTGAGCAGCTTGAAGAAGTTTCACACCATTACAGGCACTTACTTTTATAATAATTACATTTTTGTATAGAACACTTGAAATTGCTAACAGCTGTTCAGACTGTAGCTGTTGAGTTTATTGCATCCTTAGAAAAGTCACTTATATTTACTGGTTTCCAGGTGATGGAGATGGTGCTTGGAAAATTGCTCACGTGACTCTCAAGGTGACAGAGAAGTTCCGCTATCTCTTCCAGGGCATCAGAGGAACCGGCAGCTCCTCAGGCGCCATATTGATCGATGATGTCACTCTAACTGAGACCGTTTGCCCCAATGTCGTCTGGCAAATCCAGAACTTCACCAATCTTCTCACTACCACTCCGTTTAACAGTTCAGTTAAAAGCGGGTGCTTCTACAACCCAGAGGGTTACTCGTTCGGCATCAGCGTGTACCCAAATGGAAAGGCAAGCGGCTACGAAGAATACGTCGGCTTGACCATGCACCTCTGCAGCGGAGAAAACGACGCTGTGATGGAGTGGCCAGCCAGAAACAGACAGATGACCCTCGTGGCTATGGATCAGGACCCTGATGTAAAACTCAGAATGTCCTCAACGAGAAGCTTCACCACAGGTACGCCCAGGTCACAAGAATCTAGGAAAAGCTTTAGCTTCTAGCTAAATTCCAGCTGGTTAAGAAACAGTTTTGCATTTATTTGTTCATGATATGAGATTGTGGTCAATTACCGGTAATTGTCTTGGGAATTAACATCATCATTTGAGGACAATCCTACTTATCTTAGTGTGTGGATTGTGAAAGTGTTCAGGAAGTCAATATGTTAAACAGAGCACATTTACACATCTCAGAAATGTCTAGTTCATTAACGCAAGCATACAATTTCCATTCTACCCTTGTTCCACTTTGAATATAAGGTGTTATATTTACAAAATCCATAATTTATGCAACTCTTACTGACTTTTTCATTTTGTTCTGACCTTTTTTGAACTAAATACTAAACCTTTTTTGTTTTTCATGACTGTTTTCCCCACAGATACTCATCCTCGCTGGAACAGACCCACAGCTTCTTCAGGAGCAGTGTATGATAAGAGCTGCCAGTGCTACCGTGGTCCAGAATATGGCTGGAGCACATTCCTCTATCACAATCATCTGAAAAGTAGGAGCTTCCTCAAGAACAATGACCTCATCATCACTGCTGACTTCAATGGTGAGAATCAGAAATATCAGCTCCTCCACATGACTGTAAATGTCAGATTCCTTTTTGCTCCTTTTCTTCTATTAACCTGTTGCTTCCTTAGATTTGACCCATCTTATCAAGACTGAGGTGCCTGTCCTACTGAGTGACGGAACAACCCTTCTATAAATTGAGAAGTGTGTGTGGTGAATGAAGGGTAGGTTTTGTGTAAGTACCTGGGGTTGTCTTTGCAGGAGTGAATGCATACAGCATGCAATAAAGTGGTGGATGGGTAAACAAAACAGAGGCCTTGAAATAATACCCTCCATGGCAGGGGTCATAAATTTTCACCCAAATACCATTGAAGGGAATCCTGTCACAGACCCCTGGGGGACCCCATGATGTGACTGTCTTGACATAAAGACTTGAAGCAGAGGTTGAGGATCCAAATCTTTCAGTTTAAAAATAGGCTTAATAATAAATTAACTGAGAGAAATCAACGTCCTGCATCTTATATTCACACATGTAAACATGTCATCCATAACCAAATTAGTGAAACATCATCAATTTGATTACCAAATGAACCCATCCAATCAGGAAGTGGATCCTGAGTGGATGAATGAACTATATAAGGACAAGTGTTTTATTAGATTAGATTAGATTAGATTAGATTAGATTACACTAGATTAGATTACACTAGATTATATTAGATTCGTAATTTGCTCTCCTCTGCTTCTTTAAGTCCTTTTTACCCTGACATAATTAGATATAATAGATACAATTTATGTTAAAGAACCAAATGTCCCAATTCTGCAATAGATTATGATTTAAAATAATATTTTTATATTTATATATATCTTACTTGCCCATCTTATTTAAAATGAATGAAGTCTGATGCTGCATACACACGTCTCTGCCCACTGCTTTCATCTCATTGTTTCATATCTAAACTAGAGATTTTTTTGTTTCAGGAAATATCATTTCACACTTTCTATTCTTTCTCAGGTGAACATCGAGCCAGACTTCCTTCTATACTGGTAATACATGTGAGGAGCCAAACATGGACAAAATTATTCTGGGAGCTCAGAAGTCTTCGAGGTCAGAAGTCAGATGAATAACGTGTCGTCTGCATTCATTCAACAGGGAAAACAAGATTTAGTTTAAAAAACAGCTCTATGTCACCCACAGTGTAATGAAAAATAAAAGACGATATATTCCTTCTGTTTAATTTCATAAACTATTATCTCCTATACATAGAATGTAGGAGCTACACTACAGGACATGTTTCACGACACTTTAAAACGAAACAAACTTATCTAATTTGTTCTGTATGTAACCAGCTAACACACTGACTGGGACATACAGAACATATATATATATATATATATATATAATTAATTACAAAATTGTAGAGCAGGATTTGTCTCAGCTGGTGCTACTGCAATTCACTGATAACAATTCTAACAAATCAACAAGTAACATTGTACTTTTTAGGATTCATTCAACACTACAAAATCAAATGTGTTCTCTCGCAGGCTTCAGGCAGAGCTTTAAAAGTGTTGGCTGCTGCTTCTGTCTTGGCGATCTGTAACAAAAAGTCAACAACAAGTAATCAGAACATCTAAAGACCAGCCTCACAAACCCAAAAATGATGTTTTCTACTCACATGTAGTGTAAAACTGACTCGTTTTGTTTAAACTGCATTACAAACTGACTGCTGTAATTAGAAAAACCTAATGTGGCCTCATTTAATAAACAAGGCTAAACAGGGCTAATCTGCACCTAAAATTATATCACCTTTAATTATGACTTGGTAAGGGAGTATTAATTGCTCACTCAGAGATATTTGGTGCTCAATGAAAGCTCTCACATGTTTGCACAACGTCATGTTCAAGTAAAATTAGTTTTCAAAGTTTGGAATAATTGCAGATGGAGTACAGTAGTACCTTGGAATACAACATTAATTCCTTCCAGGACTGCCTTGCCCCAAAGCACGGCCTGTATATCTTGGGTTTTTGCTCTTTGTGGAACAAAAATATGGACGGAGCAACGACTCATATCTCAAAAAACTCATGTCGAGTCACTTGTATCTCAAGGTACTACTTGAGATTCAAAGATTAAGAGTGCTTTGGAAACCATTAATGAAAGACAACTGACCTCAGCCTTCACTTGATTTTTGTGGTTGTGGTTGAGGTTGAATTTGTAAATCTCTCGCCTTTTCCTCTTTTTCCCTAAAGATAGAAGCAAACATAGTCATGGTACATGTTTCTGTCATTTTACGATGCACTTCTGAATAGAGCTTATTCGCAGTCTTACCCTTATGATCTTGAAAAATTCTTCTCGTACCTGTTCACGATCAACCAGGGATTGTTTAAAACTTAAAAAATATTCAACAAATTTTCATCAAATCAAAGAATACAATGACAGGACCTACCTTTGGCTCTGCAAAGCAACCTGTTAGCAAAATGAGGAGACCCTGCACAAAAAAAAAAGGGTTTGTTTATATTGTGACAAAATTTTCAACAATTCAGGAACTACTCTGATATTTCGACAGGGTTATAAGGATTCCAGTAATAATGGAGAGATTGGGTTGGTAGATTGATGCATATTGTCTTTAGAGTTGTTTTTTCCCCCTTTATATACTATACATCACAGTGAGTGATGTATATAAAAAGTTGCCGGTGCCGATCCCATGTGGGGAACAACACCGACCCTAAATTTAAGTAGACCACAGACAGTTGAGGTGAAGACTTGGGCTTGTCATTCTAGTAGCATAAAATGTTGCCTCACCCTGCTATCCTAAAGCACTGATGAGGAGCATATTACAAAGGTCTATTATTCTTTTCTCGACACAAACTGGAAGAAACAAACTTACCTGGAAGGAGTTGAAGATGGTGAAAGTGTAGTTTGCGATCTTAAATAAGGTACTTCCTTTGTCCAGTAAGAGCAGACCAAAGCCAATTATCCATGTTACGCCAAAAACAGGTGTCAGAAACACCACCACTTTAAGGATGCTTTTTGCTGTCTCCTTGTCTTCTGACTTATTGCCATCAGAAGTCCGTACCAAAGTAACAATGACCACAAACATGGAGAAAAGGTTTGTGAAGGTAATACTTCCCACAGGAATAAGGAAAGCATGAATGGAGCCTTCCAATAGTCTTTCAAAAACAAGCCAGCAAGTTTTGGGATTATAGTAGGGCCTGTTGGTGTATTTGCAATAAATATAGCTGGATCCCACCATTAGGATCGGGCAAATGTAGCCTATGATGCTGGATAAAAACATGAAGACTCTTTTCCTCAGTGGGGTGAAAACAAAGATGAGCTGGTGGACGAGCATGACACTCAAACACAACATCCAGCTGAACTTGGCTAAGAAAAATAGGTGTTTGCTAACAGTCAATGCTAGGCACCAGTTTTCACTGAGAATCTCTGGGTAAGAAGAAGCCAAGAAACTGCATTCGGCGAGCAAAAGGAACACGGCAATATTCACCAGGGCTGTATGACGGAAATATGAAAGGTTGGTCTTGACCACTGCCGCCCACACTAGCCATTCAATAATGAGGAAGATCACCAATGAGCAGATGGACACAGCCAGGCCCACAGTAGTAATAATATCAAGAAAATCATCAGATATGTCAATCTTAGACATGAGGACAGAAAATGAAGTCAGGTGGTTACATTCACAGAGTGTGTAGTTATCATCATCAGGTTTAGCAAAGCATCCTGAGCTTGACCAGTCTTCTTTTGTGGTGTTCCAGAAGACACACGTAGGTGTTTCCAGAAGATTGTCCCTGGGGAAGTCCAATCTAATTACAATTGAGGGATTGTTGTTCCCATCTAGTGTGACTGATATTAAGAGTTCAATAGGCCGTGTATTGGCAAAGTTGTTCCTCAATTTGTCCGTTAGGTTCTTCACAGCAACAACTTTCATTATCCCATTGCTCTTGTTTACATCCACTCTAATGCCAAACACATCACAGTTTTGAGTTGAGCAAAATTTGAGGTCCACGTTTTGAGATTTCAGTCCATTGCTCTTGTTGACCCTGATATTTTTCACCAGACCCTCCAAAGACTCAAGGTAATTTGATGACATTGTTTGAATGATGGAGTCATTGACATTGTCCCAAGACTTGTTTAACATATTGCTTGCTGCGCCAACCATATCCTGAAACCCAAGAATATAATAATAATTAAAATCAGACTTAATAATCAACATGCAAAAAATTCTCCAAAAGTCAATTTACCAAATACAGAAAGGAATTGCGCCAATTAAAAAATCTGTTATTTCCTGTATTTATTCTTTTTAAAAAGGTTCTGAGCCTAATAGTTTTGAGTCACTATCTTTAGCATTTGCATATAGTTGGCTGTGAAATAAGGTGGGTCAGATCAAGTGGACTTTAACTGTTATTTGGAACAGTAGATTTGAACAGTGGATTTCAGGTGGATTTGAACATGTATTAAAATAAAGGATATGATAATCAGCAAGGGCTTACATATAGGACGTCTTCCTGCAAAACAACACTTTCTGATGCTCTGGCCATCAAATCAAGTACGTCAATGGATGCGATAATGTCAGCCGTTGTGTCAACGGAATCAGATTCAGACAAAGAGCTGTTCTTAAGTCCTTCAAATATATCCAAGGCTGCCTGCTGGGTAGCCCCAAGTCCCTGTAGAAAGTGCTAAAAACAAAAACAGCACATTAGCCCCAAGTAAAACTATACAGAAATATGCACTGTATCCTCACACAAATATTGGTGCTGTCTGGAATGCCAAATTGTAAGTCTACATACAAGTTTTTATGACGTAGAGATTTTAAGGAATCCTTACTTAGATTCGTAATTTAGCTTTTCTAGGTATGATCAGGATGATAGATTCAGAATAATATAATACATAAAGACTTTCAAAACAAATTTAAAAGCTCACCGTGTAGTTTTCACTGATAGTGAAGCTCATATTTTCAATGAAACCACAATGGAAATATTATTGATATGATAAAATCTAACCATACAATCAGGCCTGAGAGTAGTGTGGGGATCTGGGCTGAATTCAGAGAAATAATTCTTGGTTTGCAGCTAGAACTTACTGTATATAATTGAGCAAACTCAGAATGACTGTTAACTTTTACAAGTAAAAAATTAACTACACAATTTAAGTTCTTTGACTGTTTCCGAGTAAATGAGTATGTTATTTATGACATTAAAGTCAGATAAAATTATATATTTTCAAGGCAATGAAATGTAATGCACACTTACATCGGCTGTATTTAATATTTTGGCTAACTCTATCGAGATACAATTGGAGAACACCAGCCCCCAGGTGGTGCCTTTACAGGTTCGTGACTTATAGCCAACCCTGCCCACTGGACAGGTTTTATTGACCACCGTGTCACCATCAGAGGCTTTTGGCCACAAATCGCCATGTTCCACATCGTCATCGCAGAAAGTTGAACCCACTTGTAGGAGAAAATAAAAAGTCATAACTAATGTAACAGAAAATGCAAAAAAATATGTATAACTAACAAACATGCACCATAGACTGATAATTGGATCTGTATTTTAAAAATAAGATCTTACTATAAACTACTGGAATATTGGTATGTTCACTTTTCTTCTGTCCCACCAGGTTTTGAAAAGTGACACTGACAGTTTTTGGTTCAGTTGTTTTCTTGCAGCTGAGAGGAACAGTGAAAGTATAGAATACGAATTCTCCATCAGCTGTAAAGAAAATGAGTTTTAGTGTCAGTGGTAGGTTTGGGGATTCATCGTGCAACACTTACAATAACTATACTATTAGATATACTGTAGAAATGCTATACAATGACCTTACACTTGTTCTGTAGATTAGACATCCGTTCATCCATGTAGCTCCACCAGACTTCATAACTCCCTCTGCTTTTTAGAATGGACACTGTGACATCCACAGGCATGGTTTCAGGGTTCAGCATACAGTCCGCAGAAAGAGGGTCGATTCTCATATGGATCTCATCAGGGAGGAGGGCAACATTCACTTCTGCCTCAGCGGTGTGTGTTATTGACCCAGTGGTGAATCTGCACTGGTATGTACCTGCAGGGAAAATATAAGTGAGTTCACACGGATGTATCTAGGAATTGTCTGACTTTTATTTTCTCAGAGCAGCAAAAGACTTGTTTTTGAATTGAAAACAGTTCCTGCAGTGAAATTTGTACTAAAATATAAAAAAAATATTATCACCCCAATGGAATTTGAGCTGTAACAACTTTCATTTGAACTTCTTGCCATCATTGGTAATGCGGCTGCAGTGTGTATCAACAACCACCAGGGGCAGACGTGAGCTGCAGTCTTCTCTCTTGCCTCTACGTACAGTATGTGTGTATATATGCGTGAGCGAGACAGACACGTGACCAATAAAGTATTGTGTTACCTGATAATTGACAAAGATAATCTCCTGATTTGTTGCATTATTATTATTGTTCTGTGACTCTGGCTACACGTACAGTAGAAGTCATAAAAGCTGCTAATAAAACCAGATCAGTCAGTTCTAATTTCATTTTTAATTTAATTTAATATACTTTAGTAATCCCTGAAGGGGATATTTTATGAGCATATTTTCTCCGACATTTTCTATTTTGTAAATAAGGAAGATGTCACAATTTCAACAACTAATGAAACAACAAATTCCATGTGAATAATAACTACAGAAAATGTGAAATGTGAAAGTGCTCAACTCATAGATGGTGTTAAGCATCATTTGTAAATTTTAACATATTGCATTTTGAGCCTGATTACATAGCTAGTAAAAAAAAAATCAAAAACTCATGACTCTCAGTGGCTCACTGAGTTATTATAGCATTAACATGAATAAAAATTAAGCACATACATAAGTAGGTACAGACAGATTATCTTTTCAAATAATGATTTTTGATTTCATTTTGACTGGAATTTATTTTCGATAACTGGGCTTGCCTTCCCAGATGCCTGTCAGTTCCTGCAGTATCAATGTAGAGCAGGACGTGTCAGCCTCCGCAGTGCAGCTGTGGTCCAGTTTCACCACGCTGCCTGGGTTGAGCTCAAAGTTGCCAAGTTCAGTACTCATGTTCCAGCTGACGCTTTCTGTGGGCTCCTCAATCATACATTTCACTACTGGAGACGACTGGTAGCACACCTTTGTCTCTGGTGCCTTGATGGTGACCATCCCTGTTTTAAGAGGACAGAGGCATACACAGCACACAGACATGATTAGTTACATGATGGCTTTTCAGCTCCAGTTCAATGACACTAACAGCTGTCTCTTTATCTGGTAAAAATTTAATTTTATCTTATAAACTGGAAAATGTGGATATCCATTGTCAGAACAAATATTTATGTTGTTAACTAATGTTATTTATTCATGGGAATGAGCATGAACTCTGTGGTTGTTTTCAAAATTTTAAACATTTCTTATTTTGCATTATATATTCATTCATTTATCTTAGGTGTTCAAAACTGTGGTGAGACCAGCGATGTTGTTTGGTCTAGAGACAGTGTCACTGAGGAAAAGACAGGAGACAGAGCTGGAGGTAGCAGAGATGAAGATGCTGAGGTTGTCTCTGGGAGTGACCAGGAAGGATAGGATCAGGAATGAGTACATCAGAGGGACAGCAGATGTTAGAGGTTTTGGAGATAAAGTCAGAGAGGCCAGACTGAGATGGTTTGGACATGTCCAGAGGAGAGATAGTGAATATATTGGTAGAAGGATGGTGAGTTTTGAACTGCCAAACAACTGGAAGCAACTGATTCGCTGTGGCGACCCCTAAAGGGGAAAGCCGAAAGGAAAAGAAGAAGAAAAAAATATTCATTCATTCATCATCTTGAAGATGAGGCGATCATAGTCGTCTCACCATCAGCTGCTTATCCAAATCCCAGCTGACTACAGGTGAGAGTTGGGCTACACCCTGTAAGTCATCAGTTCATCACAGAGCCAGTTTTGCAATGTGTATTGTAAGTTTACTTAAATTTACTTCATAGTGGTTTTGAAAAATGTAACTTTTCAAAATCAACACCACAAAATAAGATCATATTATAACTGCAGCACACCAACACAGAAAACACACAAAAAAAAAACCCTTTTGTTTGTCTTCAGCATCAACAAAATCAGACAGTTCTACAATGCTGCTTGTTGTTTTTCTGTCCACAAATGTCTATTAGGCTGGAACAAACAACACATTTTTTACTGTTTTTATTACACTGAACTGTTGTGACGCTTCCAAGTGAAAACAAATTTTCCATAACCCCTGTCTTATTCCAAAGTTCTGTATTCTGTCACTTCGAGTTGGATGTATTCCATACCAGGACACTGTCCTGTTTGTATCTGGACATATACTGTATTAATTTAATCAGTGGTTCCCAAACTTTTGTACTTCGACTGGTGAGTTTCAACGGCGTTCGTCCTTTCTTGCATTTACAACAGCTCAAGAAAGTCATAGATTTGCATGTGATGTAAATCCATCTCTCATGATGGGACTCTTACATCGGTCTAATCAGACAGACATGCATAGAGACAAGGAAGGAACATTAGAAAATCAGGCATGTTTGAACCGATATGTGTCAACATTTTTAATTAAAGTGGAAAAGTGATGCATCACTACTAGAAAATAGCAGCCAATCTTTTGAGCAAACTTAGTCACTCAAATTGTAAACGCTGACACAGAAATAATAGTCCTTCCCTTTCACTTGCAAATTTAGTTTTTGCACACGTTTGTTGTTGGGAATGTTTAAAAGAATCATATGGATTCTTCGGAAATAAAAAACAGACATATTGAGTACTAATGACGAAGCATCCTAGCCACAATAAATAGTTAACATGCCTTTACTGACCTGCAGTGTTGACCAGGATGGTGGACTCTGTTATTGTCTCTAGGGCAGTCAGCATGATTTGAAAATGAGAAGTGTTCAGTTTGGAGCTGAACTCTGCTTCAAATTCAATGACGCTGTCACTTGAGTTTTGAGGTTTGGAAAGGATTGAAAGGCGATCATTGATTGGTGAGAGAAAAAGCATCAGTTTATAACTGTGATTAAACATACATGACATTAGAAACTGAAAACTTCACATATTAAGACAATCAAAGTCTTCATATGTTCAGATTGTTTCATTTATGTTTTGAGACAAAAAGTAAAGTTCATCATTTGCAAACATTGATTATATATACAAATTTTTTATAAGGGAAGAGTATGAGTAATATTACTATGTGCAAACACACTGTTGATTTCAAAATCTTGTGTTTTATTGTATAAATGAGACATATTTATTATATTAATAAATTTTCCTTTCTTCATTACCCATAGTTCTTATGGGGCCTTTTAATTTTGTTTATGGCTTAGAAAGAATAATTAAACACTGAATCAAATGAAAAGATGCTGGACAACGCTAAAGCCTTGCTTGTTTAACACAAGTTGAAACTAATCAACTCCATTCTGAGGGTCAGCAGGAACTCCAACAAAAGTTTCCCTCCAGACTGCTTTCCTAATAAACTTTGTCTTCCAGATGCGTCCCTGCCTCCACATGTATTCTTTTAATATCCATTAGGTCACCTGTTCTATCACGTGTTCCACACAGACTAAGCCAGGTCGAGGTTTAAACATCCAACATCCTTGCCCTGTTATTTCATATATGGTTGAGGAGGGTTTAACACAACGCACCAATTACTCAAAAGTGTTGAAAAGAACAGAACAAATCAAAAAAAGTGGAATACCTCTGGCTGGTTATATTCAAGTACACAAATCCATTTGTAGTTTCCATGAGGAGGTTAAGCTTTGAAAGGAGAGAGAATGAAATCATTTCTAATTGACTTTTACAGTGACAAAAATCCTCAAAAGATTTGTGACAATAGAGATACTTACTTTCTCTTGCTTTGAGTCATCCCAGTTGTTGAGACTCAACATAATTGATCCATTGACGTTAACTGTGTCAATTGCAAACATTAACATTATCTGATTCTGACACCCACAAGCAAATATGTACATCCATATGGAAATAATAAACAAGTATGGAACAAGGGAGACCTAATACAGTAATGAACATAACAGTATTAATCCAAAAGAAGGAATATCGATGCAGCTGGACTTTTACCCTTCACTTTGGGATTGCACATAGGAACCATGGTGGACACATCACCAGGGCAACTGTGGTCACTGCAACAATAGAATTCTTGGCATATACGGTTGGTCCATATGTATCCATCAGCGCAGCTGCAACTGTAGGTGTCTGCAGAAGACACACACTCTAGAAGGAGAAGCATGATCTTTTCAAGTTCCTGAAAACCTGACAGGCATGATGTAATGATGTACTGTAACTGCCTGATATCAGATGATCAAATTGAGATTTTAGATGGAATCGCTCAAAAATTCTCAGCTGGCTGTTATGAACAAAACTATCGTAAACTAAATGTAAATGATTGAGAAATTTTGTTTCGCCAATTAATTTTAAAAGCGAATCATATTCTAGGTGGTGCTATTCAAGCACAATCTCTAGCAAGGAGAAACCAAAAGCAGAAACTAAAATCTAGCCCAAAAATTTAACCAACTAAAGTTAGAATTTGTGTGTCTGCTTTAACTCGCATTTTAACTATCGTTCTCATCCGGGAAGAGAGACAAAAAAATCTTATGTCTATCAGATAAATAAAAATGGGAAGTATTGTCACATTTTGAGCTGTCTACTTCCCTAGAGGAAATAAAGGGATGATACCTGCTACCAGTTCAGGGTTTGACAGGGTGACTGTGTGGGAATCTCCGTCAGCATTATTCACTTGGAGGTCAGTTAATGAATCCAGAACTGACAGGATGGTCAAAACTTCTAATGAGACGTTGCTCTTGATCAGCAGCTCAGCAATGTAAACGTCACCTAAAGCAACATGAGATGTTGTTTGCAAGTGTTTACTGTAGATACGATGACGGGTTTAGTACATAAGTGCTAAATCGTCATGATGAAATTAAATCATACATTTGGTGCTTTGATGCTGATATGTGAAGATTTATGAGGGAAAAAACATCAAGAATCACTTGACAAAAGTTATAACATGATTAAAACTAAGTGGTCAAAGCAGCAATGTAACAAAAAAAACGCAAACACAAAAAAATTCTTTAATGATAGTGAAGACCTTTAAAGCCATTTCTAAAACAAGAGTCTGCCTGCAGCAAACTGAACCAGCGGTGGGATTGTAATCCACTTCAATCCATTATAACCAACGTTTTAATCCAGTTTAAGGGAGCTGCACAACACAGAAGTGAGAACAGCAATGAGAAAACTTTGACGACCCTTCATAGATGAAAAAACGGATGTTATATGCAATTTCCTCCGGGATTAATAAAGTATCTATCTATCTATCTATCTATCTATCTAATGACCTTAATGATACCATTTGTCTTAGATCTACGTTTACATTTACATCTTCCAGGGTAAAGGAAGCACTGCAGTGACTCACCTTCTGCACGGGCCTGTAAGAGGAAACACAGGCAAATAACAGAGTCAGTCTTTCTGTTATGGGGGTTATTCACTCACATGTCATATCCAGCATGCCAGTAAATATAACCAGAACATTAGAAGGTTCAAATGAAATTATTATTATTATTATTATTATTATTATTATTATTATTATTATTATTATTATTATTATTATTATTATTATTATTATTATTATTATTATTATTATTATTATTATTATTATTATTATTATTAATGTGTACCTGATGGCAGATGTACGCAGCTCCAATCAGGACCAGAAACACCCGGGAGCACATTGTTACTCTGTAGGGAAAAACACTCATACTTAATAAAACAACCACTAAAGCAGCTGCAGATCAATCAGATCAATCAATTCCTTATCGCCTCCTAAAGAAGTTACGGTGGATGTGTTAGCTTTTTAAAGAATCTAGAAGACTTTGAGCAACATATTCAATTTTTCAAGCAGATACAAACATTCACTCCAGCTCTGTTCAGACCTTTTCCAACTTCAGTTGCTAAAATTTGTATTATATCAAAAGATAGATGCTAATTTTGTGTGCATGCTGATTGGTGCTAGGAAGGTTTTGTGCACTTGGTTTATCAGAGCTTGTTATTTGAACACAGCTGGGTGTTTCTGCTGGCTGCACAACCAAAACGATTAGCTGAAAGACGCTATAATTTTTAGTCTTGGTCCACTGAATACACACACATTGCTGTAGATTCTGTGTGAGATAGACGCTTCCATAACAATCAAACAACGGGTCCAATATTAAGTCGGTCCCAGAACAATAATATGAAACTAATTCAAAGACAAAGACAGCTGTTAGCTCTAATTTCCAAAAATAACCCCTCCATTGCTGTCTGTCACACTGTTCCATTTAAAACAGCAATTTCTTAAATAGTTTATCATTTAAATTAAACTGGATGTTAGTTCTCCACAGTGTAGCTCCACTAACATACCATGTTTTTCTAGAAGCTTTATCGCAGCAGCTATGTGCTTTGGCTTCCAAAGTGTCTGATCTCTGCTTTTCCAGCATGTTTGCATAGTTTTGAATTCAGTTTGGAAGCAAAGACAACATTTTGGTGGTTTTCCCGCCTACTTGTAGCAGTGCAAGTCTTTCCACACCACCAGCAGAAAAACCAGTAGGTTCAAATGTGAGGCCGATGTGGTAGAACTCATGAACATTTACTAAAACCATTGATTAGACAGAAACATAAGATTATAAACTCTAGTATCCACACAAAGATTTACAAATCAGAAAGTATATATATTTATGTATATTCTTTATCAGTCATCCCAATGAGGATATTGATATATACTTCCATTCATAATAAGATAGTATAACAAGTTTTGATTCCCCTGACAACTTTGTGTAGAATATTTTCTATAGGAAAGAGTCACTTTTTCATATGAGCAAAAAATGTCCACCTGGATGATGTCACATTATAATGCATTAGCTCTCTATTTCATGGCTTGGAAGAGCTCAAAGCTCATCAACAATGTTGTGGTTGGACAGGTCCTTATATAAAAAGGTAATTTTTCCCCACTAAATGTTCAAACATTTTATTTTGACCTACAAACAGATAGTCCCTTATACAATTCTTCTACCCATTTTTAAGCATCAGTGTTACAGAACCATCTGTACTGAGAAAGATTTGGCCTAATGCTGCCATGGTCTTATGTGTTTCACGTATAAAATATATGAATAAAAAGCTCTTACCTTGGCTTTACACTTAGCATGGTACAGAATGCAGATGATTAACCCGTCAGCTTTGCTGCAGCTATAACAGAAATCCAACTGTACTTCATATCTACCATGCATATGTCAAATTGGAGTCAAAGAAAATGAGCTTATCTCTTAGACAGCCTGTACAATGCTGGGAAGGAAGAGTGCCTTGAGGTTGATGGGTACTGCGGGGGGGGGGGGGGGGGGACAAGACACTGATGTTTTAAGACCATTTGCATGGATGACATTTCTCCATTTGGATTGCCTTGACTGAAATACGCACAGAGCGTTCCAGCTTTCCATCGATATTTACCTACCAAATGAGACATTCTCCTTGAGAAGGTCAAGGAGTGAGCCCAGCTTAGTCTGGGCTCACGAAACCTGCAGCTGAAGATCTTTGATTGTCACCAAAATGGGTGGTTTCACAGATACAATGGGACTTGCACTTAAAAGATCTGAATGCTTCTCTCACCACAGTTTATAATCAAAGTATCATACTGCAGTGAGTTTCAAGCAAACTATTGAAAAAATGAGAAAGAGGTCTTCAAAAAAAATCAGCACAAAAACGGAAAAGAGATTTCAAATCCATTAAGTAAAACTCCTGTGAAGATAATCCTCTGCTTTTAAAAACTGGTTGGTGATGTGACTTACAAAAAGTTCCCTTTTTGTGTTTCTGATTGTTTATGTATATTGACTGTAAATGTCTCCCATCCAGTGACTCTATAGAGAGTAATACAGCACATGCTACGGGTATGAAAAGTAAAGGCAATGAGGAAGTGCATGAAGCCTGCATTATTAAAATAACCACCAGGGGGCGCTTTCATTGACTGCAAAGAATGTTTAATCACCTTATATTAAAGTCGTCAGAAGATAAGACTCACCTCACTAACCACCTTTTAAATTTCCTTGTGGCTTCAGTTGACTGTTAAACTTCACTCAAATATTCTTGAAAAGCTGTCAATCATTTTAGGAATAAGCTTGGTTAACAAAAAGAAAAAAGAAAAAGTCTACCCACAGGAAACCGCTTCCTTGTTCAATAAATTATAAGGAGATTCAAAGGCCATATCACTTCATGAAGGGATGGCTTGCCTCTTGTAATGTTGACTTTGGGTATTCTGTTTTATATCAGGAGGCTTAGAATCATTATATGTTCAATACAAATGTCTCAAAAAAGACTTCAGTTGTAGCTGTGAATCCTAACAGGAAGTTGACAGGTCAGGTCGTCAGGTGAAGAACGAAAGACAAGAAACTTAAGAAAGAAGAAGTTCAAAATAATCCCCATTCTACATGTGGAAAGGAAGAGATAAAGTATTTAATCGTGACGTGATCTGATGAGGAAAACTAATGGCAAATGGTGTCAACAGACTCAATAAGACAGCAGGGACAACAAAAAAGTCTCTTCCTTCCTTCCTGCATGTGATATTAAAAACTTTTGGGGTAATTTCATTTCCTGTTTGGATTTCTATTTGACTGATAGTCCTGTCCAAGTCAGCTTGTCTTTGCGATGACATCCACTGGGTAAACAAGTTCACTGATGTGTGAGAAGGCTGGACCTCGTCCAGCTCATTTGATTGGCAAACTAAAACAAAACAAGAGACATTTTGCATTTTCTCTCCGGATATTTTATTTTTCAGAATGATGTCAGGAATACTTTTAAATGTCCAAAGAAAACTTTTTTATGCTTTGAGTAAATTGAAAGAAACTTAGGTCTCATCGCACGCACACACACACACACACACACACACACACACACACACACACGCACACGCACACGCACACACACACACACACACACACACTCGTCCTTATACATTATTGTGCACTGCACAACAATACAATTAACAAAAAATAAAACTTAAAATTAAATATGGCTAAAATGAAGAGAAAAAAAAAGCTGCTTGGTTCTTGCAGCTGCTGAGTGTCTGCCTGCAGTAATCATGACGCGTTGGACTGTGATACAGTCTGTGATTGTGATACGGCGTCAGTTCCAGCTGATGTGTTGTAACCATCTGAAAAAACAGCATCAGAGCAAAATGATCCAGTCAGTAGAAACATGACAGCTGTTTGGAGCCATGTTAGACATGTTGAGCTTGTTGTTTGACAAAGGATTACAGTCAAGTCAAGCATTACCTACAGTATCTCAACTCAAAAAAATCTTTTTAATGCTTTTATGCGGCGCGTGGACTTCATTTATAAGTAAACGTAACATAAACAAATGTGTAGGTAACAACATAACGTGTTTTTAATCAAATGTGCTCATTTGTGTGTTATAGTTTGTATGTGTAAATAATTCTGCTATGAGACTTTAAAAATAACTCACTCACTGTTGATAATTAAATGGTGATGCCTCACCAGCCATGAACCTCACCGCACGTCACTGTCAACTACTAATCACAGTTAACTAGAATAACACCGCCAGCCATTAATGCTGACCACAGTCATTATTTTAATTTTCCCTTAATCCTTTTTTTTTTTTGCTATCTAGCATGAGTGAATCAAATGTTAAATGTGAGTCAATCAGTCTCACTATGGAACCTTGACCTGCTTAGTATCAAGAAGGAACAATCTGGGAATTAAAGTCATTACGATTCATTCTAGGATGACTGAACATCAATCTGTCAAATAGTTGAGATATTTCAATCCAGACCAAATTAGTGGATCAACCAGCTGTTATAAGCCAACATCAGGTGATAAAAGTTCATGAATTGGACTCATGTATTCCTTCTCTCTTTTAAATTGTAGCTTACCTCTTCCTCTTCTCCAGTTCCTGAAAAAGCCCAATCCAGTTGATGATGCGCCTGAAGTGCTGGTGGTCTAAAACAGGAATAAAAGAATAAACATGAATAGAATATTATCTGAACCTGCTGACAAAAAAGTCAATATTTAGAAGACTGTCCTTACCTTGGTCCCAAAGGTGGATGACAGATTTGATATTGATAGTTCTGACTGCACCTGAAATGTTAATGCTCAAAAATCAGTGCAGTTCTATTAAACTCAAACAAACTCTTTTATCAAATATCAAAGACTTAAAATGTACAATTGTATTTACTTATAAATTCATCATGACCAAAAATGCCTGGATTGCAGCAGATTACTGATGTACAGCGACCAAGAGCTAATGTGACAGTGAACAGCAAACTGTTGTACCGTCTCATTTCTTGTGAGTCACTACTTTTACTGCTCGCATGACTAAAAATGAAGTTTCTCTGCTTATTTTTGCATCTGATGCGCGCGAGTGTATTTATGAAAACTAGACTTTTATCTGTCACACCCAACACTCAACTAATCCAAAGTGGTCATTGCACCCCTATTTTCTGCATGAAAAACTAAAAAACCCCTGAGATAATACACCTTTATTAATGCTGTTGTATTGGATAATGGTATCCACTATTAAGTCTTCAAATCTCTTCTTAAATTTTTTTTAAACATTTAGCAAATAATTGTTTGTTATTACGTGATGCCATTTGATTCTTCTTTGCGCTGTAGTGTTATTATTTTTTTAATTAAACATTAACAATACAATTTTAGGGAGAGAACATTTTGCACTTTTAAGCGGATTCTACATTTAAAGCTGCAATTAAAACAGATAACATAGAGACATACATACCTTTTTGTCTAACAGAGTTCCAAACACCAAAATAAAGAAACCCTTTAAAGAAGAAACAAATAGTAATGTCAGCTAAGAGGGTTGTGTGAGTTCAGGTACCAGATATACGGCTATAATAATAACAATAATAATAATAATAATAATAATAATAATAATAATAATAATAATAATAATAATAATAATAATAATAATAATAATAATAATAATAATAATGCATTTGTACCTGGAGTGAGTTGAAGAATGCAAATGCAATATGGATTCCTCTATTTGCTGGGCTGACCACCGTTCCAACTCCCAGACCCCACGTGAATCCAAAAAAGGGTGTGAGAACAAGCAACGTCCGAACGATGACCAGGAGAACGTTTCTCTCAGCTACATGAGCAGCATTTCTGACTGCCCTTCTCCTCAGCATCTTATACATCACCATGAGCAGGATTAATAGGTTTATTCCAATTATTGTCAGCACAGGGACCACAAACGCCAGCAGGGCTTTAGACTCGTCATAATTGAGCCAACAGATCCCATTTCTTCTGGTGTATTCTTCATTAGGTGCGGTTACAGCTACTGTTATGGTCGCGATGAGGAGAGGTGATCCATATCCTATGACGAATCCAATAGCCAACATTGCCTTTTTTGACAAACCCCCTTCAAAGGGGTTGAGTGTGCGGTAAAGCAACAGCAGAGCTGAAGCTAACATCCAGAAGAACAGGGCTAGGTAGAAAAGATGGATAAAAAATGTCGCTGCAGAGCACGAGTCCAAGTCTTGCCTCTCTGAATCTGAAATAGCCGCCCCCACGATGAACCAAATGTTGGCAACCAGGAGAGATAAAGCGATATTAATGATGGAAACGTGACGCAAGTATGAGGTGTTGTTCTTTCTTATTTTTCTCCACACATAACCTTCGATAATGAGGCATATGACCAAAGAAGCCATGGATATGCCAACTCCAATATAGGTCAAAATGTCTAAGCCAGGGATGTCTATAGCGAACGGGGACATCAGGATGGAGAATGGGGTCAGGTGGTTGCAGGCACAGGTGACGCTTTCGTTTACATGCATTACCAACTCGCATCCCTCACTGTCCCACCCCCCCAGCTCACCAAAGAGACTGAAGTTCCAGAAAACACACTGAGGGCTCAGGAGAGTATCGTTTAAAACTTCAAATGTGAACGAAACGTTACTGACGTCTCCACTGGACTGAACAATTACAACTCTCCCGTTGATGAAAAGTGAGGAAGCGTTGTCTTCGTTCCTTGGAGGGACGACGTTATCCATGGATGCAAAGGTGATGACGGTGAGCGACTCTTCTCCGCCATCGGACTCTGGGATGTCAATCTCCACTGAGGAATTAAAATCCCCATTGAAAGTGTTTGTGAATGTCGTTTTGTTCAAGATGGCAAAGGTTGTGTTAACATCGAACGAGTCACTGGGAAGTCGGCTTGCGAAGACCTCAACAGATAGCAATAATCTTGAGCTGACACTTTCAGTGTTTTGAACGGCGATTCTCGTTGTTGACACATTTCCAGTGCTATTGAGATTTATCACAAAGTTTCTGGTGTCATTGATATTCAGAAAATCCCATGCTTCCCTCATCTCATCCCTGGTAAGCTCTCCTACTGTGATCAGAATATCCTAAAGGAAACGAAAGAGGACCTTAGATCAAGAGGAAATAAAGTGTATATTCTTTCAGACACATCTGAGAAACTCACTTACAGTAATTGTCTCCTGAGTTATTGCGATAGAGGTGTTGGCTATGTTGTTTAATATTTGAACAATGGCAGTTATGGTTGCAGGAGATTCAGCCACATCCTCAGTTAAGTTCATAGTGACGGCACTGAGAGTGGCCAAGAATAACGGCAGTGTGGTTTCAGTCAAGTTCTGTGAGATATGAAAGAAAACAGCATTAGCATTTTATCAAATGGTGCTCATTATCTAGCGGGGTTCACATGTTTGTAGCGTTTTCCTAATCTACAAACTTTTTTATGCATACTTTGAACTCTTTACACAAAATAACTGTTTCCAAAGGGATTTACTGGAATTTGGGCTCATCTGAGGGTTGTATGTTGTTGTTGATTGGGTCCTGAAAGGATTAATCATTTTAAGCTGGTATCATTAGATGAAAAGAAAAAGAAAAAACAAACAAACACAAAAAACAAAGAGAAAAATAGAATAAAACTATCTGCAAATACGATCTGACTTGAGCATGTAATAAATAAGCAATAATGTCTTTTTACTTAAAAGTCACAGCATTAGTGGCATAAGTGAACAATGCACAGTGACTAAAAGTGCTTTCATGTTTTCATCTCATTCCCAGCCCAACGGGACGACGAGGAGCACGTTTAATACATAGGAAATACAAAACTTCAGGCTTAAAATCATGTTGTAAATAATGTCATCCAGTTCTACTTTTGGCATGACACACCCATTCTCAGCACCGGTTCTAGTAATCATCAACTACCCCTAATAAAAGCAAACTCTTTCTTATGCACTAGGTGTGTCTGTTCATGCAGAACGGAATGTTTACAGGGTACTTGTTTGGGCTTCTGTCTCCTGGATAATGGATCTGTTCAGATGTACAGTTCAAAGTATTTTCCCTAAGTTATCCAACGTATAGGTGACTGAAGGATGTGGTGCAAACTAGACACTTCCTGTCACATCAGTGCAACTGATCTAAGTGGGCACCATCAAGTCTGTTTACCTTTTTACACCTTTGGTTATCAAAAAGGATTCATTTTTCTATCAATAATGCATTTAATCCTGGTATAAAATTTTTAAAAAAAATCTTCATCAAGAAATAGGGTTTCCCAGGCATACAGTGATATGGAATCCATCTGGTAACATACAGAGTATTCAATTACACTGGAAAACATGGATGAAAGGAAGAATTCAGAAGTTTTCAGATATTGTAATTGAGATACTTTTTGATGTCTATTACCTGTCTATCTTATCTACCTGTCTATTGAAAGATCAATGTTGGAGGATAAAAAAAGGATTAGAGGTTCCAGAAAAAGAATACAAAATACTAATGCACTAAAGTTTCTTTGGCCAATAATATCTTTGAATATGATTTTACGCATGAAAAAGTAACGTCTGGCAAAAAAGTCTATGAATGTATGACATGAAAGTTGTGGTACAAGAGTATTTTGTGGCATCATGTGGTAACACTTAATCATTTGGTGTCCAAGATGGAGAAAAAGGTCACCTCTGACCGGTCGAGTAGCATCTGAATCACCGCCAGCACACAGAGGTCCAGTTCAATTTCCCATTGACCGTTTTCCCTACAGACTGCTATCATTTCTCCCACACTCTCTGCATCGCAGGGACCTGCAACCCTGTCGTCAATATTTCCATCGCCAAAGACAGGGTCATTGGAACATAAAAAATCTGGACAGAAGAAAATTTATTCATAGAAGTTTATTGTAGGAAAATAATTCTTGATCAGTGTCACGGGTTCGTCAATGCAGCGGGGGGAAAAATTGATGGTGCAGCCACAAAAGATCAGTTTTGGTGGGGTTTTTATCACTGTAAATATTTTTTCACTGGTTGTTGTTGGTGAAAATAAAAACCCCAACAAAACGGATCTTTTGCGGCTGAGCCATCAATTTTTTCCCTGCTGCATTCACGAACCCGCTGCATTCACAGACTTGGTAGCATGCTTTCATAATTGGATCAGTACTTACCCTCTGCAGATAATTCTAGAATTATTTCTCTGGAAAATTCTGGAAAGTTTAACACTCGGCAAACAAATCTTTCTTCTGTGCTCTCACAACTGGTAATGGAAAACGTATGGGTGATATTCTGACCTGTGCCTAAACAGATATAACATATATAAGTTAACCAAGATGAAGAAAACATAGCGTTACTGATATGTGTATACATCAAAAATGTACTGTAAGATTCCCTGATATAGTTGCTAAACATTTTTGCCGAATAGATTCATCTTTATAAAGCTTTAGTTTCAGGTTTACCTGCAGCAGGTATTCCTACAAACTCCACCTGAAAGTCTCCGTTGACCAAGCAACTCAACTGTACGTCCCTTGGATCTCTACAATCAATCGTTATCCTGATTGGTGACACGGTGATCACGGGCGTCACTCTGGCAGTGACTTCGCTCATGGACGTCTGTACAAAGGTCAGGTTGCCGTCTATCAACCTACATTCATATAATCCTGAAAGTAAAGGTGATCATCATTTACAATAAAATCAGTGTGAAGGCAGTAATATAAAACAAGTATGGGGTAGACACCGGCATCATGAATTCATGATGGCTATATGTTGAACTGTCAGAAAATGTACAGTATTATTTAGACATTCTCAAGAAAAGCACAATTGATCTAACTACTGTCAAAACTCAATTAAGGGCTGATGTGCATTGAGTTTAATCCAGTCACCTCCAGAAAGAAAAAGGCAGCTTGGATGAACGGTGAAAAGTCCTCCTTAAAACAAGTGCAGTTGCTTTTCATTTAGTCTAATAGCACCTGGATGAACAAATAAGTCTAATAGCTGGGACTGAGTGGCTGCACGGTTGACATAAGCATCCACAGTCCATATTATGTCAGTTTTACGAATATGAATACCATCTAAATTTGTCAAATTTTCATTGGTTAAAGCTTATTGAATTTAAAGAAAACAAAAGACCTCCAAATATTTTCTGAGCTGGTTTGTTGGCCTATTGGAGACAATATAAAAATCAAAACCCTTCATCAAAACTCTTCGTAGTTCACAACACAATCGCAAAAGTCCCAGACCACACTTGCATGGTCATTATCTATGATTCTAAAATGTGAGACGGAAATAAAACATTATGTTTTTTCACGAGACCAGCTCTTGTCCTTACCAATGTTAAAGTCAAAAAATGGTGAAATAATTAAAAATGCCATTCCATTCATTCGTGAAAAGCTGTGTACGCTGTCCTCTGTTACTGGCTCGTTGTTACGTCTCCACTCCACCGACCAGTTGGGACTAAAAAACTCTGGGGGAGGCCCACATGACAGATTCAAGGTTCCACCTAAAAACACTTCAGGTGGCTGAACCATTAGCGTTTCTCCCTCTGTGCAACAGGTACAAAAAAAAACAATAATTAAACAATCAAGTACAAAAAAAATCACATATTATTACTATGGCAAAGATTGCTCATGCAAATGTTAAAAAATCCTAAGTTTTGTGTATTTCAAAATATTTCACAACTGTGTAAATGTGGCTTACCATCAATTATAACACGGAAAAGATTTGACATCTCAGATAATATTCCATTTTGTGCATTTCTAAGTTCGTTCATGCCAAAACTGTTTGCTCTCACATTATATAGGATGATAGTGCTTCCTTCCCTGTAATACACATTTAAATCAAATTAAAATCCAATTAAAGTAACAATTGCATACATTGTAGTCCATTTAGAACCTTATTATAACCACATGAGGAATGTATTTGAATCTATCGAATGAGTATAGTTTCATAATTAATTGTATTGATGTGTGTTGTGAAATATCAGCACGCAAATAGAATATATTTGTTTTGTGGTTTTCATTCCTATAATGTTTTATCTGGAACACCGTTTGAATGAGAAAAAAAAAATTCCCAAATTTCATGAGATAGTGTCGTGTGTACCGCCCACATTCTTAAAAAAGCCAAGCGAGGCGCTTACAAAGTTATTACATTTTATTTTTGGAAAGGGGGCTCTAAAAGGATAAAGAGTAAGTACAAGCTGATCAAAACAGTGCTGCCTTTTTTTGTTTTTACTAGGGAAGTTCTGCTTTAATTAATAGTTTCTCTCTTTATTGAGTTCAGGTCTGGTCTTGCTTTGTGAAACTGCACTAACATTCTGAGGCTTAGTGTCTTTGTCACAATCCAATGTGATTCTATCTATTTCTACTGATAAATACAATATTAAATACAATATAATATAAATGCAATAGGTTTAATAGGATTTATCTGATGGGGCAAATAAGTCTCCATGAATCCACTGAGTATTTTAGGTGTTCCCAAAGTGTTTGTCGGATCTACATTATTGATTAAACAGCCATTCTCAAATTCACTGTGGCAGCTTCATCTTCAAATAATGGAACTTTTTGACTTACGTGAAGCCGAGTAACTCAGCACTTATTCTAGATGTGATGTGTATCTCGGTTTGAACTTGTATCTGTTTGAAGAAGTAAGATTCAGCTTAATACGGATTCTCCATATACATCGAGGTAAAACATCTACCAGACATTGTAATGAATGACACATCAAGACTTACAATATCATTTGTGATTATGTAAAGTGCGTTGTCTTCATTGTTGAAACCTTCGTCAAACGCCAGGTCCAGGATGACTGTCATGTTTGCTATCAACGGAGATGAACTCTATCAATACATTTATTGTGTGATAACCTCAGATGTTGGCGGGTTTGTAAGGAGAACTCTGGGCATCAGGAAAAATATATGTTAGGTAAATAAACCTGTTCAGCATTACATACCTGTATCTGTTCCACACTGGATGTTATCTGTGGAATAACATTGAAGATGAAATTACACCACATACAGTATGTAATATTTCATCTTTACTATTAGATTAGACAGAAAAGTCAACACAACCACAACCAGATAGATATACTGTAGAAAGACAGATACAGATATCTATACAGTATGTTGCGTTTTTATTGTATTTAAACAGTTAAAAATAGCAATCCTCACCTGGGATTGGTTGGCAGAAGACGTCATCAGAAGGAAGACCGTTTATGCAGTCACATTGTTCTGCAGTGTTGCCTCTACACGCACCGAAGGTATCACATCTTTCACATGACCACAAAAACCCATCTTCACATTGACACTGCCGTCCTCCATCGGGGTTTAGCGAGCAACCTGCCAAAGAAATGTCAAAACTCTTCCAGCCATTGTGCGTAAATCGTTCACGATTAGATGAAACACTAAGAAAATAAGCAAACAAAATTTTTACCTGTGGTGAAAATTAAGTCAGTTAGTATTAAGGAGTAAGGGATGATGTCCAAGGGGAGACGAAAATCTGCAATGTCTTCCCTGAATTGTGCGAAGAAGTTATTTGGTGCATTGGGAATGTTAAGGACCAGATCAATCTCTTTTTGGGCTGTGGAGGAAGAAAGAGAATATCCAGAAATAGCATCCTCACCATATCGTACAGCAACATTCACAATTACAGGTCAGTTCTGCCTGGATTTAAACATTAGTTTCATTTTGTTAAATATCAGATTTGGCTTGAATTTTCAGAAAAATGCACACAGACCTTCATTTCCTACATTTAGATTGTCTTAGATTGTCTTAGATTTATATTGTCTTTCACTGTATTTTAAAAATCTCTTCTGTGCTCACCCCGGCCTGTAGGTTGTTTTCAAACTAAGCTGGAAACACTTTTTTTTTCTTTTCCATAATGAAGTGCTTTCAAGACATGAGGCAGAACCTGAGCCATCAGATTTTTTAATGGGAAACATCATAATGCAGGAACAAACATGACATTTTCTACAGTCTACCAGTATAAGCAAGTACAATCTTGAACCTATTTTCAAAAGCAGGAAATGTTAAATTAAGTACGATTGTTTTGATTTTCTGATTAACTGATTTATTCTAAATAAGTAATATTTAAGTAATAATTATTGATTTTTGGAAGAAAAAAAATTTCGTATCAATTTTGGTTTTCAATGGCATCATAATCCATGCTGATGACCACTGCTCAGTGTGTGAGTGAACTGAACCTACTTAGATTTGTTTGGCAGATTTCGCCGGAAGCAGGACGGTCATTAATGCATCCACATGTGTCTCCCATGCTGTCATCGCAGGATCCGTAGGTCATGCAGGCTTCACTTGACCACATAAAGTTCTGCTCACATCTACACTGGACTGTTTCCAACCCTGGTACACAAACTACGTGGACAGACAGCAGCACATAAGAGCAGTGTCCTTTAACAGTACTGACATTCTGGTTAGACAGCAAAACAACCTGAAAGCATTTCATTATTACCTGTTGTGAGGTTTATGCTGGTAATATTAAAAGTGCTGTTTAATATAGGAAAACTGATGGTGTTCAGAACTCTTTGGAGATTCTCTAGGTCAGTTGTCCTTATATAGACTTGAAGGTCAAGAGAGATGCTTGGCGTGTCTGTGGAGACATGAGACAGACACAATCAAATGACAGAGACGGATGCAGCGTGGAAACAATCTGCTGATAGTCATGTGACTCACCTGCTCTTTTTTCCCTTTCATGAATGCTCAGTGACTTTTCGAATGACATTTCCTGATGAAAACAAGTTTCATGCGGTTATGTTCAGGTGTCTACTGTGCCGATCTACTAGCATGAAGTATTTTAAATATTTAAAAACCACAGACTTTCTTTTCTGCAGTCACACAGGTTTGTTTGTTTGTTTGTTTGTTTTTCTGCAGGTACAGACGCAGATTCTGAATCCACTTCCGAACTTATTTTAACAACTTATTTGTAAAATGAGGCTTACTTTTGTCAATATCATGAAAAATGATGAATCTGATTAAAATTAAAAATGCGTAAACACAAACAACTCATGACGTTGCAGCACCGAGGTGATAAATGAAATTACATGTATTAAAAAGGGCCAGTTTTTATTGGCTGGCAATACAATAACAAACAGGGGTGGAGATGTGGCGCTGCCTCCGTGACATAGCTGAGATGATTCAGATGCTTGGGTTTTTCAAAAGAATTTTCTGAATCTCTAAGAACCTTGAAAGCAAATCATATGTTGGTGTAGAATTCATATCCTTCTGCTGATAAACACATTCTTCACTCACTGATCTGAGCTGAGGCACACAACGGCGGTGATCAGTTAAGGCGTTCACTTATACGGGCAACAGGTGTGGTACACCCAGGACACATAGCCAGTGCATTGCAGTGCCACACAGAGATAGACAAATGCTCTCACACACACACTCTGTTCTAAATTGATTTTGACCTAAATTCCATGTTTTGGTGCTGCCCACTGGGCCATTGTGCCCCCTCCATTCACTGAACACGTTCATGTTTTTGTTGAGTAGTGATATGAATGCATCATTTTTCTGGAAGATGAGAGACATAACATTAATCTCTCCTGTCACATGATCCAGATTCAGATCCAGATCCTGCATTTCGTCCACGGAAACTTGACAATTTGGAAATCTGAACCAGAATTATTATGAATGCATGAGAGAAATATTGCTTTTACATGAGAGATAAGTTTCCAACTGGCTCTCAAGTGACTGATTAGTCGTTAATATCTGAAATGTGTTGGCTGGATTTTTCACACCCAAAAAGATCTGGCATGAATAGTTGTTTAGAAGTGTTTCCACAATGTCTGGTATTTCTGAGGATGTGGGTGGTAGTTCTGCGGGAGTTTAGAATATTCTCCTGGAGCAGTGCATGCAACACAACTTGTGCAATGAATCTGGGTTGGTTGGTTTTGTAATAATGTCCCAGGGCGTGTCTCATGTACAGTATTCTCTTTGCTGTGGTCAAGTTGTGTTTCCCTCTTGATTTTCATTCCACTTTGAGTGTCTGATGGTCTCAGCCTGGCCTCCATTGTCTGCTCCACCCTGTGACCCCTCGTGTGACCCCTCATGTGACCCCTCATGCCCACTGTCAGTTCGTCATCTGCTTTGCCATGAACTTTGCTTCCTGCTCTTCCCCTTCTGGATTTTTCCTTGTAATTTATTTTCACTGTGGTTTTTATTAATGCACGTCCCTTTTGGACGTAAATACATCAAGGGTAAGGGGTAAATAAAATTTCTGAATAAATGTCTAACTTCAGAACTTTAGTAATGTCGGCCAAAAATTTGAATACACCTTTAATGATGTGAACTAGTTCATTTTATTTGGTAGGAAGTGATCTTTTCATTAGTTCTCCTGACATGTAAACCTGCAACACTGGCTGCAATACACCAGCATCTCTTTACTGATTCAGTGTTGGTTGGATTTGTGTTCTCTGAATGTGGTGTTGCTCTTACCTTAAACACTGGTTGTGACTGGCTGTTCTTCAGATTGTAGAATATAACCAGAAAAACAACCATGGCTCCTGATGCCTTTGGTAATCCCATCCCAACTGAAGAAAGAATGCAAGAACAACAGTTACTCATTTGGATCAAAGATATTCGTGGTTATATTCCAGACAAATAATATCCCCTCAAAAGCCTTTTTGCGACTGTTATAAAATCATAAAATGCAGTTATGGCAACAGGTTCTGGGCAGTGGAAAAACAAAGTCTGAATTATTCTGCTTGTTTGAGACATTTTAGGGTTTAATTTTCAATATTTACAACCATATTTCTAAATGTATTAATACGAAAAAGTTATTTTTGAATATTGATCTTACGTGCATCCTTTGGAGAGAGTCATGCCTGGAGAAGGAAGTTGCTGTCTAATCTATTGATTTATTACAATCCTTACTTGGGGAAATATTTGCGTTTCTGCAACTTAATCTCATTTTAAGTCCTGCTTCGGTAGATTTAACTTCTGAAGAATGTCATCATGGAGCATTTTCGTGGTTTACATCATGACCAAATGCCACTAGTGAGACAATGATTAATTGACAGGAGAAAGTCCCTGAACTATTTCCAATGTATCGGTTTATGGAATTTTTGTGACATGTCGTGGAAGAAAGATAATTAGTCTGGTATTCGATAAATCTGGGTAGTCCAGACGTCACCATGACAACATTTACATCAGAGTCTACAGTAGCAATTCATTTTAATCAATGTGAGTTTTGACCCTGGATTCAGCTGTCAACAGAAAAGAAATGGGACTTGATCTGATAGAAGAATACATCACACCTTATGCATGTTGTTCATGTTGTTTTGAAGCTGTTCATCTATTTTCTCTGTCTTCTATTCAACTAATCATCACAAAATTCACTACAATAACATCTCAGGAAACCCCTTTAAGTTTTGAGACTAATATCGCACCAAGGAGATACAGAATCTTAATGCTGCTGTCATGAAAATACATGAAACTCTGAAGAAGGGTTGGGCACGTACCAGGAAGAACCCATGAGTTTTAAAAACGGATCTCAATAAAGACGTGGCTCCTGCAACTTCATTTCACTTCCTCTAAGACTGACACGCAACTGTTTATCAGCATCTGTATCGATTCTGCTTTGACTGATTCTCATGACACTAGTCACAGTAAATACAGTACGTCTTTGGATAGATAGATAGATAGATGGATGGATGGATGGATGGATGGATGGATGGATGGAAGGATGGATGGATGATAGATAGATAGATAGATAGATAGATAGATAGATAGATAGATAGATAGATAGATAGATAGATAGATAGATAGATAGATAGATAGATAGATAGATAGATAGATAGATAGATAGATAGATAGATAGATAGATAGATAGAGAGAGAGAGAGAGAGAGAGAGAGAGAGATTCTTTAGTAATCCCAGAGGAAATTGCACAATGATGAGGGGGAGGAGGGCTCAAATGATTTTGACTGATTTGGGTTAAATTATCTGGAGAGTCGATATTGCGAGTAATATAGTTAATGTATATAAAATAAAATCTGAATCTATTTCAGACTGCCTTCCACATACTTTGATGGCTACATCTGCTGCTGGAGGCAGATGCTGGTCTGACATTTGTTATATTGAAACTTTGACATTAGAACCTACGTAGGTGAGCAATGGTCATGACAAATAAACTGAAACTTTGACACAAATAGTTCAAAATGTGTAAGCAACTGTGGCTTGTATGGATTCGTGCAGACTGATGCTCTTAAATGACTGTGAGAGGATTGATCATTAATCTGTTGTCCTCAAGAGATCCATAAATGCACATGACTATAGGTTTAAGAAGTTGCACAACAAATTACATGTCTGTTTTTGTGACGCGTCCTTCCTTAAATTTCATACATATACACAAATTATATGAATATATATAGCTTTATAATGTTTCTATGTTGTTACTCATGCAGTTCAACCAAATTCTTAGCTTTTGGGAACCTGTCCATGTTTTAACTCATGTAAGGATGTTGTGCACACGTAAATAATCCAAATTGGTTTGGTTTTTTAAGACTAACTTTGTTATTACTAGGAGCAGATCACCTAAATCTGATTAGCTGAATATGACCAGTTCAGTTTCTGCAGATAAATTTGCATCTTAAATCCTTTTAACATTACGTTGCTGTTGTTTTTTTATGCTTAAACACCAAAGTGTTCCTGTAAAATTGTAAACCCTGTCCATTAAGCCGAGCAACACCCTTAGATAAAGATTGGTCCACCCAAAAGACCCCACACCACAGTCAGAAGTGCAACCTGTGACATGCAGTTAAATGCAGCAAGGAATGCTCAGATTTCTACGTAGGGGAAACCAAACAACCACTACACAAACGCATGGCTCAACACAAAAGAGCCAACATACAGGTCAGGACTCAGCAGTCTTCCTTCACCTCAAGGAAGAGGGACACTCATTTCAGGACACCGATGTTCAGATGTTGGACATGGAAGACAGATGGTTTGAGGAGTGAAAGAAGCAAACCATGTCAAAGTGAAGAAGCCATCTCTGAACGGGGGGATGGTCTGCGACATTACCTTTCACCTATTTACAATCAGGTCTTTTCAAAACTCCCTAAAAGAACGACTCGGCAGATTGACTCAGGTGACTCATGCTAATGACTACCATTAACATACGAGGCCTCGGTGAAACTGGGATTGCAACGTGTCTTGACAATGAACAGCACTGACCTCACTGAGTTAAGAAGCTGAGACAAGATTCCATCTGACTGAAAGCTAACAAAATAATACATCATAAAGAGTTTGTTTGTTTACCTCTTATTGTTCCCTAGCATCCACAGGGTCTCCTTTCAGATCAAAAGTCATCCTCATTCATGTTTGCTTAATGCGCGTCTACACATGAGCTGAAAACATTTTGAATGCAAGCCATCAGTGAACTTCCTGGATCACTCTGTCTGAGTCAGACACCTGTCTGGCAACTTTTGTCACTCTCTGTTTTCCTCTATATTTAGACACGGCTTGTGGACGGAAATCAAATTGGTTTAGTTTTGCTATTTATTGGTGTACAAGATTAAGCCATTCATTTTTGGTAATTACCTTTTTTTTTTAGAGCTAACAGGTGACACGACTGCAAGAATTTCAAGCATCGCTGACAAAAAAGTACTTTAGAAAAATAGTGAGTTAAAAATGTATAAATGTATGTATTTTGTAGGGGTATGATGATTTAAATATTGCGTGTTGTTGTTTGTGATTCAGGGTTTGTGTGATCACATTAAAGAGAGAATAGGTGGGTTTTTTACTAAACTAAAAAAACAGACAAAATTAAGAAAAAAAACTAGTCTCCGTTCTCCACATTCATCTCTTCTAGAATCATGTCTTTTACTTTTTCCTTAGTTTTTTCAATCTATAAAACTCAGAAGGAACGGGAATACGGGAATCTGTTCTTGTTTTCAGACTAAATTCAACAAGGAGAGCAGGCTGGTGGTGGCAGTTCTTCAGATTGAGCATCGGTGGTCCCTTTGTGAAGAATCCAGGTCAGACGCATCTTTGGTGGTAAATATATTGTCTAAACTCAACATTAAAATTTACTACCACTTTTAGAATGACAGAGATGCGTCATAGAGCAAAATGAAAATGTGTACATTGTGTAGTTTGGCAAATATGACAGCAGTCCCTATCTGACATCAGTCCCTGGACCTCCCTCAGTTTGTTTTGATTTAATTCTTGAACTTGAACTTTGAAAGCTTGTTACAAGAAATTTAAATTTAATTTTGAAGTTTAACCTATGAATTTTAAAATTCACAAGTATTAGTTTAAAATAATTACCTTTTAAAAGTTCAAATCTGTAGTTTGATTTCTGTTTTAAAGTTAACCCCCCCCCCCTTAAAGTAAGTTCAATCTTTGCGAAATTCATTTAACATGTGAGCATTAAGGAAACGTTAACATACAAATTAGAAATATGTGTTCGTGAGTGGAATGTTGTTTCCTTCCCTTTGTGACCATCTCCCACCTCTCGTCAAACGTTCTTGGGATGGGTTCACAGCCCTGAAGGGTTGGAGGGTTAATAGACCGAGGACTGATGAGGGGGTTGGTGTACACTGACCTCTGGTGGCCGACATCAGGTATTACACTTGGGGAATTTACACGCCTTCCGGAGTCGCAAAATACGTAAATCTAAATGATCATCAACTTGCGCACATTTCATTTTAAGTTTAGAAAAGGAAATGTAAAAGATTAAGTTCAATCAAAATTCATAAATTTCAGATTTTGATAAAAGTCCTTTTTGACCAGAAATATTTAACACAAAGTAGTTTGTATATTTGTGAACTAACACTCTTTACATTGAACACAATGATAGGTCAGGTGTGGAGACAGAAATGAATTAAAACCTTTGAAACCATCAAAAAACTCAAAGAAAAAGAGGAATAAAATGTATTTAAAGAGGTCATTCTACTTGAAATGGTTAAATTAAGGCTAAATAAATAAAAATTTGTTAATTAAAGTTTAAAGATTAAATCCACTTTATTGTCCACACATGGGGAAATTATCTTTACACTCTTCACACTTTCTTTTGTATGTGGTTACATGTTTTGGTTAGTCATACACACACAGCTTTTTGAATACAGGCCCCAGGACACAACACACTAGGGGCATGTAGGCCCCTAGTGTGTTCAATATGAGAATCTACACATACAACACTATGTATTCAGGCTGTTTTATGATCATGTGCTTTCTTTAATAGGTCATGTTAACAGAATCATTTAGTATACAACGCTCTTTGAAATGGTCAGTCTTGTATTAGTCTGTGCTGAATAAAAGAAATGTTAGAAACAATCTGCAACAACCAAAACAGTTTAAATAGCTCAATGAAATAAATATAAATCATAATACTATTTGTGCTAAGTGTTGCAGTCACTAAATGATTCAACCCCTGATTTAGAAACCAATTTCCCACAGAGTACCTGAGGAATTTTAGCCTATTCCTCATCAGCAAAGGAATATTCTGAGTCTACCTGCTTCAACTAGATCTATGGATTGAAGTCAGACGACTGTGACCGCCGTTCTAGAATGAACCAGTTGTTCTTGTCAGGGTTTTATCTTGATTGTTCTGAGCAAACACAGTCAACTGTAAGGGATGCTCTTAAGCTTTGATTAATTATTTTTTGAGACTGCAATAGTCAGTACACTTAGCTTTTTATGTTGATTGTGGGAAAATAGAATTAACTTATTTCCTTTTTAAATTGTTTTTGTGTTACTTAGTTACAGGAAACATCGAATAGACGGTAGACTGTAGGCAGTGAACCACATATAGAATGGGAGGCTGAATGATTTGGCTTCCGGCTGTAGCTGTACAACAAAAGGTCAACACAGCAGACAATAATGCTAACTTGAATTCAAAAGGAAAACAGACACATGTACAATAAACGTAATGTAAATAAAATTTCTGACAACAGCTTTGAATAAGTTAAAGTAAAATCACCAAAACAAGACAGCTTCTGAAACAGAAGGCAAATGTACACACAACAATGACAGACGTAGATAAACTACTAAATATATTAAAATATGAACATTAGCCCGAGCTGTAAGCCCTCCTGTGTGTCTTTGTGGTTTAATTTAAGTTTAAATACCAACACAAACAGTTGTAAACCAGAGTCTCACTTGTAAACTGACAGTTTCTACTGTTTGTTGTTGCTTTGGATACCGTTTACTGAACCACAGGACCTCAGACTCCGGGCTCGTCGGCTCCAGATGGCAGGAGTCAGGTTCAGGGTCTCGCTCGTCCTCTTTTTGCCCGTTACAGCACAAACATCCGGAGCTGCAGAGGAACGTGTCTAAGTCTGGAGGGGCAACCAATGTCTGAGGCCTTCAAAGAAACCCCACAAATTTATGACGTAGAAGTCGACATTGTGGGTGAAGTCCGTGCAAATGTTGGTGTACGAGCCCACCAGGGTGCAGTAGAGGGCGGTTCCGCCGATGCTGATCACTACAGTAACCAGACAGAGCAGCAGCAGGATCAGACAGGAGTCTCCTCCTACTTCATCTGCATGTAAGAAAAGAACAAAGGCAATAAACATCTTTATGGTATCAAAGGTATCAAAATATTTGGCAGCTTGTCAGCAGCACACAGATCTCACCAGCTGTGGCCACGCTGACTCAGCTCTCAAACATGAATTTCTACTTCTACATCATGATGAAATATTTGCATTGGTATTGAAACCAGCCGTACCTTGCTCTATGCCGTCCTCCGGCTCACTGAAGCGAACTTTGCGCTTGGCATTCTGGGTAATGTTGTTGCTTGGGGGAGGCAAACCGTCCAATGAGGCTCTCCTCCTCTTAAGAATGGAGACCAGACCATCTGGGGAGGAACTCTACAGGAAACCATTACTGATTACCATTACTGATAAAAAATAAATATATGTAAACATTATTATTTATATTTCCAATAAAATTTACATTACATTTCCATTATATTACTAAGAGAATCATATGAGAAGAAGAGCAAAGCCATATGCTGCCTACTGAAGAGGAATAATTGGATGCGTTATATGCTGCCATAATTTTTAGATGTATCAGTCACTGAGGTCAGAGGTCAAATTGTATGAGAAGAAACAACCTTTATTTTGGAAAAGTGCTGTGAGTTTAAAATTTTCATTCATGTAGCCATTCTGGCAGTTGTTTAAGACCTGACATATGCTTGTCTTATAATCACAATTCATGTGGCTTAATAACAGGTCACGTGAGTCATGTTATTACGTAATGCATGACATACTTGCCAGCATCCAATTTAACTCCTTCAGGGGGTGCTACGTACTGGAAAGCCATCACTGTTAATGAAATGCTACAAACAATGGATTTGCATTCTGTGATGTCATTTATGAGCCAAAATCTAGACTGTAAACGTTATTTTCAGCAATAAACAATAAATTAGCCCTAAAAAATAATTCTTTCGCATATCACATTTACTAAAGGACAACTTATAAACGGCTTTATGGGGAAAATAAAGCATATCTAATTCCAATCATGAAATGATAGTGGAGTTTTTTTCTTTTCTTGCTGTTCATTAATTCAAGCAATATAATGTTCACGTCTTCAGAATTAATTGCGCGTTGATAAAAGTGACTCAAAAGCTGGAAAGGGGGAATGTGAACTTGCTTGGTGAAGAAAAAAGACTTGTGAAACATGACTCCACTATTTTCATTGCAAAATAACCAAGTCCTCGCCACACCCTAGCATGCAGGATTATGTAACAGTTATGATAACCCATCCAGGAGATCCCCTCAGCCTGGAACAGCCCTGATGAATAGGAACCAGACCCTTCAGCTCAGCTTTACAGGGTGTTATCCCAGGCGTCAGGATACACCAGTGAAGGAGGGAGGAGGGTTTTTAAATGAGAGAGATTGTTGATGATGTCACTGTGGGAGTCAAGCATGGGCGTGTCGCGGGCTAAGACAGAGCTGTTAGAGAGCAGAACTTAAAGAAACACAGCCAACAGCAGATGGAAGAAGATGAAGATAGATCCATGAAAATAAGGCAGACGCAGCGCCCCCTACCCCCTCCGTGTGGGACAGCTTGGCCAGGTCTTTGTCTGAAGCCTGGGGGACTCCTGTGGGCCACTCCACCTTCACCTCCTCCTCTTCTGGCGTCCCCCCGCCTCGCTCCTCCTCCTCATCTACCTCCTGTCCTTCCTCATAAGGCCCTCCTCCTTCCTCCTCCTCTTCCTCGCCTCCTTCCTGATGGTCGGTGTGTTGGAAAAGCCCCCCTGATTCCGAACTCTTACAGCTTTGCTCTTGTTCTTCATCCCAGCCTGTTGTTTCAGGTGTGCTGACTGGAATAAGGGGGAAACAGGACATAGATTATATTCTGGATTCACAGAGACTCTGTGCTGTGTTTTTATTACAGTGCATTTGAAAGTTACAAATCAGTCTCTGGTTTTTTTTAATGTCTGTTTTCTGAGTCTTGCATAAACTGTACACTAGATAAGTATAAGTGATAGATAAGCTGATATTTGGATATTTGAGTTTTTATCAAGAGTAATCAGCATTTCAAAGTATCTTTTCAATTCTTATGAATGATTGAACTCACAAATATTAGCATGCTAGCGTGCTACAAAGAGTGAATGTACAGATTTTTACGGTTTAACAACATTTCTTTAGAATAAATACTGTATCTGTTATCACTGTGTTAGCATTTAGCATAACCGTCACATGTGTACCTTCATGATGACAGGACAGCATGTCGTTGCTCTCGTTGCTCAGCGTTGTGTTCAGGGTGTTCTGTTGAATCGAACATATCAAATATTATTAACCAAGTAGGACAATTATCATTCATTCATTCATTCATTCATTCATTCATTCATTCATCTTCTTGAGGAAGAGACAGTCGTAATTGTCTTGTCTTCAGTCGCTTATCCAAAATACAGGTAACGGGTTAGGCTGGAGCCTATCCCAGGTGGGATACACCCTGGATTAGTCGCCAAGTCATCACAGGGCCCCACATAGACAAACAATCATTCACTCTCACACTCACACCTGAGGACAATTCACCTAAGCTGCATGTTTTTGGAGGTGGCAGGAAGCCGGAGAACCCGGAAAGAACCCAGGTAGAAATGGAGAGAATATATAAACTCCACACAGAAAAGCCCCAGGGGGAAAAAACCAAGGACCTTCTTCTTGTGAGGCAACAGCGCTACCCACTGCACCTCCATGCTGCCTAGGATTATTATTATTATTATTATTATTATTATAATGATTTAGAAATTTAGAAAGAAAAGCTTCATGTTTCTTACCTGTTCCATTCTAATGGATGGTCTGAGCGATGCCAAAAACAGAAACAAGGAGCCAGAAGAAGACGGAATAAGAGCAGAGAAACGGCAGCATGACGGGAGAGGAAAGAGAGAAAGGTTTCATGTGAGTTTGGTTCATTTGCACAAACAGATAACGGTGGACTTTCATTATCCCATCATGTTTGACTGTTTTCATTCATACACATAAAGGATGACTTTCTTCTATTTTAATAAATAAACTCTTTCTAGAGATGATATCTGCTCTCCAAAAATGAAATCCACCGGCATCAAATGACTTATGGCTGCAGAAGCATACCAAGAGTCACAGGGGGGGTGGGACACGCAGCATCTGGGATGCAGACTCGCAGTATGTGTCTATGGAATTTCTTTTGGTGGAAATCTTTCTCTTATGGAGATCTGTTGGAAATAGTATTTATTTTCCCAATCAGGCCCATGTGTGTCTCGATGCTGAGTGAATCTCCACGCATTGTGTGCTTCATCAGTGTCTCCATAAGAGAGGCAAAGATCGATTGAGAGAGGCAGAGATCGATAGCATTAAAGCAAAATGAGCGCTAAAAGGTTTCTGTCTTACAGCGATGAAGGAAGTGGGAGGAGGAGACTTTAAAAGAATCTCACCGAATGAAGCTGTTTATAGTGGAAGTTTCTGATGTGTGCAAATACTAAGGTGTAGGAATCATGAAGTACAGAATGGAAAGTCCAATTTTGTACCCAAACCTATGTCAGGGAAGGTTTACATAGGTATGGATCAACTTAAGGCGTTTGAAGATGAGTGGGTTCCGTGGGGGAATCCTGTGCTCATGAGTTGTTCCACCTGAGGTGTGTCCTGCAGATCTCGCTCAGGATCTCCATGTGTCTCTCGCTGATGGTGTCTGTTTCTGACGACAATCCACAGTCAGTGTTCTTCTTCTCTCTCCACTGGCTCTCTGGTGTAAAAAAAATAAAATAAAAATCTCACATATCTCTTTTTTTGTCAGTACAGTAGAAAATAACAATCAGGATATTGATCACTGATAAGTCAGTATGGAACAGGGACAGACACATGCAGTACCCCAGTTCTCCTGCAGGGCGTCGAGGTTGGACAGCACACGTTCATGGTACAGCTTCTCCAGCTGCAGGAACTGGATGGCCCAGTGGTCTGACAGCAGCACCAGTTAAAGACCTTCAACCTACCGTCACTTATTACATTTGCAGCCATACAATCCTTCACATCGGTGTGAAGGAACCCATGCGTCTCATCGTTCGCTAAGACTAATTCCACGAGGTTGGTGATTCGGTAAAACATTATTTCAATGACTCAACAAGCATCACAGACAGACAGTAGTGATATGCACCATAAAGGCGGTCTGTGAGCTGCCAATAAAGAAAAGAAAGGGAAAGAGATGGAGAGAAAGGAAGAAAAGAGAAAGAAGAATAACGACACAAAAAACAAATTCATTGCGATCATTTGTTTGAATTTTGGAGAGTTGTGACTCATCATTGAACTGCATTTCACATCTTTTACCCTTTGGTTAGAAAAACTCTTTCATTATCAGACAGTCATTTAGAAGAATCAATCACCGATCTGTAGAATTCATGTTCTCACCTATGTTTTATCTTAGTGTTTTATGTCTCACAAATCCGCCCTCCTCTTCCCACTTTCTCTTTGTCCTTTCTTTCCTCCAGGTTGACGTATAAACATATAATGTGAACCTACACAACCTCCTTGCAGCAGGATAGGCCAACAGTTGTTGCTAGGCAGACCCCTGAAACAGACCCAGAGGAAAGAACCACTTCATGCCTTCTAGGATAGGAGCCAACGTATGGGGAACACCCAATGAAAAAATGGACAGGAAGAAAACAACAAAGACAAAAAAGGAAATGATGACATCACTGCACACATGAAAGGATACAGTCCTCTTTGAGCGAGTACGATTCAGCAATCTGAAGACAAGATACGAAATTGACTTAATTTATCCCAAAAGATGACATTATTTCATCACCTCCTTCCATGTAGAGTTACGTGTAGCTCTTCAGACTATACTCACAGGTTAAAATGGCTACAAAATTTAAACAGAAACCAGCACATTTTTGACAAGCTTAGGACAAAGCTTGTCAATTCAGCAAATGTTTACACACATGACGGTTAAAAAAATACTGAAGTAAAACCTCTTCATACAGATTTTGTGTACTTAATGACCGAAAAGACCACAGCTGATGCCAGCTTTGCCTCCACTTCTGATGTTGCTTGTGTACAAGTAACAAAGGCCTTCAATGATATCATGTTTGTTCATGCTGAAACCCTTGACACTTCACTACCCTTTTGTGAAAGTACAACTTAATAAAAGGAATAATATAACCAGTATAGGAGCACAGCAGTAAAGGAGAACCTTTTATCTCTGAAGGTAAATTTTTAGCTTAGATAGCATAATGGAGTTTTCATTTCATCAAGTCTGTAAATAATAAATTTATGACCTTTAAGTTTTTTTATGCACACAAGTCATAAGGAAGTATTTTATGCTTTATTTTATTTTATTTCTCTGAATTTATAGAAACTCCTATAATGCTGTTTTGCTGTGACGCTGGGGCCTATTTTAGAGATGTAGACCCTCACAGCAGCATATGAAAATCCAATTTGGAATGTTCTGAAGTCAAATATTCTGCGTAACTGGAAATGTCTTTGAACACTAATTAGGCTGCTCACCAATCAAACACAGATGCTAGTCTTAAGTTCATTAAAAGTGAATGTCACATGATGGCATCATACCAGGAGTCCAGCAGAGGACCTGTCAGATATGAAGTCACATGCATCGGCTCAGGGCAGATTAATGTGTTTGTAGGCTTTTTCCCATCTGCTTTTTACCTTCCTCTCCACATCGACACAATTATTTAAGATATTAATACTATTATACTGAAATAGGTTAGAATATCAGAATTGTAATCAACATAAAGTACACAGTTATTTGCCCCCTAGAACTCTTGCAAGGGCCACTAGCGAATCTGGACCTCACTGTTACAAAACACTGCCCACAACATGATCAGGATTATTCAGAGGAGTCTGAATTAAGGGACCTTAAGGGGTTCTTCAGAGATATTGTACTGTCAGACACTTTGAAACTGTTTTCCTAATACTAATATAGACTCATCTGAGTCCACAGGCTAAATATAGCAGCATCACCCAGATTAAATCCTTGTAAATGTAGTGTGTCTATTAAAGAAACGATAGCTCTAATTAATCACACAAACACATCATCACACAATGACACTCTGCTCTGTGTTGCTTCTCCTTTCCTTTTGTATTAGTATTGGAACTAAAACAGGCATTGCTGAGCAATGGGTGCAGATAGCAGTGAGAAAGCATGTCAACATAATGGGATAGATTAGATAAATTAATCACACCATCCACTTGTCAGTAAGATATGGCTGTCAAAGGATCGCACCTTCAGTTCTATTTAAGGCTGAACTATATTTATCAAACCTCTATTTAGCATGTCGGTTTGAATGAATGCTGTAATTGTGATCTGAGGCAGGACATGAACAAAGAGTAGAGAGTTCCCAGTTCAGGTCCCCCACCTGCAGAGCAGAGCGATTGCATAAATGTTATTTTGTGCTTCAGTAACTACAACTGATGTGTTCTTGCCTCTAATGCATTCACACTGAGTGTTTAAGACAGCCGACCTTTTTAAATGATAAACTAAGCTATCTATGTGTGTGTGCACGCTCAAGCTATTTCTGATACGTCTGAACACCAGCTCAGGGAGTTATCTGTCTCAGCTGAAGGAAAAAACACAGAATTTGGAATCAGGTCACAGAGGAGTGCCACACACACACGCACGCACGCACGCACACACACACACACACACACACACACACACACACACCTGGTGCAAGGAAAGCGGCAGCAGTGTGTAGTCACTGTTCTCTCTGAGGGACTGCAGGGAGGCCAGCAGCTCTGGGCTGGGGCCTGGAGCTCCATCTCCTAGAAACACACAAACAAACAGCACAATGAAATATACTTCATGTCTGAGATGTTTGAGAAAAATCCGTAATTCTAACAAATTGTTGCAGGGTTTTGGCTCAGCATTTCTAAATGGTTTATATAATAATCCCCATAAATTTAATTCTGTAAAAACAAACCTCATATTGTCCTTTGATGTTATCAAGATTACATTAAACTAGATTTAAAGACTATAAATAATAATAATAATAATAATAATTATTATTATTATTATTATTATTATTATTATTATTATTATGACATAAAATCTGTGTTACAGCTAGAGGTGTGGGCTGAAAAAAACTGTTTACCAGGCAATACATTTCTAACACAGTTTTGGTTACCTTATTGGAAATGTAGGCATTTTTGAAGTTTGATCCAAATAAAGGATTATATCATCTCTATGATACTAAAACCAAGAAAGAATCAGACAGTATCCAAGTAGCCTGGCTCTGTAAAGCAACCTATGTCTTCACAGAGATATTCACGTTCTGAACTCTTCCATAAAAGACGGCAGAAGAGACACACACACTCTTAAAACCCACCTTGTCAGTATTTATTCTAAATATTATTGACTGTTTTGCGCAGACAGGTTAGCTGCTCCAGTTGATAAGCTTAACCAAACAAACCGTCTCTAGCCTTACATTCAGAGGGAGTCAGGGAGTTTATTCTTCTCCTATTATGTGGTTTGAGTTGTCTTACAGTTGGATAGTAATTCAAACACAGATTCAAACACGCACACACACGACTTTATACTATTATGTGGATTTTTTTTTTTAAATGGGGTCTCAGAACTGATGATTTTTCTGTGTTCATTCCCTAAGATCACCACACACACACCAAGTAGTTTCCTCTTACATGAAAATAGATTGTAATAAGGGGAAATATGGCTGACACAAAGACCAACCATTAACATAAAATTTGTGTATATCCCTTGACAGCAAGTGTGTGTGTGTGTGTGTGTGTGTGTGTGTGTGTGTGTGTGTGTGTGTGTGTGTGTGTGTGTGTGTGTGTGTGCGCGTCAGCCAGCCCCCGAAGACATGCTAGATGTTAAAACTAACTGACAAACAACACGTTGTTGCCTCACCAGGTTGCCATCGGCGACGGCCCCTTTCCTGCAGCCATCGCTGTGACAATTAGACACTATTAGCTGTGGCTGTATGGTGAAACTGTTACGTAACGTGAGTCCAGCTGCGTATTACATCCCAGAGCATTGGCCCTGGCTTCCCTGCAGCTTATCGTCTTAAACTGTGTTTTTTCTAGAAAACAGCAGCAGTTTATGGGAACCATGAACCATGAAAAACACAAAGCAGTCAGACATAACAAACACAATAAGAAAGAGAGAAATCATTTACCAGTGACACTGCTGATGCACATCCCTTCCTCCTTAATCGTAGTCCCAGCGTTGGGATGTTTTAGCGGGATGGCGTTCTTGTTACCCATCACCTCTGTATCTGCAGCAAACTTTTCCTCCAAGTCGAAGCAGCCCGAAGGCTTCTCCCAGACCCTCAAAAGGGCCGTGGCTCAATCTTCTTTTCTTTTCTTTTTTAATTGTTTGTCTTCCTTTGTAAAAGTTTTAGCTGCTCCAAACTCTCGGAAAAGACTCAGGGGCAAGTGAAGCCCTGGAGAATGATGTCTCTGCAGGTCTAAGTTGTGATAGCACTTGACGAAGCACGTGATTTAATCCTCCATTGCCTCTCCTGGATGGTCAAGAAAGGCGAGCTCCAAACTGTCTACATAGTTTGTGAAGGCAGGATTGTGGAGGATGATATTGTCAGTTTATCCAGACTTTTCCCCTTTCTCTCTTACATGCAGGACTTAATGTGACCTCCTTTCCTTCTTCCCAGCAAGCTGTCAAAAGAAACATATTTTTAAAAAGGGAACACGGATGCGGTGTGTTATGGGAAGGAGGGGATAGGAGCTGAGAGTTGAATGCAAGGGGAAGCAGCATTAGTGGGTGAAATGGTAGTTGTGTCACAGACTGAAAGGGTGGTCTTTGTGTGTGAACTATGACTGTCCATTGAGGCATGGCAGAGTGTTCCACTCTGAATAACCCCAGTTTAAAACAGCGTCATGGAGTACAATAATTAGCTATCCTCTAACAGTACAAGCTGACTGTACACAGTATACAAAAACTCACCATTACATTTGTCTTCCAAACCTCCAGGGAGGTTTAGAAATGATGGTCAACACTTTATTTTATTTATTTATTATTTACTGCAAAATGTAGTGATCCTTTGTAAAGCTGTATTTGATAATTATGGGTAAAATAGAAGACTGACCTTTTTTGAGATGTATCCAACAACTAGCAGTTCCTAGAGGATGTATTGTGTATTGAGCCGAAAATTTGCACTCCATTTCAAATGCTAATTGTGATGAACCCAAAGCGACTATAGGTATTGCCCCAGATGCTTGCTGGTGTTACACAACGATCAAACATCTCTGTCCATCTGCTGGCTTGTTCGGTGGGAACCACGTTACAAATGTGTGGAGTAATTGAGCGACTTCATACACAAACTCCATAAGGCTCCATAAGAAATGGCTGACAAGCTGTAGATAAACGTGTTTCTGCCTCATGAAACCTACATTTTCAGCCTGAGTTCATTTACGCATGAAGGTGATGTGATAACATGAGTGAACTCGACATGTCGGTAGTCACATGAATGCTGTGCATTCTCCATACATACTGTATGCTGGCAGCAGGGACTGACCCACTGGATGTGTTCTGTAAAGTGTAAAATAAGGAATAATGCAGCAGAGACTAAATCTGAAAAGCTAAACACACTATGACAGTTCTGGTTTTACCGTTCATGTCACCTCCTCCTACATTCATACCTTGTAAACATTTAGATTAATGTGTTCCATCACTGCTCTGTAGGTTAGTTTTCTTTTATCCTCTTGGGTAGGTAGTGGACTCTCTTTATTCATTTCACTTAGCGGATTTGCAAAGCGGGGACAGAAGGACAATGTAGGAATTGCACTTATTAAATTCTTGCCAAGTGAGGTGCGATGGCACCAAACTAATGTTTGGGCTTTGACTGGAAATGTTGGAAAGCAGCCAACCTGTTCTGTCTAAAAGCATTGAGCCTGCAGGCAGATTTATGACAGGGCTATCCTTGCTGTTTCCAGTAAGAGTACAGTATGCAGCCAGTAAAACTGCAAAGCCAACCAGCTGCTGGCTCAGATATAACAGAGAATTATGACCATGGAACTATGATTATTGTTTATTTTCTTATTTATCCATATACTGCTTGGCCCGGACTTCCGGATAGACGCCGAGCACGACAGCGTGAGGTTTTCAAGTGAGCTTATTCAAATATAGAGGTGGGAATGTCGGGGGGGGGGGGGGGGGGGGTGAACTTACTATAAATAAATAAAAAACCCGGGAGCTTCCATGTGAACTGTCTCTATTAGTTGAACATCTCTGATTAAATGTTTGCTCAGTATTTCCAATTGTGATAAACTAATGACTTTTTTTTTTTTTAAATCACCCTTCCACAGTTGCTTCAACCAAAATAAAAAGTAAAACAGCATCAAGACTCACCACCCCATGAACAACTTTTACTACTTTCAGGAGAATATTCCTGAAAGAAGGCGATAAAAAGCTGAGAATGATTTATATGTGACTGAACTTGATAGCTGACGCTCCCTCCTGTCCGCATCCAGGATACCATCAGCGTGTTTGCGCTGATTCTAATTCTCATCCATCATAAACCGGACTCCAACCCTGTCGCTCTCTGACTCTGAATCAGAACAAACATCTTTCTGTTCGCTCTGCTGCTCCTGCAGTTTGCTGTCTGGTTGATTCAGTCACTTTGATGGGTTCACACCCCCACCACCCCCAAAAAAAGTGCGTAACCACGAGCGCGTCCGTCTGCGTTACGCGAAGTATTTAATCAACAGGGGTGCGTACCGCTGACGATTTGAAACGTCGCTCTAGTTTAAAACGTTATTATTATTATTATTATTATTATTATTAATAATAATATTATTATTATTATTATTATTATTTATTTTTTATTTATTTATTTTATTTTATTTTTTATTTTTTTTGCCGGCTTCACTTTTGAATGAAGCCGGCATTATCAGAGCTTGCTCATCTAGGTTTAAAACCAGCACGTCTGGAGCGGGATGTCAAGTTTAATGCGGGTTTTCATCTATTAACCCTTCATGAACCCTTCTGTTGAGTAGAGACCTCAAAACCTCCTGAGCCATATTGCGTGTAAGTACATGTCCCAAATAACACAGAAGACGGTGCACCGGGAGGGAGGATGGAGGATGCGCTCACCGCTGGATGGAGTCTCTGTTTGTCGTCCGATCATCAACATCCACGATCCGCGTCTCCGTGTTTTTTCCTGCTCCGAATCGACCCGCAGTGGGAGCCGCACAGTCCTCTCTGTCATCTGGCCGTGACACTCTCTCATGCCTCTTGTTTACAGTCCAATCCGGGGATTTTCCTTCTTCCCTTCATTGAAAACACTATATTCCTCCACGCAATGTTTAATTTATTTATTTGACCCAGTGGTGGAGGCTGCCATCTGCTGGCAGGTGTAACGCATTGGCTCGAAGTGTTACGTAACAGCAGATGAAGGGTCATATGATGGGGTGTTAAGAAGATAAACCCTTCAACGGATTACAACACCAAAAAATGTACAGATTGGAAAATATGTAAAGTAATTAATTAGATTTATCTAACCGGTAAAGGAATTTTCAGATAATCATCATAATAATGATATGTACTCATTTTGAATGAAAGTACTCAAGTGGGCCATGCATGAGTTACTTAAAGCTAAGAGACAAAGATTACACCATAGATTGTTATAGATTTTTCAAACAGCAACAAAACTAAAAAAGCAGTTTGGGGAATTGAGCTGACAGCGGGAGGTGTCAGCTCACCTCCAGAGCACTGCCGAGGCACCCGTGAGCAAGGCGCCATCCCCCTTTACAAGTTGCACATTTTGGGAGCACCATGTAGGAGCTGCCTGCCACTCTACCTCCCCCTGCATGCCTACAGGCCCCCTTGTGCTTGTGTGTATAACAGAGGCCTGTATATACTAACATACAGTATATGCATGTGTTTGTTCAAAACTAGAGTGTGCTCTTAATTTCCATTTGGGCATTACTAAAGTGCAGTATACAAAATTTAAAAAAAACACAGAAAATAATACAAACTCCTTGAATTATTGTAAATATTTAATAAATAAGAGTACATAGTATTCAAAACCTGATGAAGGCAGAAATGGCTCTGCTTTCTTAAATGTTCTCTTATACAGTAATGTACACATGAACAATACTTAATTGTGTAAAGTTATCTATGTATGTGTGTACGGTGTTATGTCATACTGCTGTTGGTGAATCACAATATAATCTCCATTTCACTTTTTGCACACATATACAGTATATGATGCACAAGCATGCATTTTCATTACCATTAAAATGAGATGCACATTAATGCATACAAACACATGTGACAATACCACAATACCATGGATGGCACTAGAGAACCTCTGTGCATGTGTGTCTGTTTGTGTGTGTGTGTGTGTGTGTGTGTGTGTGTGTGTGTGTGTGTGTGTGTGTGTGTGTGTGTCTGTGTCTGTGTCTGTGTCTGTGCCTGTGTGTGTTTCCTGTATGTTTAAATGAATCGACTTAGGTTGAAAGCTCAGCTCTGTACATTGATTACTGTGCATCAGCCCATCCTCTCTTATTGGCTCAATGACTTCAGGGCCATGAATCTCTTCAGACACGATGATGTCATTTGTTTAATACAATTATTCCTTTGTGGCACTAAGAGTTGAATCCACATGTTTTATTCTGCAGTCTTTTTCTGAGGAGTTTTAGAACCCAGGTTGTTGATCACTATGTCTGGAAAGTAGGAAATTTGCATTGGTTTTTACATCTAAGGTGTTGTTTCCTCATCATTTTAGAAAGCTGAAACACTATTTTCCTTTGCACTAAGCAGTTACTTAAACATAGGGTTGAACATTTGAATTGCAGTTAGTCATATTCAGCACCAACACCTCTTTACAAAATGCCATATTGCTGTTCGTTTTAACACTTTTGAGAGAAAAAACACCTTTATGGAAGAACAGTCAGTTATGATTACATTTGCTTTGCTTCAAAATGTAATCACAAAATCAAATGTCATTGACGAAATACAAAATGCTAAAACAAAAATGTACAGATCAGAGTGAAGTCTATGTGGTGGTTTTTTAAAAAGGAACCTGTGATGCATGTTACAAACACATGAAGATAAGATGCATAAAAAAGGCAGCAGATATTGTTTCAAATGGATGTAGTCTCCAAATATACTGTGTGTGTGTGTGTGTGTGTGTGTGTGTGTGTGTGTGTGTGTGTGTGTGTGCGTGTGCGTGTGCGTGTGCGTGTGTGTGTAAATAAATAAATAAATAAATATGTTTACCTGCATTAAGTGTCTATAGCAATGTCCGATTTTAAATGTTTTGTGAAGACAATTACTAATGCAGAGTATTCAAAACTTCACAAACTGAATGTAAATGTTTTATAATGTGGTCATTATTGCAGATTCTTTTCCAGAAGAGGAAAGTTTACATGGTGTAACATTTATCTCAATGAAAATTTAAATGTTAGCATCAGATGCTGCATTGATATGACCTGACGTTTTATCACTGTACAAGGCTAAAGAAAAATGTTTTTTTTTTAACTTTAAAGATCAAATGGAGGCTTTGCATGTCACCATGATTGCTGACAGATGATTTCTTTTGAAGCTTCACAATATGTCTCAGAAAATGGTGATGGTATCAGTCTATCAGTTGATATCTGAAGGCAAGGAAGATGTTATTGCACAAGACTCTAATCTGCACAAACTGACCTCAAAAGAGCTAATGTGGAAGCTCAGAGTGTGAAGTGTTTCTCATTTTTACAATCTATAATATTCAAGGAGAGGTGCCAGGTGAACAGAGTCTGAAGAAACTCTCATTTAGCCACATTTCAAACACCCCCCCTCAGATTCCCTTCAAAGGTCTCTGCTCTGCATGCCTACGTCATCGCTTCCCGTGGTGTCTCCTGGTGGAGCCATCGAAGCAAGTGACCATCATGACATTGACCTTGCAGATAAGGAGCCGATGCTCCAGCTACTTTGAGGGCCTGTGGGTGCTCCAGTGTATCCACCTCAAGGGTTTGCCAGTGGTTTACTGGAGAAAGACAAGGAGATCCCACTAAAGCGGCACGTAAAGCAGATTGACCAGTTTATTATTGTACAGTTATTCTCTTTTCTCTTCCAATTTAATGTCTTTGGATTTTGGAATGTTGGTTGGACTACTTGGAAATTTCTGTCATGGTCCCTTACATAGTAAAAATTAAAAAAAAAAAAAAAAAACCTTCAACATTAAACAGTTGAATAATTAACAATAGCAAACAATAATAACAAAGATGGCACTCTGCAGAGAATATACCTCTACCAAGGCCCAACACTGCCCTTTAACTTAATCAAGTCTTTTACAAAAGGAAACTCAGCTGTGTGATCGAAATGCAAAGTTATATAAATGTCAAATAACAAATAATCTGGCTGACACTCTTGGTTCCACTTTGCGGTTTCCAGCATGAGGCTGCGTTTGGTTTGGTCCAGCTGTTTGGCTCGGACCTCTGAGATCCTCTGCTGGCGGTGCTCCAAAAGCTTCAGCTTGGCAATGAAACGTGAAAACCCCTAAAAACACCATGCATTTCACTGCTTTTATTCATGTTCACATGATACATTAACTTTACAAAATCAGAATTTAAATTGCTACTATAACTATGTACAAATAACTGCTAATATATATGGTTTGAATTATCTTGCAGTTTGCTCATTATGAAAAGGCAAGCACAACACACACACACACACACACACACACACACACACACACACACACACACACACACACAACATCATAAACACCATGTTAGGGCAGGTATGACACCTCGCAGACCAAGACAGGGCAGGCCAAAAGGCTCTTACATATAATTACACCATTACACTAACCTGATTACACATACAGGGCAGGTTAAAAAGGTCACTGCGAGTACATTTGAGGTAAAACAAATGATAAACCTCTAAACATTTAATTGTTATGTGCTTTTCTCCTCTTTTGTTTGACTTCCAGTGGTCTCCTTTGTCCTCTGCTGCAGCATTGACCCAGTTTCCCCCCATGTGGTCATTAAAATTGCATCATGTTTGCTGCGCCTCAGACTGCTGGTGGGGGGGGGGCAGTCTCAGGAGAGTAGACTACAGTACTCAGCCCGGGACATTACGTCACCACACACATGCCACTTTTCTTCAAACACATTTAATCTCTAAATGCGATATGCAATGGTCTGTTAAAATTTTCTTATCCAGGACCAAACTGATTTTATTTTCACAATGCCCTAATACAGTACCACAAATTTTAAAAAACCTAGTGATTATCTATTTATTTATCAATTTGATTAAATCAACAGCTACTACTACTGTGTCCACTCTAATAATGGTTTGGATCATTTATATAATCCATCAGGTTTTTCCAGAGTGAAAATATCTCTTACCTTCAAGCCATGATAGGAGCTCTATTTACAGGGTTTGTCTCTATATGTTTGTTGGTATTCAAATAAATAAATAAGTAAAGTATTTTCTTAAGCAGCAATGCATGTTTCAAATACAGGATTAAATTAAGACACTTTAGGTTGATTTGTTTTCATATTGCCCAGCAGTAAATGTAATTTATGAAAGGAATTTGGAATTATACAGGAGGCACAAGACTTAAATGTATCATAATGTCCTTTAGAAGTGGGAAGTGAAAAGGTTGCATGACCAATTGTCAGATATGTGTTTGTTTCATGTTTATAACATGGCCTTGGTTTAAAAAATACTTTAGCTTAACACAAGACAAAACGTTTATTCACATACATTTAAAAGTGTTCATTTTGGTGCCTGAGAAGCTTGCTTTAGATACCGAAATGCCCTCGATGTTATGCTTGGTTAAACTATCAATGCAAGCATAGCAACAATGGTTATAAGGATTGTACCTATTATACCTCTGTTTTTTTTATTATGGAAAAACAATCTGTTGGTGTATATTCATTGTAAATAATTGCTGATATGCTCACACATTTTTATCATTGAGTAAATTTCTGTTTTTGTGCTGCCATCAGTTAAGTACCATCATGGTGTTCATACATTAATGATGTGACCCACACAAATAGGATTTCAGTTCCACCAAGGAAACTCGGTCTGACTGCTTTCTCCAGATGCCTGCCATCTCCAGTTAATGTCACATTAATATGTTATGTGGTCTGATTACAAACGAAAAGTCCCTTTGAATAAAGAGATATGGTGTAAATCTATGGCAGAAAATCAAAATATGCAGAATTTTTCAGATACTGATCTCATTTTTTTTCACACTTTTATTGGTTTATATTAAATTAAATTCATAACTGAGGTGTGAATGAACGGAACACGATTGACATATTATAAACTTAAAACATTAGATCACAAAAGCTTTTGCGCTTAAGTTATTTACCTTGTTATACATCACAATATCCATCAGGTGATCATTGAAAGTAACAGAAACAAGTAGTTGTTTTGAGAGAAAAACCTATGAATTCATCTAATGCAATCATTATCATTGCTCAATATGCGTGCTATTTGGTAAGGCTACTGTACAGTTGCAACACGAACACCCTACAACAACAAGAACAAGAACACTCTCAGCACATGTACAAGCGTCTGTATTTCCAGAAGAAAAAGTCATTTGTGTCAGTTCATAAAAGGCCTATCACACCAGGTGTTTTACCTGTGTTTCCTCTCCTCCGAGATGATCGGCTGCTGCGAGCCTCACTCAGGAGAGAGCCGTTCCTGTCAGAATCTCTGATTGAAATTCCGCTAACTGTGGTTTCACTGTCTCTCACCATGCTGTCATATCCACTGCTCACCAGACTGTTCCTGTTCGAGAAATACAGGGAAGTCTTCCCCATTGCCGGTGGCAAATCTCCACTCAACACACTAGTGGTGTCACTCGCATGCCCACTCATGTAATCAGGCGTGCGTGGAGCAGTCACCTGGCTGTACGGTGAGGGAAGAGCAGCCATTTGATCAAGTCCTAGTGAAGTGGGGCTGGAGGCCCTTTCCTTTAGGAGGTCTGAGATTCGGCCGTTGACAAACCCATGGATGGCAGATTTTGTGGACGAGCATGTTGAACTCTGGCTTGGGGTCCGACTGATGGAGTGAAAAGAATGTGGAGGGGAAGAGGAGAGAAAAGAGGATGTCCGCTCAAAGCTAACAGCTTTGCCATCTGGGGAAAGACTGGAGCTGCTGTGGATGGATTGTTGCAAGCTTTTGTGGGGGAGAGTGAGGTTCTTGATGCTTGAGGCAGACAGTCGACGGATTTTGGGTGCAGCCAACTTAAGTTTCCCCACGGCAGAGAGCTTGGAATGGGTATGCCTAGCTGACTGCATAGCATGATCTTCAGATGGAAAGAAGTGATGCCTCTGGTCAGACCGAGGATGCTTCCTGGGGCTCCTGCTTGCCCTTGGTAAGGTGCAGTCTCCCTCACTATGTCCTTTATAATCTCCCTTGCTGGCCCTTTCAGTACTTCCCTTAGAGCTCCCCTTTGAGCTCATAGATGTGTTACTGCTGTCTCTGTCCAGAGTAGGAAAATACCTTGGGGTTCTACCCAAGGAATTACTTCTGGTGGCCAACTGTTCTAGTTTAGCGCTGAAAAGCTTGCTGCTGTCCTCAGTGGGTGACTTCAACCTCCCACACTTGTTCATTCTTAGACTTGAAGACTCAAACAATGATTCAACACTCTTACTGGGAGCACGGGTACCACGCTGTTTGTACTCTGTTCCATGTTTCTGAGGAGAGGAGACCTTGAGGCTTTGATTCATTGGGGAGTCTCGTCTACCCTGCCTCCTTTCCAAAGTTACTATTGGACTACATGGCATGGATGATGTCATCCCTCTCGGGTCTCTGTGGTCGTCTGCCATATAACGACCATGGAAGCTAACCTGGTGTTTGGCATTTTGCCAGCTTCCTGACAAACCACCTGCTTTTGATGAAGGTGTGGTGGTTTCTTGGCAACCAGTTGAGGCACTAAATCTCTTGGGGTCATTCCCAACGTGTCTGGAAGGGATTTCTCCCCCATCCAAGCCCCTTGGAGTTTTAGTTGAGTAAACATGCTCCCTTTCTCCAGGGTGACTCTTATCTGTTGATCTTAGTCTCTTTCCACATGTTTTGTTTTCTTCAGTTTCTTTGCAGAAAGTTGAGTCTCTAGAAACCAATGGATGAAGCGCTGTTTGAGGGAAAGATGTGCCACGTGATTTTTCAGGCTTTTTGATATGTGTTCCCAAAGCAGGAGCCCCACTCCTCTTCTCAGGAGCCCTCTTATCTTCTGTACATTTGACATTCTTTAGTCTCAGCTCAGACTGTAGCTCGGCTCCAGCAAAAACATCCAAAGGGGCTTCCGTTTCTTTACCACTGTCTACCTCACAATCAGTATTAATCAACATGGGATTTATGAAAGAAGGTATTAACTTCTTTTCCCTCTTGCAATCTGGCTGAGGGGGTTCCTTTTTAGCCTCTACAACTACAGATTGAACTGCAGAGCTTTGGTTTGTATTAGAGGATCCTGTAGCTACAGATTCATCACAGACATTGCTGATTATCCTGATTGGCAGAGAGCTGGTAGAACCTTGAATATGTGCCTGCGAATGGGCAGCATCTCTGATACAAATAATGTTTCCACCTGTCCTCCCTCTGTTCAATGCTCCACTGATGGTCACCTCTTCCACCATAGAAAAGACAAGTTCATCTTGACCCTTTAGGTCCAAAGGTTGTTGAACGGTTACCGTGATAGTTGCCTTCATTTCCTTACTGTCCTCTTTTTGGTGATTAGGTAAGACATCCCCACGTGCAGCTGAAGAGTTTGAAGAGGAGCAAGTGGAGGAAGGAGATATGGGGGAACTCTTTCCAACTGGTGAAGTTCTTTTGTCTGTTTTGAACCAATCAGCAGCCTCAGGACTCTCCTGCTTAACTGTACATTGAAATGTTAGGGGACTTGCGCCGACCATACCCTGAGCATCCTCATTAAAGTCCTGAGAAGAAAGCTTTTCATTTGATTTGACAGTTTTATTTTTGGGATGCTCTGAACAATAGCTCTTGTTTAGAGTTTGATTCAATAGTTCCTCACTGGAGCTGGTTCCACTGCACTCCTCACAGTCATATAGACCCGAATCCTCTCTCTGAAAGCTGTCTCCCTGGATGGCACCATCTGTTTGCTTTTCTCCAACAGAGGTCTGACTGCAGGCTAACCCCTGATTCAACATTGTCTGTGGGGTTTCTGATGGTTTTTTATCCGCTTGTTTCTCTGTTCTTTTCTGGGGTTGTGATTGGGTTGTGACATTGCTAACACAAGACCCTTTCAATGTGGATTTGAGCGCGTCCACTGTTGTCTCGCTTCCATCAATGCAGCCCAATCTCTCTTGAAGTTCAGCAAATGTGTCACATTTAAGACAGTCCCTCCCTGGCTTCTTCATTTCTGTTTTCAGCATTTCAATAGTCCCTTGAACAGTTTCCTCATTTTTTCTTTCTCCCTGGAGCTTAGGAATACTCAGAAGCTGCTGAAGCAGTGCAGTAAACTCCGGATCATCCATGTCTGTCTTGTTAGGATGCAAAGAAGGTATAATTGGCACAAACTCAGGTTGTGCCAATCTAGATGTTGTTTTGGACTGGACCAAGCCATCTGAGTCGAGTTGAATGACGGTGTCACAGGACTGGTCACTGCTGGAGCGCTCATCCAGTTCACCACGTAAGCGGAAATGAGGGATGTCAACATCGACTTCATCGGTGGAATGGAATGCACGTAGAGTGGAATGCCCATAAGACTGAAGTCCCCTCTCATAGTCTTTAGTCGAACTCCTCCTAGACGGAGAGCAGGAAGTGGACTGCTGTTGAATGAAGATAAGTTGTGGAATTACATGTACAGCTGGACAGTCCATACAATACATATTTATAAAAACTGACATTCTATAACTTCTTCTGCCTTCATAATAAAGAGGCACCAATAATGCGTTATTATAAGATGACTCTCAAAAAGACATGACATACTTTAGTTCTCTTCTGAGTTCTACGGATCCGAGAAGCCAGCTGGATGGTGGATAGAGTTTCCTGAAGGTGTGGCAGCGAGTCAGCCACCTGAGCGATCACTGTGGTATGGCAGTTCACATGGCCCAAGGAATCTCGTAACAGCATCGTCAGCTTACTACCCCTATGAGCAGAAAATATAAATGTCAAAGAAGCTAAATCTAATCATTTTGTATTTTCAGGCCATGATTTTTCACAGTATATACTGTTTTGGAGTTATATTCGTACTTGTTAGGGGTGGTTTTATGTCCATTTAGAAGAGAGACAACAATGGAACCCAGTTCGGAATATGGAAGTTTATTCTTGCTCATACCCCTGATACCGCTACAAACGTCTATCATGGTAAACTTTGTCGGGCCACGTGTACCTTCAGGGAGAAATGAGAAGAAATTGTAAATGCACAGAATGAGCACTGGAATTATAAAATATATTTCAAATTGCATTAACTGAATTTAGGGATAGCTGGATGAATTAAATCTGACAGACTGAAACTTCAGCTGAATAATTTGTTACAACCTTTTCCAATGGTGCTGCTCTCCGTTCGTGGTGGCTGGATATGGAGAGTGAAGAACATTATGGAGCTGTGACACAGGTATGTAACAAAGTCATTGTGGCGCCGGGCTGCAATGGCTGCATCCAGGAGGGAAGCAGCCCGCTCAGCAGTGGGGGCCTTCACCCGGTTGTGATTACGTAGCTGGAATGGAGCAGAGGAGATTGGCAGGTGGACAGGTAATTTGATTAAAACAATCTGACATCTGAGTTTTTTAGGTGTAGGTGTAGCAAATCTTTTTCCATCTACCTGAACCCCGTAGACGGGGTCCTCTTGTAGTCTAATGTGGGATTTTGGACTGTCCTGGATACTGCTTGGTGAGGGGACGACCTCCCCCAGTAGATCTCTCAGTGTGTCCTCCTCCCCACAGCACAGCTCTATAGCAGACACTGATACAGTCAAATCAGTCCAGGTCTTTTCCCTCCGCCGCTCGATGGCACTGTACAGCCAGGAGATGGCACAGGGAATCACACCAATCTTCTGGAGGCTTTCACTGCCTCCCACCATGCTGGACCAGGATCCTGAAACAGAAAAGAGTGTTAAGTGTTCAGTGTTTTAAACAGCAGATACAGTATATACTATAACATTATCTATACTAGTGTATTTCAGCTTGTAAAAGAAATCACAAGACACAATTTATGTGGTCACTTTAACAATGGAGCACGCAGACAAACATTTTCATACATTTTCCAACAGAATGGTGTCACACTGTCGCTCCAAATGCACTTTTGCCCTACATTAGTTTTGAATTATGGGTCTGTTTTTCCATATTTTGTCATATTCAAACTTTAATTGAATGAGGATGGGAGAATTGGTTTACTGCAATCAAAGGCCAAGCTGCCTACCGTTATTCAGAAAGAGTAGTATTCTGTGGAGGAGATTGATATTCTCTGGCTGGGGGCCACATGTAGTTGGTGTTGGCCAACTAATTCAATCAGATTTACGGAGAGTGGCGTCATGTGGAAGAGCAGCTCCAAGGAGACCCTGTCCTTACCCTTTTTCTGTGTGTGTGTGTGTGTGTGTGTGTGTGTGTGTGTGTGTGTGTGTGTGTGTGTGTGTGTGTGCGTGCGTGTGCGTGTGTGTGTGTGGAGGGGGTCTATTAAACCCATTCACCGAGGCTAAGTGCAGGTTTCTATCTCTAATTGAAACATATTACAGTCCGTTCTATTTACGTCCCCCTCTACATACTGTGCAAAAGAAAATATTTGTGTCTTTTGGTGCATTATATTGAGTCCCCTATTGGGCAAAGGGAGGCTTTTAAAAAAGCATCCATGCTGCATAATTAATGAAAAGGCTTTTATTTCCAAAGTAACAGGTGAAGGATGGGTGACAGAGAAGCAGAAATTAAATGGCAACAAGCATCTTTTACTACTGTAGTAATGACAGAATATGCAGAAGACAAATGCGTATCAAAGAAAATAAAGGTGGGGGTTTAAGTGGAAGAATAAGAATGGATGATATCAATGATGGGGCAGAAAAGCAAGAGAAGGGAGGGGGAGGATGGCTTCTGAGCCCAGATAAATCTGTCCCACTCTCATCCTAGGATTTTAAAGGATTTTTAACCCTTGGCCTCTACAAACGGGTCATTACTCACCCACGTCGGTACACCCCAAACCGAGTACACATCCATCGCTGCCACTGAGCACGCAGCGGATGACATCAGCCAAGACTCCTGCACACACCTCAGCCTGGTCAGAGGGAACAAAGGACAGCGAGCATCTTATGATTCATCAGCAGTGAAACGAAAGAACTGAAGCTGATGAGGGATGCATAGATTCCCTTGGGCTCAGCTACTGTAAGCAGATCTTGGAGAAGGTTGAATATAATTGACGAGTTGTGTAATTGTGGTGGCCATCTAGACCCTATCAATTTTCAGGTCATCAGACAGATAAAACCAAGTAAATTGTGAATACAGAGGAGAGAAAAGTCTGTCACACATATGAGAAAACACAGATTGTGTCAGAAAGAATATTATGCTGTTACATTTGTTAATGTGGGAAAAAAAGACCACAAATACATTTAAAATCACACATGAATTAATGTGTAATCAGGATGAAGATCCAAACCTGGCTTGACTCCTGAGGATAGACGGAATCAACGCTGTAGGTCTTCAGAGGGTTTCTGCCATCTCTGTCTAGTGTCATAGTGGCGTATGAGTGGCTTCTGCTGGCGTGTTCCATCACGGTGATTCTTCTCTTAGACGGGTCAATCAGGAGAACAGGTGGCTGGCCGTGACACTCAGACAGCGTAGGGTTAACCCTCACAACAACTTTGACCTGCACACCACAGGAGACGGAAACTTAGTGAAATTTACAGTATGATGTGAACTTGGCTATCCAGTGGAATGTTAAGTATGATGGGGAACCTTTGCATATTGTTAATGTTCATGGCCAGATTCATGCAGAATGATTCCATTATCCCCAGTTCTGTTTCCTGCTTATTGCAGATTATTAATGTTTACATGCTAAACTAACAAGGTGAACTTCACGGTGAACATTAAAACACTGGACAAATAAAAACAGAAACTATAAATATCCCCACAGTAGAGGTAGACAATATGTCTGGCCCCACTATTATTTCAAGCTAATTTGAGATAAATTTATCAATTTCAAGCTTCCTTTGCTTTTACCAGCAGCATATACACAATTAGATCTGAATGCATGAATTTAAGTATTAAAATCAAAAACCAGCAGCAAAAAGAAAATTACAAAGAAAGGGTTTCTGACAAATTTAAAACATCAATGTTTTCACATCCTGGAATTGGATAACGTTGTGAGAAAGTTAAAAATATCATCTGAGAGCATCAACAATTGACACTACTTTAATGAGGCACAACTGTCTTTTCTTTTTCTGGTGTCCATTAACTGATTTGTACATAGAGGATAATGATCACAGTGCTGCTAAGGATAAAACCGAGATAATAAACATGTCTATTGCTGCAGCAAACATCCTTTTAGTGCAGGAACTATACATGTACTTACAGCAGGATGGTTTTGCTGCTGCAGTTCCACGTATCATGACATTAATTACTTAATGCAGTTCTCTACAGGAAGCCTTCAGATTTAGAGGCTTTAAGGTCTTATATTAAGTTAGATTCTGACTGACAGCAAAGAATTCAACTCACAGGTCTTAGTCTGCAGGCAGACGGGGCAACACTGACCTCATAAAAGACAAGAAGCTCTGTGAAATTTATAAACCAATTATAATATTATTCCTAGTCAACATTCAGGTCTGCCAGAGTGCAAGTAACCTAAGATGTCCAATCAAATATGGTTTTCTTGAAATAGTCCAGGACTGCATTACACCATGATGACATCATTAACAATTTCAGAATCTGAAAGGCATATTCCATCTGCTGTAGGATGAATTATGTTGTCTGTAAATGATTCTTTCCCCCTTACCTCATAATTTTATTTCCCTATGCAGGAAGGGGCTCCCCAGCCCTATTGAACATGTGTCAAACTGTATTTATGAGGGTTAAATTATTCAAGGGACACATTTACAAGTGGAGAAAATCCTGCTCCACTCTCAAATACACACATTATCTAAAGCACACAGAGGTACACAGTCCTCATGCAGGTGTGGCTAGCATCAGGGTCTGTCTGAGCCCTTACATGTAACCCTAGACAAAACCCATGAGTCCATCCATCCGAGACAAGCAGAGGGCAGGCAGCCATATTGATCTCCCCCAGTTTCTCCCATAGGAGGTGAGAGGAGGCGAGGGGAAGAACAAGATGGAGACATTAGCACCACATTACAGTGTATCAAGAAGAATGGGTGATATAGGATCTCCTCCAAATTGACTGTCATCTCTTTACTCCTCAACAATGGTAGTTGAATCCCTTCCAAGGTGGTGGTTGTGGGCGAAGATGGTGCCAGATAACTTTCCAAGTGTCTGTACATTTATTTACACAACACAGTTGGACCATTTACACTGGGTGCTCATCAAGTGAATGTCAATTTTACAGCAAAGGCCTTAACTTTCTCCCTGAATTAATGTTAACATAATGAATATAAATGAGTAGTCAGCAAAGAATACAATAAGTAAGGCACATGTATATAGCTACAATATCATACATTATAGAGGAAAACCTGTTTGGGTGATTCCATGGTTGTGAACATAGGTTACATGATGGATTTTTTTCTGTTTTGTAACTGTATCTGCATTAATTTTGTTTATAAATTTAACCATATCTCAAAAAATCCTCATTTGTTTTTGAGAAGGAACCTTTAAAAACCTTCAAGATGGGCTGCTTTGTGTTAAAATACCTAACTAGAGAGGAAAGACATTGGCTTAGCTTTCAGACTGAAGCTCAGGGGAAAATATAACCTTGATTAGACAAATTTCAAACGGAAAGTCAAAATAATATTATGCTAAAATTTCTTCAAAATACGTTACTTGTTATACATAGTTATTAACCTGACTAACTGATAAATTGAATATTGATTAATACAAACAGAAACACAAATGTGGTCGTATAATTAAACACTGTGTCTTCCCTTCCCTTATGTTAAGCTGAATTAAATGGCTGAAGGGCATCAATGTTCCATCTACTTTTAAGCCATAAAATAAATAAATATACATACCAAAATACTGGCTTCTCCTTTTCTGATTTGATATTTGCCAATAGTATTATGGTGTGCGATAAATTAAATATGCATAGTATGTTATATGATATTCACCTAATTCTCATATGGTAGCTGCAAATCGATGCTGGTATTATTATCAAATCTATCCTAGAGATCCTGTGGTCTACCTTGGCAACGTTGGGTGTGTCTTTGGTTCTAGTGGCAGCTTGGAGCAGACAGGACGGGATGGGTGGTGGGTTTTTCTGGATCAGCTCCCTGAAGCAGGTGGAGTAGTGAGCAGGAGCTGGATCAGAAGCCTGGCCTTTTTTCCTCGCTGTCAGGTTGAGCTTCTCAGCTGCCCTATAGGGAAGTGGGGGGGGGGGTCGCATCACTGACGTCTGCGGCGTCAACAATGCAGATACATTTTTATACGGAAGTTGTTTTATTGTAAATATCTTTACCTGGCTAAAAGGGACATAGCAGCTGTGTTGGCAATTGTCACCACTCTGGATATGTGAGGGATCTTTGAGCTGGTCTGTACAATCCCAGCGTCACCACGGCCCCGTGCAGCACCATCTGTAGCCTGCTGGAGAAGATAGCTCATTATAAAAATCCAAATCTATAATTGCAGTCCTGTATCTACTCCAAAAGGGGCTATTATCAAGGGAATTACTGTGGGGACGAGCGTGGGGGAGCGTCTGGCTAAGTACCCGGACTAGGTTGAGAGCACCCTGGGTTTCAACCACCATTATGTTACTGCTCTGACTGGTTGTATGTGGAGTGTGAGGAATGATTTGAAGGTAAAACATGACTGCAGCAAACATTCGGTCACTACTTCCATCTCTCTCTCTCTTACACACACACACACACACACACACACACACACACACACACACACACACACACACACACACACACACACACACACACACACACACACACACACACACACACACACAGACACACACAGACACACACACACACACACACACACACACAGATCCATACAAGGAATTATCTATAAAGCTACCCCAACATGTGCACAACTGTAGCTCCAAGGGATTTGCTTTGCCTTTATTCATTCATAACTGTGTCGTGTGTGTATACGGCCTGACCTATTCAACATTCATGTTAGTTACAATTCAACATGCAGTCATCATGCTACAGGTCACTGACCCAACATCTATGCATTACAGTGCTCTGATGGCTCCCTAGCTCCAAATATCATTAGCGTCTTAGCCCTTTCGTAGGACAAGATAACAGCGTCTACTTTTTTTACTCTTTATAATGTCCGATCATAAATTGCCACTTAGTGCCATGAGAGGGCTGCGGTTGTTAAGAAGGAGGCTGGGAGGGGAACAAAGGCAGTGCTAAGCTAATGCATGCAACCAAAGGTAATATGGATAATGTATAGATGCTCCCCTGCCCCTCCTCCTCCGCTACTCTTTACTCCTGTAACCTTTTCAGTCTCCTTTAACTTATCTTCTCTTCAATCTGCACACAATTCTCTGCTTGTTCTGATTTCTCAGCATTTGTTCATATGATTTATCGCTTGTTTTCCTCTCTTCTCTCCTGCCCTTATCTCCATTTTTCTAAATAGTAATTTCTCTCCAGGCTATTTCTTCTGCCTTGCATCTTAAACACTTAATTCCCCTCTCTCTTCCCCGCTATCGCCATCCATTTTTCCTGCGTCCTCTGTTTTGTCTAGTCTGTCCTCGCTCACCATCCATCGCTCTCTCTCTCTCTCCCGCCGTATTATTCGACCTTAACCTGTATTGATCTACTCCAATACTGGACCCACTTGACTAATTTCTCATCCAGTCCTGTTTCATTTGAGTGAGATGTTTCATTGTTATGGTTAAATGTGATTAGACAAGTCGATTAAGAATAACAGGTTAATTACAATATTGCCTTCAAGTCTATTTGAGTCAAACTGACCGTTTACTGAGCCCCACCCCATTCAGCTCCTGTTGCTATGCCAGACAAGCTGTCTGCTCTCAAAGGACGCATACAGATATCTAAGGCAGTTTTAGCAATTAAATGTCTTAATATATTTAGTTTTTATAAAATACTTCCTTGATTTCAGACAAAAGCCAGTAAATGCCAGATAATCATTTTAAGATGAGGTCAGTGGATTTTGTTGTTTGTCATTATCAGATTTTATTTGTTAGTAGCTTTTTATATATCCAGTCTTATGTTGACTCAATGCTTTTAGTCTGGTTAAATAGCTCTTACATATGTACATATACTGTATTTACTGTTTTTTCAAAAACTATGATTTTATGACATGGGTTAGGGTTAACACCAGTGTTTTATTACAAGGAGATGTGATAATATCGCCATTATGTAATTTTTAAAGTGAGTTAAAGCATCCAGGATTTACTTCTACATAAGAAGACATTCCATTGTACCTCAGCTCTTTTACACAAAGCTTGAAAACCCATAAAACATTGTTGTTAGGAGCTCTCCTAAGTCAAGTTTGGTTTTAAAATGTGCCTGGACTTGCTATCAACTCAATTGCAATGGAATTCTTTGTGATCCAGGTCATAAATAGATGTATTATTTTTATGCTGATACAACGAAGATGCTTCCAATTTCTCCGAGTAGTCAATCATAGTGTTGTAAGAACAGCAAAGTTCCCTCATGGTCTAGGTGCATTTTCCCCATTGGCCACCATTACAAAAAAAATGTCTATATAACTGTTTTACTGTCAATTTAGACAAAATCAGTTTTTGAATTTGAGGTTTTGTATTCATAAAGCTCAGTGGTGGTATGCCAAATGAAGGACATCCATATTTTTTGTCAGCAAGTTGTCAGAAGGACCCCCCCCATCTTAATGAATAAAATCATATAAAGCATCTAACACTCCCTCACCTCTCATAGGTTTATGGCCTTTTTCACAGGGAAACATACAGGAGGCAGGCTCAATCTGGTGTGGCTTCCATCACACTAATGCATATTTCACCATCCATCCTCCCTTAAATATAACCATCCCCCTATTGATCACGAGAGCTTTTGGACCGGCCGGTTTTATGACAAAGGTAAATCATGACCCAATTCTATTCCATTAGCAAAAGTACTTTTGAACAACGTCTGAATCCATGGAATCTAAATAGGCTCTGATTAGATGCTATGAATCATTTCTTTGCTGACATGTGCACCCGCAAAGATGTACTTTACCCACATGGCTCATTAAAAGGGAGGACGTACACGAGGGAATGTGTGATTTAGAGGTGGGAGAAGCTTTTAGGGTTACCTGATGGTGAGGGTAGATAGATGCAACCAGCTGCTGCTGCTCTTCTACCCAGCGGTCCATATCGTTGCTGGGGAGTTTAGGGCCCCTCCATCTGAGGGTTTGAGGAGTCCTCTGAGGTGTCCTTGGGCTTCTTGGGCTGTGAGGACTGTGGGTGCGGCTGTGGATTTGATGTCCAGCGACGGTGGGTTCTCTAGGAACTCTATCCACATGCCTTGATCTGCTTTGTCCCAGCAGCGTTCCGGTGATAGAACTGGGTTCATAGAGAGGGTTGGATAATGCCTGACCCCTGCTCAGAGCTAAGTGGATGGCCTCTTGTTTGAGCTGGTGCAGGTTTGCATTGCAGCTTCCACACTGGCCCTGCTCCCTCTCTCTCTCCCTGGACTCAATGGTGGACCGGCTATGGATGCGAAGGTTGTCATAAAGAAATGTTGACAGGCCACTTGAGTCCTGCAAAATAAGATAACCTCATAATATTTTTGGTAACTTGCCTGTGATTTAGCTCTATTTTTGCAAATCAGCACAGGTCTATAGTGAAAACATAATAACAACGCTTGTGTGCTTTGTTTAATGTCTAGCTGAAGCAATATGGAAACTGAGTATTGAAAAATGAAAAACCACTGAACGCAAGCTTAGCACTTAGCAAAGCAATCATGTAGTCAGTATCGATTAACACAAGTCTTGCCAACTTGAAAAGAGTAGAAAGAAAAAAAAACCTTCATGCATACATGTTTTTGGATGAAGCCGTAGAATCCAGAGAGAACACATGTGGACACAGGGAGAATGTATAAAGTCTGCACAGAAAAGAATTGAACCCAGACCCTCCTAACTGTGAGGTAACAGCAGAACCCACTGCACCACTGTGCTGCCCAGGTTATATCTGAATCAGCTATAGTAATCAAGTGTACAGTCATGAAAAAAATTCAGATGAAGGTTAAAAAAGTTTAAATCCAATTACATTCTCCTTTTTTCTGTATTCCAAGCTTAGACCCATACAGCCAAATCTAATAAAATGAACATCAAGCGATTGCCCTTGACACATACCGACATCCAACACTCTCACTGCCCATCCATCACGACCTTCCTGCAGGTTGACATTTTCCCCCAGATGAAAAGACCTTGAGATTTTAGGAAAATTTGATTAATCTGCTCTGTCATGATTTCAGTCTGCATGATGCGTTCTTTGTTAAATAGAAATTTTGGAAGATATATAAAAGGATATGAAGAGATAAAGAGGGGGGGGGGGGCATGTGCTGTATGTGTAGCCAGATGGGAGACTGGACTTTCCGTCTTAACCAGATTGAAAGCCCATCTCAAAAGATGACATCACACAGCCGTGATGCTTTAGAGAAATCATGCTCTGATCGATAAACTTGCATGGAGCCAGCTCTCTTATTGGATTTCTTCTGACCATGTGTGTGGCCACAAGAAACGATCCCTCCCCTCTTCACGCTGTGCACCACTCTGGCCCGCATCTCTCTAGAAAACATGATGCTTGCTGTGCCCCATCCCACTTAAGAGGACAAAAATAAATTGTCTTCCCCCAATGCAGAGGACTGTAGAGATGACACATGGATGTCGGAGATGAAATATTCATGCCCATTTGAAACCACTTGCACAGGAACAGCGCTGGTTTACTTTGTCGATTGAAGTGTGTTTTGATGGATGTTAGTGGTGACAAATGTACAGATGGACAGTCTGCATACCTCCCACAGGCAGCACAGTAAAGACTGAAGCTCCCACAGGAACTTTAAAACTCAGATTTATGCAACAATCACACATACTGTACATGCAGAAAATATTGTATGGGCATTTTTTTTCTAAATGAGTCAGCTGTGCTCAGGTAGAAAATAAATGGCTAATATATTCAATATGCTGGTCTTGTCTGAACAACATGTATGTAATTATATTCACAGTGTAGATATCAGTAATTTTCTTATATTTTGAGTTAACTAAATTAAGCTTACATCTTAACTCTCAGAATTACTATTGATACATATTTTGCATTTATTAACCATCCTCGTTTGTTGAAAATGTGATTATTATAATACACATGTATACTCGTATTGTCTGTCTGCATGCTCCGCTATACCACACCACCTGGTGAAAAGTCGTGATTTCTTGTGAAAAGTTACTATTTAAGATGTATTTATCTGATGAATAAGACCTTAAAAGTAGCATGAATGATCCACGACGTCCCCCTGGTGACTGACCTTGCAGGAGAAGTGATGGTGAACAGCCAGGCTCAGCGCTTGTTTCTTGAGAGCAACAAGGGTTGCCGAGCACTTCTCACAACACGCAACTTTCCTATCATATCGCTCAAATCCTTGATCCACTGAGGTAGTGCTTCTCCATACTGTCCCACTACCAGAGGACATGCAGGTAGTACTCCTGATGCGGTCCCTTAACGTCCCGGGGAGGGACTTGTATGACGGGACAGCGTCCGATCTCTGGCACATGTTCCGCGGCGGGTCGCTCCTGGCCGTACCCTCCGGGGTGAGGCGCTCCGTGCGCCGGAGGTCTTTCCCGTTAACAGTTCCAAGAAAGCCGACAAGTTCACAGTGATGCTGCACTTCTGAGCCCTAAAAATGAACAAGAAGGATGTATGTGGGCTTTGGTAGGAAATGAGATGTCAATCGACGTGAAACAGCTCCAACCACACCCAACTGTTTTCTGGCAGTGTAATTATATTAATCTATTGTGAAACTCTCCAGACAACAGTGCTCACCGAAAAAACACCCTTCATAATGAATAAATCTTACGTACCCAGTGTGTTCCTCTGACAGACGCAGGAAATCTGTCTCCTCTTCCAGTCAGCGATGACATACCAACTTGTTAATATTTAAAAAGATATCCGAACAAAGGTAGGCTGGGCATTTACTTATTTTTGCCCAAGATCCGTGGGGAAAAAAAAGAAAAATGATTTACTCATGGTAGGTTTAAACGATAGACGTGGAAAAACTAAAAGGATGAAGACACTGTTGGAGCTGGAGAGGTGACAGGCTCGGAGAAAGAGTGAGCGCAAGGAGACTCATGATTTCGCTGGGGTAGATAATAAAAGCGTCCTGAGGGGGCGGTAAAGAGCAAGAGGCCAGAGAGAAAGTGAAAGGATCTGATTGTTGCACACTTTGTTTTCACAATACACAATCCGCTTGATATAAACACAACCAGTCACTACTGCAAATATCCCTTATTCTTATTCTTCTCCTTTCTGGTTTTACCTTTGTTTCTTTCAAATGTTAATCCGATTGTATAGCACTAGATGTCACCTTTAGTACTTAGATTGTCCAAGGGAAAGGAGGAAACAGAAATAAATTGCAACTTTTAAAAAAAACAAAAAAAACAAAACTCTATTTATCCAGACGGGGAATAGTAGAATCTCTATACGTGAAGTTTCAGAATTGTAGCATAAGACAGTGTTACTCATGCAAATTTGTTCTGTAGTTACATGAAGCAGGGTGATTCAAATGACAAAAGACAAAACAGAATTGTACAATGAATGTGTATCTAAAAAAAACAACCTCTTTTCAAAGGACAACCTGGCCAAGAGAGCAGCAAACTTAGTGCATTAAAGAAATCCAATAAAAAACTTTCACACATCAGAAATTAAAAAGATACAATACAGTAAAATCAAGGTCCAATCAAGAACAAGATATAATGATTCCAGTGCACTTTTTATAGCAGCTATATTGACCAAGAATACTGTTTTCCATTTTCTGTCTTCCGGATTACCTAACTCTCTACTGACTCGAGGCCATCATTTGAAAAATTTTCAGGATAAACACCACAGTGATTTTGGTTTTACATGTTTATACAAAGATACAACAAGTGAGAATGAGAATATTTATACATCAATTAAGGCAGAGATAAATTAAGGGTTAGGTGTCAGAGCTTGGGTTGGGTTCAGGGTTAGGATTTAAATTTTAGTGTTATGGTTAGGTTAGGTTAAGTTAGGTTAGATTAGGTGAGGGTGGGGATAGGGTTTGAGTTAGGGTCAGGGTATGGTTAATGTTAGTGTTAGGGGTTAGGATTAGAGTTAGGGTCAAGGGTTGGGGTTAGGGTCAAGGGTTAGGGTTAGGCATTAGAGTTGTCAATTAGGGTAGGAATACTGTACATCGATGTATTCTCTAAATATTATTTTTACATGTAAAAACAAGAAGACGGTTTGAATGCAATTTTTTTTGGCATTTTTTTATTTATGTTTATTGGTGTATTTATTTGTTTCTTCTTGGTATATGTTTATATGTCGTCAGTTGTGTGTTTCTTCAGTATATTTATCCTGTCTCCTTTTTATAATATTTTGTACTACTGGATTTATCTGCATTTATTTGTTCTTTCATTGTTTTGATGTCTTGTGGAGTGTGTATTTGTGTGTGACAGATGGTACTGTATACGCAATTTCCTTCAGGATTAATAAAGTATCATATACTATAACCCTCGGCGTAACCTGGCAGAGTTTCTTTTTATCCATATCTTGTTCCACATTTTACCTAACAATTTAAAGCAGTGTGTGTGTGTGTGTGTGTGTGTGTGTGTGTGTGTGTGTGTGTGTGTGTGTGTGTGTGTGTGTGTGTGTGTGTGTGTGTGTGTGTGTGTGTGTGTGTGTAATTACTATTTTGTCCCACTTTTTTACAACAGAACAAAACCTTCTTTGCGTGGGATTGCTTCGGTTATTACGGTAATGACAGATGGTCGGCGAACGTAATTACCCAGAGGGCAGCGCAGCACGACGCGCTGCCCTCTGGGTAATTACGGTAGGAGACGTCATCCTCCTCCCCCACACAGCAGACTCGCAGCTCTTCTACCGGCGATAGATTGGCTGGACGGCGTGGGTGCCATTTGGCGCAGATTTGAGCTATATCCGCTAACAAAGGGCGTTCTGCTATTTATTTATAATCCATTTGTGAATTTTATTTAGTAACTTTTGCTGTCCAACTTTGAAAATGAGCTCAATCAACGTCAAAAAGCTCAAAGTCAATGAGCTGAAGGACGAGCTGAAAAAGCGTAATCTTTCGGACAAGGGGAAGAAGCCCGATCTGATGAGCCGCCTACAGGCCGCGCTGGACGACGAGGCCCTTTCCTTCTCGGTGGAGCGGGAATCTCCGGTGGAAGAGGAGCTCGGCCAGGCTGTCGAACAGGAGGGTATGGCGGAGGAAGAAGAAGGCGATGCCCCGATAGAAGAGAGCATGGAGGCCAACGAGGAGGAAGAAGAAGAGGAGGAGGAAGTCCAGGAAAACGAGGGTGACGGTAACGGTGATGGCGACGGCGATGGCCCCGGCGCTGCCGAGGACGAAGAGATGGGTGAGGGTGAAGAGGAGGGAGACGAAGATGACGAGATGGATCCCATGCTCAAAGGAGATGTGGACGACATGGAAAAGATAGACGCGGATGACGGTGAGCCCGGAGACCAAGCTACAGAGGGTGAGTCGGCTGCACTGGTAACGAAAATGTGACTGGCTGGATTGGCTGTGGTTGGGTGTCAGTTGTTGCTATAGCGCTAGCGCTAATTCTTACGAGGGAGGGAACCGGCTGGTAATGGCCGGATTTGAATGCGGAGTCCTATAACAGAGCGTCCATGTTGAGTTAGCCTGTGTGACCTATGTAGGCTAGCAAGTGTTAGCGACACACCAATGCAGCTAGCGGTTGGCTAACGTAGCTGTCCGGACGTTGATCTGCCAACATAATAGTTTCGTAGTTTTTATGTTGCGACATACAAGTTTATAAACGTTTAGGAAAAAAAAAGTCCATCGCGATTGTTTAACCACAGTTAACACGTCAACGAGAAGGATGATTAATTTAGCGTAGTCTGTGTTTTCATTTTGCTTGTTTAGCTTGCAGCTAACGTCATTTTCTTTGTCTGCGGTGCAGCGCTAACTAGCTGATTAGCCGGTTAGCTAGTTCAGACGTTCCCCTATTGACGTTTGACTGAACACAATGAATTAGATGGCTGCTTATATGCTAGGACTATGACATTAACCTACGCTAACCTATGATAATAAAACAACGTGGAAGCATCACGATTGAAATGTTGAAACGTTTAATTGTTTTAATCATATGCTGCCAACCCTTAGTCTGTGTGATTTGAAAAAGCCGGGAACACCTGAACTAGCTAAGTCAGCTGTGTGATGGATGGGACGCCGGAGCGCTTGTATATCACGTGGTTAGTTTTTAGTTTACGTGGTTTGAATAAAATTTAGTCATGTTGGAACTTAGAAAAGCGTAGGTTAGTAATAGTCACCTAGTTAATTTGGGGTAAAGAGGAGGGGGATCCGGGTCTATGAAAGGTTACCTATGTCCTTGCATGATGCTTTTGTCCCAAACCACATATTTGTACTCGTAATGAATAGATTTATATCTGAAACTACGAATCTAAGCCCCCTTTCCAGGGTCATTGCCCCTTTACATTATAGAGATTGTTTTTCCAATCCCCAGCAAACTCTCTGAACAATGTTGTTTTGGACCAGCTAACAATGTAAAAACGATCTGGTCATGAGGGCTGTTGCTATTTCATGCAATATGATGATTGTGTTCTTTAACTGTAATCATGAGGTGTTACTCTCTTAAGTTACCATTTTAATATTGATGATATATGGTCGACACAATGTAACTAATGAACGGGCTTTGTGGGCCAGAACCCCACTGCCAGTCCGACCTCTTCTCTCTCTTAAAAAGGAGCACCTCATTCTATATCTTTGTTCTATTTTCAAAGGGGATGCGGACAAAGACACGAATGCTGATCAGAAGAATAAGAAGGGTGTTAAGAGACGCCGGGAGGAACATGGAAGGGGCTACTTTGAATTTATTGAAGAGAACAAATACAGCTGGTAAGGATGGGACAGAGCAAAATGGCCTTCAGCATCCCTGAAACGCCATCTATAGCTTTGTTGAACTGTATTGGCTTTAAGTGCCAATGCACCTATAATTACCAAGAGGAAAACCCTCATATTTATTCTTAATAAACTTTATTTATAACCCCACAGTCACACATGTTTTGAGGGTCATCTCTGACGACTCAAAAGCCTTACCATTGACCTCTTTGAATACCCACTCACATGTGTCTTTTTATTGAAATGCATTCTGTAGCAGAAGTGCAGCTATTAAGTCTATGAATTTCCACATCTGTTCCTCATGCCACATACTGTTTTGCAAAGCCCATTGTGTCCTCAAGGTTGAAGCAAGGCTGCTCAAAGGGAACAAGCCAAGAGGAAAGTAGCAGATGTGCACTTTTGGAGGGAGGGAGGGTGTGGAGAAATAGCTGAGAGGCGTGGGAGGAGTGGTCCACTGATGCAGAGTAGCACATGACGTAGTAAATAATTCCCAGTGTGAGAAGTGTTGAGAATGTCCACGGAGGAGCTCGCTGTTGACCGTCCATCGTTTTGCCTCGCTATGGTTTTTTTGTTTTGTTTTTTTTCTTTGTTATTTGTTTGATTGTATTATGTCAAAATGCTATTTCTGTCTCATATGTCATGTCTTGTGTGAATGTCACCATGGTGTGAGAGGGTGGATGTTTGTGTTTCATGCATGGTGTGATTGACTGAGTCTATATGTACCTACTTCTTGGTCAGTGTTTTGTTTTCATTGCGCTACTGACACACCTTAAGGAACAACTGATATATAATGGAATTGCTTTTTAATTTAGCCATTTGTATTTTTTTTTTACTTTGGGGGAAAGCTTTGTACTCTTTTTGAAGGTTCAGTGTCAAAAATGCCGGAACGTTACAATATTTCTGCATCTTCGGGTGTCCTTTTCTTCCTGCAAGGGACAGACATTTTTTTTTTATAAATGTCTATTCCATACATAGTTTTCCCTTTCTCTGTTGTAATCTTAGCGGTATTTATTTGTCCCACTGGTTGTAGACATTGTTCATATACTCCAAAAATCTCCCATTCAGCATCCGTTTGGCAGTCTGAACACTAAGATAAGAATGGAATGGTGACTTCCTCCAAGATTTAGACGCCACTAGAATTAAATTCTTGCTTTAAGTGACAGAAGGCTCAAGCATCAGGCAAATGTTTGCCTTCTTAGCAACATTTTTTCTAGTTTACTCAAATTCCCCAGAAAAAATTTGATAATTTTCGCTCAAGCTACAGAGTTGGTAAGTAGCTGTAGCATTATATACTATGCAATTGTGCATTTAGGAAGCTAAGCATGCTGACATCTTGTTCTGTACAGTCAAAGTAACATGAAACACTGAGTTGGTAATGATCTTTTCTTTTAAAATTCCTTATGTTGGAGGTTGAGTAACGAACACCAGCATTGCTTTGACTGACCCTTGAGCTCCTAAAGAGGTCAAAGACGCATCAGGAATTAAAGATTCGGGGGCTGCTTCTGTTCTCAGCTTTTGGCTGATGGAAAGTCTTGCTTGCTAAGGCTAGTAGAGGTGCTTTCTTTCTGTATATCTCTGTTTTAGATATCGCTGGACACTGCGAGGTAAGTGATGCCATGGTCCACAACACAACTAAGTTTGGAAGCTCGCCAGGCAAATAAAGTGTTTTGTCTCATTTTTCCTAGACTCTGTCCCCTTCTCTCCCCACAAGTCTTTCAGCAAGTGGTACCCAAGTTATTTATGTGTTTCATGCTGCTGCAGTGACAAGAGAATCGTCTAACTGACTGATTGGTAATTTCAGGGCCTCATTTAAGTCTCCCGTTCCACCTCTGGAAGAAGAAGATGAGGAGTTTGATGACACAAAAGTCTGCTTGGATGCCTGTAAGTGATTCTAATGTGGGGGATTAACTACATGTACAGTATTTTGTGCACTGTAGGGTGCACCTAAAAGCCTTTAATTTTCTCAAAAACTGACGGTGCACTTTATAATCCAGTACGCCTTGTATATGGAAAATATTTAAAATAGGCTATTCATTGAAGATGAGTTCTCAGATGCGTTCCCTATTCTGGTGAAGTCAGTTTTAGAATGGGCCATTCATTGAAGGTGTGCCTTATAATCAGGTGCACATTATAGTCCAGTGCGCCTTGTATATGAAAGCATTTTTTAAATGGGCCGATCATTGAAGGTGCACTTTATAGTCCAGTGCGGTGCAGAAAATACTTTAATAATCTATCCAACACCAACTTAACTCGTTCGCTGCCAGATCTTTGTTGCTATTGATCTCCTTTGGCGGACTTTGCGACAGCGTGTTGCATCATAAACTGTTGCAACTTCGTCTTGCTCTGATTTGCTATCCTGTTCTGTAGCTGGATCAGTCATCATTACACTGAATTCCATGATTAGAAGCCTGGTTTTCACTGAATAGCGCCAACAGACTCCCCCAGCCCTCCCTATTGATAAACATAATTGACGTCTATAGCTTTCATTGGCATCCAGTGAGTTGATGGTACTCCAGGATCCAAAATTGTAGGTAGACAGAAAACATGAAGACTGAAGACTAGTACACTTGGGCTAGCATAGGCTCTTTTGTGGTCATGTAGGTATTGATCAGTGTATCTTATTTGGTTTTTGCTCCAGACAACTGTGACCTGCACTTTAAGGTCTCACGGGACCGCTACAGTGCCTCGTCTCTCACGATGGAGAGCTTCGCTTATCTGTGGTCCGGAGGCAAGGCCACGTACGGGGTGAACAAGGGCAAAGCCTGCTTTGAGATGAAGGTACGACGACTGGTGCTGACATATTGTGCACTGGAGAGAATTCGGTTTCATTTACTTATTCCGTCCATCCAATTATGTATATTTTAACAGAATATTTACATTTCACGCTATTGAAGTGACTTATTTTGTTTCCTGTCCGCAGATTACAGAAAAAATCCCTGTAAAGCACATTTCCAGCAAGAACATGGAGATTCATGATGTGCAAGTTGGTTGGTCCCTGTCTACTGGCACCCTGCTCCTTGGTGAGTCTCCATACACTCCATTTCTAGTCGCCTGTATGTAACACAGTTGTCTCTGTCATTCAGGCTGCTGGATCAGTCCAGCGACAAGTTTAGTTCATCTGAGTTTCCATTTCCCTGTGGTAGCATTACTTCCATTCAAGGAATATCATTACATCTGATGCACAAAATGATGACGTCAATGCAGCTGTAATTGTTATGGAAAAGCCTTGGCTTCACGCAGACAAGAAAAACAAAGAATGTTACTTGAAGGTCCATTAAATAAAGTGACCTCAAAAAGATCACCATGAAAGGCAAGCTGTGTTTAGAGGTCCCTCTAGTGGCTCTTATGCAGAACGACAGGTCAGTTTAAAATGGATTCAGCTCTAGCGCAGTTGGAGTAATGGTGGTTGGCAAACAGTCCCAGTGACTGAGATGTGGGGAGTTGGTTCGCTTCCTGTTTGTCACAAAATATTTGAGTCAGAGAAAGTGTTTTCTCATGTTCAGGTGAGGAGGAACATTCCTACGCGTACTCCGGTAAAGGCAAGAAGACCAACAACTGTGTGACGCAAGACTTTGGAGAAACCTACGAGGAGAATGACGTCATCTGCTGTCTCATTGTAAGACATGACTGCTTCTTCTGTTTAATGGGTTCACTAAAAGTAGATGTAAACCTGTGCGTAGCAAACAAGAGAAACCTCATTCGAATTCATTATGATTAGGATGGAACGAGTCGGGCCTAGCTGTGACTCACGATCGTTTTTTAATTTTGAATAATGTGAAAATGACAATTTTGCTTAATTTTCACAGGACATGGATGGCGAGGAAGTGGTTTTGTCCTTCTCTAAGAATGGCGGTGAGCCCGCTGTCGCCTTCCAGTTCAGCAAAGACTCCCTGAACGGTCAGGCCCTTTTTCCCCACATCATCTGCCACAACTGTGCTGTAGAGTTCAACTTCGGCCAGATGGAGACGCCGTACTTCCCTCAGCCGCAAGGCTACACCTTCCTGCAGCAGATCCCTGTGGATGACCGAGTTCGGGGCCACAAGGGGCCACAGACCAAAGCTGAGTGTGAGGTAAATATATGTGTGAGATTTTACATCAGTGAATGTTTGTTATTGGTTTTAGAGATCATTGGGCTTTCAAGCAAATATTGATGTTTTTATTTGCCTTTCATGCTCTGTAGATCATCGTGATGGTCGGTCTGCCAGGTTCAGGGAAGACCACATGGGTGAAGAACCACGTCCAGGAGAACCCTGGGAAATACTACATTCTTGGTAGTGACACCATTGTGGACAAGATGATGGTCGGTACTGGTACAGCTGTGTGGTTTACGTCTATTTGGAGTAGTCTTGCTGTCTGACTAAATAGTTTTATGATTATTTAACGCAGATCAACAGTTTGAAGCGCCAGTCAAAGGACATCACAAAATTGATGGCCATTTCCCAACGAGCACCTCTGTTTTTGGGGAAGTTTATTGAGATCGCTGCCCGCAAGAAGAGGAACTACATCTTGGATCATGTAAGTAACTGGCACCAAATTTGCTTAAAGCACTTCAAAAATAAAAAACAGTATTTGCTGAGACTTCTGTTCTTCTTCCCCAGACTAACCTGTCTGCCCCGGGCCAGAAGAGGAAGATGTGCTTGTTTGCAGGCTTTCAGCGTAAAGCCGTGGTGGTCTGTCCATCTGATGAAGACTACAAGCAGAGAGTTCAGCAAAAGGTTGAGAGTGATGGCAAAGAGGTGCCTGAGCACGCTGTCCTCAAGATGAAAGGTAGGGGAAAAAATTCCAAAGCTATAAAGTACCACCAGGGTACAGGATAAAATCAGTTAAGATCAGCTCAAACACGAGTCAGGTTTTTTAAAAAATCCTTTCCTTTTTTAGCGTCTTATTCTGTTTCCCCTTCAATTTCAGGTTTCTTCTCTCTGCCTGAGGAGGGGGAGAGCTTCAATGAGGTCATCTATGCTGAGCTGCAGAAGGAAGAGGCTGCCAAGCTTCTGGATCAGTACAAGGAAGAAAGCAAAACCGCTCTGCCGGCTGAGAAGAAGCCCAACCAGGGAAGCACGACGCCCAAAAGAGGCGGCGGCCCGCGAGGCGGCGGCCGCGGAGGCAAGAACCAGTTTGGACGTGGCGGTGGACCCGGGCAGAGGGGCGGTGGCCGTGGAGGCTTCCAGAATAGGGGCAACTACAGAGGAGGTGCAAACAAAGTTTATAATAATGCCATTTTTATTTTTATGTTTAAAGATGAATTATTTCATAGGTGAATTCGTCCTGTTTCTGCTCCTGCTGCAGGTCCCGGCCCCCGCGGCGGCTTCAACCGTCCTCCTCGCGGCTTTCTTCCACCCCCGGCCTTCAGAGGAGGGTTCCACAGCCGTGGAAACTTCAGCAGAGGTGGCGGCCCCATCCCCAGCCTAGGCGGTTCTCCCCGGGGTGGGCCGATGAGGGGCAACATGGGACCCAGAGGTGGCCCCTCGAACAGAGGTGGCCCCATGCACAGAGGGAACATGCACAGAGGAGGTGGAGGCAACATGAATCGTGGTGGAAACAGGGGACATCCCAGCCAGGTGGGGCTCTTCAGACTGAATAAAAGGCTTCATTGACATGCTGGAAACTTTAATTATTCACTTTATTTTTCACTGTACGAATGTTGTACCTTTCGATTTCTGTTTTTTAAAAAAAAAATCCTAAACTGTTCATTCACACCACTTCAGTTTCATCAGAGAGGCGGTAACCGTGGCAACTTTGGCAACAAGAACGGTAACTTTGGGAGCCACAGAAACAGCGGCAACTTTGGTGGCAACAGGAACGGCATGGACAAGGCCCAAGCCTTCAACCAGAGCTGGCAGCAAGGGGTGAGCAGTCCTGGACGTTTATATGCGCACACACACTGTTTTAAAAATACAGAAGGCTATTTATAGTTTCATTTAACCCTAGTAGCATTGTGACCAGTAAGTATCACAATCGGCATTTCCCTCCCTCATATTACCTTTTTTACTTCAATCTGTTTTGATCTTTCTCTGGAAATAAGGAACTATTCTGTGTTTTCTGTAGTTCTGGAACCAGAAGCCGTGGAGCCAGCAGTATCAGCCTGGATATTACTAAGACTTGTTCTAATGGACTGGTGGCCAAAAACCCACCACTAGCCAAGGAACATCACTCCGCCCTGCTTTTGATTTGATTTTACTCGAACCCACTTTTGATTATCTGATAAAAATCCTCGACTGAAGGCTTAAATCGATCATGGAGCGTCAACATTCCACACCAGAGAGGAGACCAGAGGATCCACAAGCGTAACTGGAGCGCCGTCTGTCGTTTTAACAACAAGGGTTCGGTCTCATCCAACCACCTGCTCTTTTCTTTCGTTGTACATTTCATTCTTTTTTGTTTTACCACTTTTAAATGAAATGCTTTTAAAAACAACGTGTTTGTAATATTGGGAACCAGAAACATTTTGCCTGCTTGGTGGGATGTTAGAGAAAAAATTTCCAGGGTTGTGCGTTTTAGCTGTGCTGTGGTTTTTGTTTTTGCCTTTTTATTATTACAAATTGTACATATTGTTTTTTTGCGTAGTTTGTATGCAGAGTTTAAGGAACAGAAAGGAAACTTGGCTTATTAGCGAGACGCATGTAGGTGATTTCCATTGTTAGACTTTACATGTCGATATAGCCCACTGTCAAACCGTTCAACCAATTGAAATGAATTCCATTTGTCTTTTGTTCCCAGTATCAATCCTGTAACCTTAAACTCCATAGACCTACAATAAACAGCTTGCTGGCTTTTTTTACATTCTTCTTGGCTTATGACTTTTGATTCTGTTCAAAGGTGTGTAAAAGACCTTTGATGGGCCACGTCCCAGTTTGCTACTTCAAACGGCGAGGACATCAGCCCGCAGTTTACACCTCATTAATGTGTCTTTCACACATCACTTCCAATCCACTACGCCATTGTAATGCACATGGCTTTGATTGTTGCTGACGGGCCATTTTTAGGATATCACTAAGCCATTTTTTTAGTCTTGCATTGGGTTTAATTTATATTGAAGCACTGACTATATTTACGCTCAGGAGGGAGAGTAGTTTCTAGATCGTCTTTATAGATCCTTTTAGTGCTGTAGATGTTTAAAAAAAAAAGCTGCTGATGGTTATTTTTAGTTTATATATCGAGAACCACTGTATTAAGTTCGAACAAATACCTGATACTCAGCACAAACATGACTGGAAGCAGCCAGTGTCACCAGCAAACCTAAAGAGCTACACAGCATCACAACTCCTTAACCAGTGCAGAAGACCTCGAGACCTCTGGCTTTAAAACAAAACAAAAAAAACACGGGAACATCTTCAAGAAGTCTGGAGCTCATGTTGATGACTGTGTAGCCCAGTCAGTACTGGCGGGTCTTCATCCCGCCAACAGGACGCCCGGCATAAACCTGGACTTTTACAGTATCTGCTCCTGTTGCTACTTATGAATCCTGTAAATACTCCACCGCTCTCTCAGCCATGCACGAATGTTCATGAATTAACTGACTTTGAGTAGTGTTGTGATAAAGAAAGTGTTAGTTTGCCTGAGTACTGCCGTGTGATGATTTGTCCGCTATATATAAATGTATGGAGAGTTTTTGTCCTCCTGTTTTATTGTACTGGATTCAGAAATTCAAGCAGAATGCAAGCTTTGAGTTTATAGTATAATCTCTAATACAACAGATTATATTTTTATGGCTTTATGTTGCAGGTTGTATATCAGGTCTTTTATGATTAATCCAACAGAAGCTTGGAGACTTTTTAAGATTTTTTGTCTTTTCTATCTGACAGGTTTTTGATATTTGTTTAAACTGTATTTTCTTTTTTAATTTGTCTCAATTCTATTAAAGTCAAAGACGCTGGTATATGTCGACTCTGTGGTTTGTTTTATGACGTATAACTTTTGTATTTAATTTTTGGTTTTGTGAAATCCAGTCAAATCTAGTCAAGATTTGTCCAAAACCAAACTCATAGCCCTCTAACCAGTGGTTGATGTAACCTGTAGTTGCTCGGGTGGCCACCAGAACGTACAACTGGTTTCTCAACTTTCTCATGAAGAGAAGGCAGATTGTCATGGCTGCTCTGAAAAATACAACTCCAACCATATACGTGTAATTTAATTTGCTGATGACACTGCACTGGGTCTCATGAGATGGAGAACATCATGACCTCAATGAGGCAAAAACATAGTTGCTGACATTAAAATGGTAAAAGCCGACCACTCACCTCCCCTCTTTTCTTTTTGAGGTGCCATATTTAGATACTGATCAAATAAAATAGTATGAATTCCTATACAACAATGAATGTTCATTAAGATTATACACTAAAACATCTGAACAGATGTCTATGAAACTTTGTGGAACGGTGGGAATAGACCCCATTTAATCTGGTACAGATTCAGACAGTGGTCAAATAAAAATGTGGATCCACCCGATTTAAATGGCCAGAGTTTTCAAAACTTGTCTTATCGAAATCCGGTCACAGAACTGTGAGTTTTCTTTTGGATGAGATGATATTGACCTGAAAGAGACTGTTGGGCCTGGGCAGAGGAATGCACTCCAGCAGCATCAGATAAAGATGCATTTATGTACTTTAACTATAGTTTGGTTCATTCTGCTAGTGCATGTACTTATATTTATTCTTACATTATTATACTACATGTCTATTTATCTTGTTGGTGTTGCTTGAGGGGCATGTAATGAATCCACTTCCCCCCAGACAGACGGTAGCATGGCTGGGTGTTTACCTCCATCAGTAGCGTATTAGTGAATGACAAGACCCCCCACTCAGAGGCAAACAGTGCATTAGGTATTGGTCCTGATTACCAATGTTTGGCCCGGTGTAAGTCTGATGTAAACAGACAAGGAGCTCATTCAGGCTCCATATGAATCGATGTTTCTCCCCATGTGGCCGTGTTCCTCCTTCCCACTGCAAATAAAGCATCACAAGTAGGCTGGACTGTTATTGTCAGTAACAGGGTAGCAAATGTTGTAAGCCATTACGCAAATAATCTGCTCTGCTCCACAACTTCCTAGGTGTAAATAGAGGTGAAAGAGGAGGAGGCAGCTGTATGTAACTGCATGTGAATGTGATCATGAATGTGAAAGGAGCCAGACAGCCGGGCTTGACGACAGGGAAGGAGAGGGAGGAGGAGACGCTCTCAGTGAAGCAAAATATTTTATTTTTCCAAACATAAACTCATTCATATTATGTACAGCTTTAAAATATAACACAGGAAGAATCTGAATGATCAAATTCAACAGGATGCGCAAAAACTCCAACAACCAAGAATATCAAAAATTTTACAAAATATAAAAAAAGAAGTGCTTGTGGAAGGAGAGGAGGCAACGGGGTGCCGGTTCAGTGTGGAGTCCTAACAAATGTGATTTTCCAAAGAAAGTACTGGACGTGTTGTTCACAACCACTAAATACATTGGCACCCAGATGAAAATCCTTAAACTTGTCCTATAATTCTTTATGGCAGTCTGTCATCCATCACTTCATACTATAGAAACATGGTCCATCGTGCAGGAGCATCTCTCCACAATCATGTTAGGGAACTCAGCCACTTCTACCTCCGTGTAGTCCCCCCTCTTCACCAGGTACATGATGGGGAGCGGGGCACTCTCGGACACCGTGCACCGCCTCTCCCCGTAACCGTAGTTGCGTTTGGGTTGCTTGCAGCCTCCGGTGCACCTGAAGGCCTGGTAACCTGCTGGCTCGATGATCCAATACTGAGTCCAGGTTAACGCACGGAAGTCGACGAAATACTCCTCCCTGCAGCAGGTGTCCTTGCTTTTGGTGACATCACAGTCTCCACGAGAGCTGGGGGGAAAAAGGATGAAGATGGTCAGATTTATTTTGCAGCATTTATAATAATTTATATTAATTAAGCTCTGATGTGTGCAAGAAATTAAAAAAAAAACCAAAACCAGACAGACATCAGAACAGACTGTGCTACAATCAGCTAATGAATGCAAATTGTAACGGAATTAAATGAACATGTGAGATAATTATCACACTGATACAATATCCTGTATATCAAAAGCTCGCACCCTTACCCGTATTCTTCGAGGTTGAGTGTGTAGAGGATGAGCTCGGGTTTTCCCAAGGTGTTGTCCGTCTGCTCCTGGGTGGTAAAGCGCACACTCTTGGCCATCTCTGCCGCGTAGCTGCCAGGTCTCTCGCCCTCGATCCACACCTCCAGATGCATTGGTGTCTTCTGCCCGATCTTGGCCCAGTACTGCACCGCCTGCGTCACATCAAAGCTCTTCCAGCCGGTTTCGTGAATGGAGATCAATCTGTGAGAGAACGGATGATGATTACATCAAATTTGAATGAGAGAAAGGATGTATAATTTAATTAAAGGAAAGATAAGGCTGTGACGGTATCGTGTCTCAATTAGACATATTCACACAATGTCTTACCGTGAATCTACCAGCGATGTCCGATTGGATCCGTTCTTCAGCACCTCCACCCAGTAGATGCTGACCCGGGCGTTGTTGACGGGCCGGTGGTGCCTCCTGTCCATCGCGTATCTTTTATGGAAGGAAGCCCGCTGGTAGAGCTTCAGCTCCGCCATGGTCACCTCGCTATTATCCGGGATCCTCGATTCCATGTCGAACATTATACGTTGGCGGGTAGTGTCAGAATACACATACTCCCCGGAAATATCTGGAGCACAAGTAAAACGCGTGTTTTAGACTGTTATTACTTTCCAGTGTCAAAGGAAGTTCGTGCGTAAAATTATTCTTGCGCATGATTACGCACGGGAATAACCATTTCAATTGGTCAACGCGGCAAAGTTATGCTAATTTAAAACATGAAAAGTCCTTCAAATAAAATCTTTTTTTTTAATAATCCCTGAGGAAAATGAGATGCTCACCTGCATTTCCAGGAATTCCTCGCATTATGCCCGCCAGGCTGGGAAGAGATCTGCGTTTTCTGCTATGGTGCATCTTCAACATGGACAAGTATTTATTTCTGACAGGCGCCGGAATCACTACATTTTCTAAATCCCTCTTTTGGATCTTTGGAACTTCATCCAATCCAAGTTTCTGGAGAAGCGCGTCCTTCATATCCAGATGCGTAAAAGCCATGGAGGGACCGAAGAGAAAGGCGCACAGGACAGAAGCGCGGAGGAAATCCATGAGTAACAACGTAATTGCAATAAACAGCAGCGCAGCTCAAGTCAGTCCGAGAGAGTCGGTGTGAGTCTGATACGCCTGTGGCCTTTATATTGCTGCGGTCCTCTCAGCCGTTCGCACTTAGTCAATGGGGGCAGGGACCCTTATCAGAACAAAGGTGCGACAACATGGCCCCATCCTAAACAGGATATCTAAGTGGCCATACTTCAAACAGCAACAATTAGACTCGAGTGTCATCCCTATTGTGGTAATTCCGTCATAGTTCCACTAAAACCACAGCAGCCTGCCCTGAATTTACAGCTTGATAAAGATTTCAAATCTGGTCTTGATGGATAACTTGAATTCTAATCAAGTTCTGTTTGCATTTTGTGTACTTACAGTGTATATGTGATATACTTTTGGGCTTATGAACTTTGCATCAGTTCTCTGCAGAGAACAGTCAAGATAAAACCAGAAGCATTAGTTGGCAGGAAATGTTATGAAAATATCTGAAATATTTGCTCCAAGTAGAAACCTTGCGTTCAGACTCATGTTTTTCAAATCTAAATGTCTTTTTCTGTGAAACGTAACAAAAATATTCTAAATAAAGTTTTTAAATTGGTGGATATGATGAACAATCAGCTGATGTTTAATTTATGAACTACATGAATTGATTCCTCCAGAATTAAAATGCTTGTTTCCACAGTCAAACCTGTGCAGACTCTGCTGCTACATGTGTGTCCCAGACAGACATCTCTTGACCCCGTGAACCTGAAGTGGCCTCTCCTCAGTAGCACCCTTGTTGCACACAGCCCACACTCTGATGTGTACATTCCACTGGACGATGTCAAGCTGAGGCAGTCTGGCAACAGTCTGTCACACAGCAGTTTTCTGTCTGCCTAGGTGGCTTTGTCCAGCAAAATAAATGCACAAGATTGGGCCTAAACAGCAGCACATAACCTAGTCTGTTCACTTTGGTACAAGTATATAAAAAGACCAAATAGGGTTTAGATCTGAGGGAGGAGGGGAACCAGAGGATTAGATGTTTATTCTGAGCCACGTCACCCATTCTTGGCCCTCTCCAGCAGATTAAAATTATTAGCCAAACAGACAGTTAATCCAGGGGCCGGGGGGCCGGCGTGGATGTGGATTGGGGCAGGCTCTTCACAGGTTGGTGATTATCTGATTCCATTGCAAGGATTTGCCTTGCCTTTTTTTGTCACACAAACATTAGAAGAGGGACGCTCTCGGTGGCTGCCTGAGGGCCCTGCCTGTGGTTGTGTATTGGCCAGTGTTTGCTCAGAGATGTCAGACAGACTGAAGGGGCACACAGGAAGAGCAAATGACAGATGACTGCCAGACCCGTTTGCTCCAGATAGTGCCTACATTTTACAAAAAGAACAAATTATTAGTTTGTCCTGCAGCTCTGATGTTGGATGGAACATGTGTGAGGTTCCATCCAACATCCAAAAAATATATCAGGGTGCATGTTTTGCTAAAGCAACGTGTGTGTGTTTTTGTGTGTGTGTGTGTGTGTGTGTGTGTGTGTGTGTGTGCGTGTGTGTGTGTGTGTGTGTGTATGTGTGCGTGTGTGTATGTGTGCGTGTGCGTGCGTGTGTGTGTATCTGTATACAGACATTATAACATTATAGTAATTATAATAACCAGATTACTATTATATTCATTCTGTTGCTTTTGTGTTCTCACCTAATTCAAAGCAACTTCTCAGAAAACTCAGTGAATTGATTAAAGTTGCTCTAGAAAGTTGCAATTTTGAAGTTCAAGTATAATTTTAATTTTAATTGTTGTTTAATGTTTATTATTTAGTTATTCTTTCCACACTGATATTTTTGGCACCATTCATTCTATTATAAAACAGTTACTGCAACAAAATCAACTAAAGCTGTTTTATTCATTCATTTTTACTGTTAACTTGATGTGGACTGTGTTCACCAATCCATCAACAGTGATAAAATAAAACCTTAAAGTGTTTTCATCCATTTATGATGAGTAGATTTTAAAAGGGACCCTGAAAAGTATTAAAAGTACATAAAAAAGTTACTATAATACACATCAAATACTACAATACACTTTCATCTGTATGTATTGCCACAGAAGTTGGCATTTCAAGATCTCTTTAAATGAAACCAGTCACTGAATGAAGCAGCAGACAAACATCACAAAACCCCCGAGCGCCTACAGAGGTCCTAACGTCTCCATCAGATTTGGCAGAAGCATCAGTGCAGACATGTAAATTCACAACTCATTCCTTGTCCAGTCCATCAAAGACTGGATGCTTGTTCTTCAGGGTCTACAATACATAGACCTATCCTTTTTCCATCACATTACAACCCCTTATTCGGGAAATCAAGATGACCTTTGTGTGACATTTCTCAGTCTTTTGTTTCTTCCCATATCAATCAAAGAGAAGTAGACTAGTTCAAAGCTACATCTGATGCTCCAAGGTGCCATTTCTTTTCAATCAAAGGGCAACAAGCTCCCACAATCAACAACATAGGTGTTAATTAACATCTAGACGTTTGCATTCAAAAGCAGTCCAATTTATGGGCCATTTCCTTCAATTTGTGAAACATGAAAACCCTTTGTTTGCAAAAAAACCCTTATGTTTGTGGAGGATCTGGTTTTTAAATTAGTACCAGAGAGATATGCAGGCTGCATTCTAGTTGTGTTTGAGACACATTACATATATTCGCATCTCATTAGGAGGCTCCCTGGGAGCCGCTGCCTGCTCCAAAAAGTCAATATTGAACTCATGTTGGTGGTCAGCGCAAATTCCTCATTATTCACATGGCTCTATTGTCACCGACTTCCTGATCTGCTATTGCCTGCCTGATCTTAATATCAAATATTTGGGGAAATTAGCCGATGTAGTTTGCACCTTAAAAACCTAACTCCCCTGCCCCCCTCCCGCCCCCCTTTTTTAAAAACTGCGGCTAGAGAGGTAAAAGATCGACCCGAGTCTGGATCAATCTATTGAGCTGGTTGCCAATTAACATCGATCAGTCTGTCCGAGGGGAAAGCGCTAGACCTGCGCAAGAACAATACAATTATTGCTCCACATCTCGACAGAGTCCAGGACCGTCTAATTACATTTCACAAAACTAATGATCGCAGGGGGTTTATTCCCAGTCATTAGGACCAGACAGGATTAGATGCAAATGACCTGAAATGTTTTCCTTTACTTTTAATATGCAGGATCCTATATTGAACCTCATCAAACAAATAAAACGCAGGAGGTTGTCGGGTTGCATCTTCTTTAATTGGAGTACACGACAGTGTTGTTCAGTCTCTAAATAGTACAACCCATGTTAAACTTAGTTCATTGACATTTCACCCCGAACTCTCCCAGAAACCCCCTATCAATAAATCCTAAACTCGACCCGACTTCAACTGTTGCGTGAACACATTTGTCCAGCAGAGGGCGCCATAGTTCCATGATAAACACGAACCTTAGAACGCTTCGCTCCAGTGCATGAACAGCATTTCTAACGAGTCGATCAGGAGGATTCATATTTCCCAATCTGTAAATGCCAGACAAGACAAGTAATATTGATGGATCTCATCGTCAGCACATTGGCTGGTGATTGGTTGACTATAGTCTTACTCGTACTTTCTTTATTGAATTAAAAGCTCTCCTAAACTGTACCAGTGCTTGTAATAGTAATAACAGTAATATAAGTCACATTACTGCACGTTTATTTAAAAGAAAAAAATCTACTTTTAATGGTTTACGTAAAATAAAAATGTGCTATTGTGATTGTGAAATTTTATAGTGGATATTCCCTTTAAAAAAGTGTCCTATTTCTTTTAAATGTCATGAAAAATAGGAATAGATTGAAAACAGTCATTAATAAAATGTTTTGATTTATCTGTATCCAAACCGAGACAATCAATCATCTCAGAGTGTACATGTTGTACTATTTAGACACATGATGTTGTGTGGGTGTTTGTGATAAGCTGTCGTACCAAAGCAGCATGTTTCACATTACTTGGTCACCATCAAAATCTAGTTTATTGGTCATGCTTCTTTTATGCTGACTTGTTCTGTGCGTGCTCATTTCGTCACAGTGCTTCTTTGTGCCTGAGCTCTCCCTGGCACTGCTGAAAGAATTCAATTTGAATAAGTTCTGCATTATAGAAGTGTATTATTTTATGAATGTCCACATTAACACAAAAACACAAGGGCTCTATGTCAGTCTCCCTACCCCCAAGGAGTCGCTTGCTGAGTGGGCCATTAATCATTAATAGATGTTCTTTGAGTGATGATAAGCACCTCGCTTCAAAGGCATGGAACATTTACAAACAGGAGATGATAGTTCAGAGTACACTCAATTACTGTAAACCCATTTAAGTGTGATGCTGGAAAATACTGTGTTTTACTCGGTGCCTTCATCATTTGTTTGATTACATTTAAGATAAATCTAATTAATGTTTCCATACTATGTATATTTTTAGCTGTAAGCGTGATGAGTCTAATGCTAATTCAATCAAGCATGTTAATCAGCACATTTGGAGAATTTTCTGTTAGTATTTATTATCTCTTGGCTTTTACAGCAGTCCAAAGGGCAGAAAATCTGGGAAAACTCAACACACTTTGACGCTGACAGATAGCAAAAGAGTCAAAGTAATTGAGCAACGATAACATTTAATTAAACTCACATTGCCATTCGTCTGCTGGAAATGCAATATTCTGGTAGAAAAAAATGAACAAATTTCAGAGTCAGGTTCCCATAATTACCCTGAAAATATATGAATTTGGTGAATTTAGGCATTTTCATCCATGCATACATGAACACAGAGGCAAAAATCACAATGTTAGTTTGACTGCTTTTGAATGCGGCCAACTGCATCTGTTGTCAGTATTGCTTATATTAACACAGTATGGGTTTAAATATTTTTGAACAAAGTGATTTATTTCACTTTATTTTCTGTCTCTGTGCAGACATGTGATATGAAAACACTGAGGAGCGCTTATCATGTGCCTTACCATCTGAGCGAAGTGGTAACGGCAGAGTCTGAATCAGTTTACAGACACCAAACACCCGTAATCTCTTTCCAATCTCATATCAGATTTGAGTTTGTGGGTACAGGTGCAACCTGTGCAGGTCAGCCTGAATGGGAGGTTAATTTGATCCAGAGGTTTCATCAGTCTCTGCCTCAAACTGTCCTGACCCTTCAGGACGTCCTGCAGGTGCCCACAGAACATTTCAAACATCTGTAATCACAAAACTGCATGACAGAGAAGATTGAAGGCACGACTTACACGAATAATGAAATTTCATGCAGCTTCCAGCATGCTTATCACACAAACAAGAAGAAATAGGATGTCTGTTGGGGAATTTTTGATGTTGAGTGACTTCACTTTGGTTTGGAGTAACTCAAACAGTCACTGAGTTAGAATCTGTGTGTGATGTCAACATTCTCCTTGTCAATCTGAAGCTGCAGCTGAAACAAAGAACAGAAAATCTCAAAAATAAAGTCTGAGAACACACTTAAAAGGTCGACAAATCTTCTGATACGTAACCTGTTTCTATCAAACTACATCCTGTCTGTATGCTGGACACTTTTAGATGGTCCGGGCTGCTCCTGGGAGTCTCCATAATTAAAAGCCTTTTCTTGCCCTACCTGTACAACAGAGCTGGAACAGAGATAAAACATTCTCCTTACTGCAGGATCCTCCGATCCGTGTGGCCCCAGGGTGGAGATGGCAGAGTTCATTGCAAAGGGCCTCCACTAAGCAGCTGGCTGCCGGCCAGCTTGAGGGCCCAGATTCTTCTACGAAAACAAAATTCAACTGATAATAACGGGAGTAAAGCAACAAGAAAACCCGGACAGACAAAATGAATTAGAAAGTTCACAAGCAAAAGCAAAGACATCTGTTGTTACACTGTCATTAAGTTGTCATAACTGAATAACTTCAGTTATTGCGAGTAACCTCAATCATATACTGCATTGATGTTTTTAATATTAATTAATATTAATTATGGAATATGCAGAATATGAACCATATGCACTCAACAGGTGCCTTGTAAATTTGCAGAGCAAATTCAGAATTGAAGATGCTGTGGTCCATCCCGGCAGAGGAGAGAAGGGTGTGTATGTGTGTGTGTGTGTCGGGGGGGGGGGGGGGGTCGCGCAATTTTCATTCACAATATTGACAATCCGCCACTACCACCCTCATCCCCCTCGATGCAGAGCGGGCGCCATGATGATGATCCTGGAGTCTGCCTGCAGCAGCTGCAGAGATGCTACAATGCTAAAAGATGCCCCGCTAACTGTAAAGGAATGGATGGAACACGTCACGGCACAGCAAAGATGGACGATTGGACGCGTTAAAGTTTAATAACATCAACATTTTTCCACAAAAAAAGACACATGACCGACTTTATATGAGTGTGATTACAGTTCAGACATTTTTCAATGAGAGCGAAATAACTACTCATTAAAAATAATGTTTTCGATGCTAAAAAGAAGCGGCGCTAGCTAAGCATTCATTCATATTTTACAAGTAGACACTATTTCCCATGAGCCAGCGCGGCAGCCTGCGCAGTCTACGTGCCAGTCTCCCCTCTGGTGAGTCTCTGTCAGCAGGCTGTTAGGAGTTCGACTGTGGAGAGACGGCAAGAAGCGACCGACCGGCGGGGGAGACAAGCAAGGCAAAGGAACGGACAGGACAGGGGGGATTTTGGCTGCGTCCCGTATTTGGAATAAGACGAGACTACAGCTCTCCCTTTGACGTGAAACGAGCTCCTCTATAACCTTCAAAGAGGACCCGCATTTTTTACAGCTAACTTACGGGCTATCGGAACTCTTGTAGCTGACGTCGTTTTTTTTTTTTTTTTTACCTTTGAAGAAACTGAAGAGGCATTTTGGTTTGTGGACGAAAAAATTGATTTAATGAACATATCTACCAGCATTGAGTTGGGAAAACAAGGGAACATTTTCCATTTGGATGGAAATAACAATTCTTTTGTGAGGTGACAGATTCATATAAGCCGTCTTAACACTGTGAATACTATATACTAACTCTTTGAAGAAAAGAGGCAGCGATGGCATTCAGGAACGAAGAAAAGTAATGTTAACGTTAGCTCGCTGGCTAGCCAAACAGCTAACCTAGCAGGCTGCTAACTAAGCCTGTGTCGCCCTTCCATTCCCGGAGCGGAGGGGTGCTGAGACTTTGTAGCATTGCAGATCTGCCTTGCATTTTTAGATTGCTGCAAGAATGGAGAATCCCAAATATCTTCCACAAAAACTCAAGGGAGTCTGCTGAACCGTATCAACTCCGGTTTTTGTCCGTTTCCCACGCATAAAGAACCAGAGAAGTGCTCGGTAACGATAGGATTTCATCTATATCATTCGTAGCGGAGCAGCTAGTGTCTGTAATAGTGACTACTTTTTTTTGTGTATGCCCTGGAGGGATAGGTATGAGGGAATGGGGAAGTGCTCCATGTCTTATCCACCTCTTAGATGCTGTATCTCGATAGCGAGATCATGAATAGGTGGACATTAATGAGGAATTAGCTCCGGCTTGCCCTCAATTCAAAAAGTTTTATTATTTTCAAGGCATATTCAAGGCGAGAGAAGTTCTTTCCAGCCTCCCTCCTGTGTCCAAAACAACCCCAGAAGGTGTCGGGTCACTCCCATCCTCTGCAATCATCATTAAAAACCCAATAAACCGGAATAATCATGTCGGGAGAGGTACGTTTGAAGAAGCTGGAGAAGGTGATCCTGGACGGGCCAGCTCAGTCTAACGGCCAGTGTCTGAGTGTGGAGACCCTGCTGGACATCCTGGTCTGTCTCTACGATGAGTGCAACAACTCCCCACTCAGAAGAGAGAAAAATATTGCAGAGTTTTTGGATTGGGGTAAGCAAACCTGTTTTTGAATGTTTTTGTTTTTTTTTTCCTTTGCATTCAGCCTCCCTGTCTTTTTGGTAAGATGATATGCTAATAATGTTGGTGGTGCAGCGGCCCTCCCTTCCCCATCACATTCCTTTTTTAGTAGTAGTCGGGCTCAGTTGGCCTGCTCTCTTCCCACACAAACCCTCCCTTAAACTAAAACCAAATCCATTTTATCCTTGTGTAATTAAATACTTTATATGTTTTGGAGAAAGAATTAAACATGGGAGTTTGTCTTAGTTACAACAACACACATTAAAACAATAGAGGACATTTAAACCAAAGAGAGATACCTGTATGTTGCAAAGATGGTTACACGTTGACAGTAAGAAGCACAAAATATAAATGAACTATAGTGAAGGAGGATCATGAACATGGCCACTCAGTTTTGACATGGTTCCAGGAAACCTCTCATAAAGATACAATCCTGCAGGTCACTGTTTATTTCTATGGAGTCAATGATAGATGTCTTGCCATCGCACCAACCCTCTTAAGCTCGCTTTAGTTGTCACAACCACTTTGCATGCCAGTGTGTTTTCCTTTTCATGGGCGTGTTAGGTGAAAGCTTGTTGATAACTTTCCTAGCTGTCTTTCCTCAGATAGATGTTGTAACAAATAGTGGAGTGTTGTTACGCTTGCAGTATAGAGATCAAATCACATGTTTTTAAGGTTTTAATCAAGGTTTGATTAGTGTTATCAGTAAAGGAGGTTTGGGTGACAAGTTAGCAATTTTGCTCCACCCCCCTCTCTTTTAAAGCAAGGTTAGGGAAAAACAACACACAAGGAGGACCACACACACACACACACACACACACACACACACACACACACACACACACACACACACACACACACACACACACACACACACACACACACGCACACACAGTCATTTGTTAAAATACTGCGTGTTTGTGTATGCGTATGACACTGGGGTTTGGTTTGTGCATGAAGCAGGAATGTGAACAACTCACCTTTTTTATCTGGTGCAGAGGCCCAGCTCACTGCCGGAGCATGCCTGGCTGGCCTGTTTGTCTTTTAAAGTCTGCAGTAGTGCAGGAGCAAATCATTGCCCTGGATTCAAGCAAATTAATGATAAACCAGGCAGAAAAGAAACTGAAGTACAACATAAAAAAAAGAAAAGGAATTTAGCACATTCACATTCATATCCTTATTTTTATTCCTGGAAAACTTTAAACCTAAATGTTAAATGGTAGTTTAACCAGTCAAATGGTGATAAGTTTTGTCTGTAGCTGCCACCATCTGGACAATCCAAGTGTCCTACAATGAGCTGTGCTGGCTGGTACAATAATTGAAGTGGCTTGACTTTTGTGCCTGCTGTGACTACAGAGGCATAAAGAAGTACTTACTGCCTTTCTGAAAACCCTACCCAACTATGTGTATTCATTACACATGGATTGTTTACGTCAAAGCATCCTATTTTTATCCGTTTGTTGGTCTTTAGTCAATCTGCAGCGTCTAGCAAGTCATGCAACAATGCTGCTGATCTCGGGCCATCGGGGAGAGCTGCCAAGAGATGATTTCATGCTGACATTTCTGTGATGTGTTGACACAACACAGTTTGTAATTGAGTTCGCCCAAAGACAACACACAATATGTATTGCAGCTGTCATAGTCTAATCAAGGTCTTAGTGCTCTTAACAGGTAACTGGGTGTAAAAACAATTTTCCTATTCATAAGTTGAGTAGCCTTGCTGTGTTCTGCAGTTTTACTCATTCATACATACTCGTCACTGCAATAACATGATGAATGGAGATCAGACATGTTTTTTGATTACTGCTTGAGGGTAACAATGAAGCTGTATGATGCTATGCTTCAGAAAAGGATGAAAACTTCAATATGAGCGATGCGCTCCTGGAGGAGATTGTGATCAGGATGATGAGGATTTAGACAGAGATGGTGTCATGGATACCTTGACGACGGAGAAAGTGTAGCACTTCCTCCTCCTAAACAAAAGGAATCTTGCAGACCTGCTCCAAAAAATGAAAAGACCAGAACACCACCTGGTCCCCAAGAGAACCATAAACTAGAGTTACCTGCAAGAGGAAGGCTTGGATGCACTTTTCAATCTGCTTAACTGATGATGATCTTGCTGGGATCCCCTTCTGTCGACAGTTGCCGGAAAACCCGTGCTGCGACCATTCCTCTTTGCGTTCATTCAGTGGAGCTGACAATGTTGTAAAACTAAGGTCCTCCCTCAAACTAAATAGAGCAAAAATGTTCCTTTTTTTGGCTAGAAGCATGAAAATCTATAAATAGACCCGTTTGTACTACATGTACACTGATAGTTTCTCAGTAGGTATGACCTATCTGTTGTAGTTTGGGATGGTTGTTACTGATTGTTATGCTATAGCCTATTTTCCATTAGTGACTCATTATGACAGGGACATACATTATGTTTTTGAATGTATATTTGAAAAGTGTATTGAGCTATAGTTAAAAAATGTATTCTAAGTAATATGAATCCTTTTCACAACAGAGTTATGAGAATAAATACAACATGTTCATTCGCATGAAAATGTATGGTTCGCAGACAAAGCATACATTTTTTTCAATGAACCTGCAGAGGTCATCTGCCATCCTGCGGTGATAAATTGACATTTAATCACCGGAAAAAATCCATATTACCATAGCTGTGCTGATAGGTCATACTCAAATCATCTTTGTTGCATCATACTCTATTCTCAGAAATAGTCCTTATTCCATTGATATATTGAAAATATAGTAGTGCAAATTTAAACAATGGAGTTAATTATTTACATTTTTGACACTTTATCATGCTCATTTATTTTCTTTGTGATGGTTATACTAATACCACTCATCTGGTAAGCTGTGCAGGGTTATCTTAGCTTGAACGCTATCAATTAATGGAAATGATTCTTTCCCAGGGTGAAAAATCAGTCTTCTAGCACTTCTTATGTTCTTTCAATTTATCTAATTTGCCTAATCCATAAAAAAGAAAGTGATGGTTTTTATGGAGGAGATTAGGTATAATTTTATGGCTGTGAGGTTGCCAGGCGATCAACAGAATTTTAAGGAACTCCTTGCTTAAAGTCCCTTTTATAAAATAGGACTGATCAACCAATCAAAATATAATTGGAGTCACACTTATGTGAATCACATTTTTCAAGTAGGCCTTCTGGAAAATACTCATTTGGTATTTTTCCATCCATCCATCTGTCCATCCATCTGTCCATCCATCCATCCATCCACCCACCCATCCATCCACCCATCCATCCATCCATCCATCCATCCATCCATCCATCCATCCATCAATCCATCCATCCATCCATCCATCCATCCGTCCATCCAGAAAACTGAGTGATAACTCTAAACTGCAAAAACAATAAAACAGTTTCTTTTTTTGATTAACATTTTTATGTAGCATGATATTTCAGGAAAGATGAGGTTTTGCTGTGCTTAACAGGCTTAGCAGAGAGCACAAGAGTGGATGTTGATCTCAAATGACAGGCTGTGACATGATTCTGCCTCTGTGATGATGCACATCAACCAGACAGCAGAATACTCCTTTTGCGTAGTCATTAGCAAAAGCCTTCACCAAAAGGGTGAGAGTTAAAAACACACCTGTTACATATGTAACTCCTTTTATTGTGTTTGGGCAGCTAATACCTAAATTTTGGTTGAAGAAGTGATAGCTCAGTTGAGTGCCCCTAGATATACTCACCCACAGACCTAGAATTCACATGACATGTAACTTATAAGAAAGAGATTGGATCAAACAGATACCGTTAACACATACTCAAAAGCCAGTATGAATTCATACAGTAAAACGGTTCAAGATGGGCCCGATGAAACTTTAGCCCTCTTCAGAGTGAGAGTGACCTGGCTTTGTCAGTCAGGCTCAGGCTTCTTTTTCCAGCCACACTATGTTCTGACTGAAGTGAACTATCATTGTAACACACTCAACGAATTTTCTACAGCTGCCACAGAGGTGCAGCGAAGATCCCTTTCCAAGAATGTACAGTATATGAGCCAGAGATGAAAACAAACATTTATGTTGGACTGATTTTCTTGTTTGGTGACCTAATTTCTATCGAAATTGAGACCCCTATGTGACCTGCAGCCACAGGGTAAAGTATGCTGTTTCCCACACCTTACCTATACCGAAGTAGTTACTGCACTGCAAAGTTCAATACAAGCTAGCCAGCTCCTGTCAACATTTCAGTTTGCTCTCTATCTTCACGTCTTTTATGTGATTACTGGAAGCATCAAAAGGGAAGTTTGGAAGCGTCATATTTCAAATATGATAATTTTCTTCATATTTCTAGAAATCCTCAGCCAGGAAACAAATAATGTATGATTCTTTCACTTTCACATTGTTCTGTCTGGTGATGATTGGGCTGGCTTATAAAATGACTTCAACAGAAAAATCCAATGAAAATGGATATTTTCCCCCCTTGTATGGATCAAGCAGTGGTTCACACAGAAGTGAAAATAAAATCAATATATGGAATGATTTTTTATGTAAATATGTGTACAACATACCATCACCAGATATGAAACAACACAGCTTTTCCATCACCTTAAAGAGGGTTTATTTGGCTTATAAACTCTCTGGTTTCATCAGGCTTCATTCAGTATGGAGATACTCCTCAATCTGGCAGGTCATTCTGTTGGCAATAAAATCAATATCAAAAAAAGGCTGTGATTATACTTTTTCTTTTTCATCTTTAGGTGTGGGTTTCATCTCTGTCGTTTTGTAGTTTGAAGTGAAATTTTATGATGTTTTCCACTCTCTAAACAAAATATATGTTTGTGAGAACTTTCCAGTCATTTCTCAAAGATATCCTGTTTTCTGTTTTTTGTCCCATCATTTCCTCCTCTTTGTTTTTTCCTGATTTTTTTTCCCCCCTCCCTGTTTTGGGAAATGGTTTGCCTGGCTGCTTCGAGAAAAAGGACAACCATGCCAGCCCGCAGTGGACAAATATGGGGGAAGGTAGCATGACCTCCTCTACACACTTGTTGTCAGCCTGCAGTGGCCAGCTGTTCAGCTGCAGCTGATGTGTGCTCCACCCTGCAACGTTTTCATTGGCAGCATGCCTCACTCACAACTCACAGAGGAGATGCACACATGCATTTACACAGTAACATATTATTGTGGGGTGGCTATCTCATAGTTCCCAGACTAGAGTTCCTCCCTTTTAGGATAGCTGCCTCTGCATTTATAGGAGTTTGAGTTGCGTTGTTCCAAAGAGGATTTTGAGTTGTGTTGTTCCAAATTCTGCCTCGAGGCTGACTGTAAAATCACTGATGTTCTGTAGCTGCATTTCCATTATCATGTTGCCTATTTAGGTACACAAACACCGGGCGGGAAATGTCTAGTGTGTTTATTTCTGGTAACTGGAGACTGTACTGAGCTTGAAGACAGAATGGACTGAGTTGGGTCAAACTACAGTGTGAAGAATTGCTGTTTACGAACATAATTAGTCTGTGTCTTAAATGTGGATGAACTAAACACAGTGTAAATGTAAAAAAAAAAAAAGAAGTTATTACTCTGTCATGTCAGTGGAACACGTCACTATTAATATGGGACACATGTGGGGTGCACTCTATCAGGATATCCTCATTAGCCCTCTGGTTGCTCTACTTTTTCCTGTCTGGCCTACCAGTTTGTCACCACAGGCACTGAGAACAGGAAGGAACCACAAAGCCTTGGTGAGCTAACCCAGACCCAATGGGTGTATGATGTCATACAAGGAAGTGGGGCAGCTTTATCGCATTGTGTCAGTGTGTTCTGTCACTCATTCGTGTCCATTATATTGGCGTTGTCGAGGATGCTGCAAGGTCACAACATTGTTTACTTCCTGTTGAATCTTTTTACTACCGTCTCAAATACGCATCCACACACATACATAGGAGTCCATGAAGATCCTCTTCTTGCGTTCCAGGCTCATTAAAAGTCTTTTCAATATTTCTAATGTTTTGACTTATATTCTCTGGCATGAAAGAAATCAATAGACCTACTGCCAATATTTTCGAGGAAAGGGTGATTTGGACATAGCACAGATGCAGCCATCATCTGGGTGTTGCACATATGACCTTTAGGAACAATGTGTTTTGGAGCTATGCAGGGTGAACAGTGCCTGCTGGTATTTGTGATGCATCATCAGAAAGTGGCAGGAGTATGTCTGGCCTCTCGAGACCCTCAGGAACTGATTGTAAATGTCCATTATTTCTCTCTCCTCTTTCTCCAATGTCTGCTGACTCTTCTATCTCTTTCCTCCTTTTCTACCTCAGATTTGCTGTGCGTTGATTTATAGCTCAGTTTGGCTGACCCGCTCAGATGATTTTAACGTCAAACCAGTACTTACAGACTAAACAAGAAGGCACCTGAACACATGACCTGCTTTACCACTGTGCCATTGTATGCACTTAATGAAAGAATGTCATCAGCTTATCAAACCAATCAGAATCAGAGGCGTAGTAGGGTCAGTCTGGACATGAGATTCCTTAAAAAAAGGGAAATAGTTCATCTGTCACCCTTCAATCACACACACATAAAAACAAGCAGCAGTGATCACATTATGTCCAACAAATGAAAATGATGCTGCTCAGGTGGCTGATATTTATCTAACCATAATATCCAACTGCAGTTTTTCAAAGTGTCTTGTCAGTTTTTTAAGATGGGCCATATTAGCATGAGCACACACCATGTATTTGTCCCAGAGCATGTTAATTTCTGAGAAATTAGCATGTATAAACATTGTGTACATGATGTACTGGTGTGCATCCTAGTAATGATTCTTCATTTCAGACGAGTATTGGGCATGTCTACCCTGCCAACTAAGCATACATCAGTGACATACACATGAATAAACACATCTTTTTTAATGTTGTCAAAGGGTGAGTTTGAGGAAGCTGCTGTCGCTTTCCACCTATTCAGCTGAAATGTTCCATTGCCAACTGGCAGACGTGCTTTCCTACACGGTTTGGCCTCTTCAAATGCACATTGAATTTTAAGTTCCAAACAGCCTTTCTGTTCACAGCCAACAGCCATTCTTTTAAAAAATGAATGAAACATTCCAGCCTCCCTTCTTTCATGAAACAATATGGAATCCATTGAAATGACAAATGAAAAGTATAAAAATAAATCTGTTAAAAACTGTTATAACAACGGATCCCAATTCACTATTTGTGATGCAAAAGAGGTCACTCATGAAGAATCCACAGTTAATTCACTAAAATTCATATCTGTCATGTTTCAATCTCTTTACTCTTAGTTATATCTCCAGCTGACAAAGTCAACCTAATCATCTCTGGAGTTATTCGGGACACAATCAGCACTAACAATAGGAAAAATAGTGGATGTAGGCATCTAGAAGCATGGCTTGAACTGATGGAAAGTTCACCATCACTTTAAACTGCTGTTAAGTTTGAGGATTAGGCAGCTATTAACACACTCATGCTATTAGATAAACAGAGTAGACTGAATGCACACAACATTACATTATTTGCTGAGTATTTCATCATAAAAATAAATATTCTATTCTGTTTAAAACGCTCAATGTGGAGTTTTAAAGGAGGTTTACCTTTTAAATTTACATATTTTGACCTGTTTGTCTGCTGGATAAGATCTATTGTACATCACTACCTCCAAGGCATTTTAACATGGAGATTAGACTTTTTTTGTATGAATTATTAATGATTCACCCTAACCCTAACCCATGAGGATTCTTTCCCTGCTTTTCACATATTTGTTTTAAAGGAAATATTCACTGTTAAATCTCTCAAGCTTTAGTGCTGGACCAGCTACTTTTCATTTTAGTGGCTCATTCCAGCCATTTTTAACTGTTGCTGACTGCGGCAGCGCTGCTATTTCTCTCTGTAGACTCTGTCTAACATGAGACATTATTTTAAATATGGGACATAAATCTGTCTTCTTCCTGATAACCACAGCATATGATTTTGATGTTTGAAAAAGCCAGACAGAACCTTTGCTGGCAGCTGCTTTATGTGCTTTATGTCCTTTTGCGCATGCCGTAGCCAGCTCATCCACTGCCTGCTTTGAGCAGAGGGCTCAGCTCTGTGCATAAAATAGTGCTGACTCAGCCCCAGCCCCTCACAGCCAGGCTGCCTGTGGAATTTGGAGCAGAGGTGCTATGTTAGAGAGAACAGCAGCTGTTTAGATGAGGCCAGGTCTGCCTCTTTGTCCACTGGCGTCCACCCCCCCCCCCATTTACTCTCCATGCCTGCCTGTCTGTCAGTCTGTCAGTGCCTGATGGGTCATTTTGCTACGTCCTCCATTCATTCAGTCGTCTCCTGCTCTCTAATGCTACATGCCCCTCTCTGCTTTTTCGGATTCTTTGTCTCAATATCAACCCTCTTGTCCCCCTTCCTCTATTGTGTCACTCTTTTTTTTATTTCCTCTGTTTGCTCTCTCCTCCTGCCCCTTACCCTCCCTGCCTTTTTCAGCTCCTCTGCCCCCCCAGCTGCCCTCACTCCACTCCCAGACTGCTGTATTTCAGCTTTGCCTAGTGACAGGGTTCACTATGTGTGTGTATGTGGGTGTCTTTTGTAGGGTCAGTGCATCAGTACCAGCAATTTTTTTTACATAACTGAGGGAGTGTATTTGTGTCCCCTCTGTCTTTTTTTTGGGGGGGAGGGGGGGATCTGCATGTTAATGCTTATTTTGTATGTGTAAAGAAGCACATTATGCAGACACTGATTTGATCAGACATTAAATCAGTTCAGCAGCATCCTGACAGCATAAAGCTGAGCTGCATCTTTAATAAAGCTCCTTTGCTGCATTCATGCACACACACACGCACGCATGCGCACACACACACACACACACACACACACACACACACACACACACACACACACACACACACACACACACACACACACACACACACACACACGGTGGTCCTCTATGTCATGATGCCATACTTGGAAAAATAATGTCATTCCAAATAACACTGACAGGTAGTAGTCCTTTGAATTTCGTCTGGCAAACACCACTGGCTAATTAGCAGCGACAGCCTATGTTAAACAAGCAGCCTACTCTGAATCCCAGAATGTCCAGAAAATTTCCTTGCTACTAATACAGCTGATCGACCACATGCAGAACCATGTCATCATTTTTATGTTAAGATGTAAAAAAGCAAAGTTAAGTGAAAGTGTTTCTTTGCTTTTGCCTGGGCTGTATTTGGTTGTAAACATGCCTGAAGTAATACTAACAGCTGTCCCAAAAACATAGCGTGTCATTTCTCAGCCATTCAACTCCACTCTTTTAGTATTTGCTGCTTTGTATCATGGAAACTCTAAAGCCCACTATGGTGTTTGCGCAGTGAAATTCACTAAAATGCCAAATGAATTTACGTACAGTATATATCTACACACATAAAAATGTATATGTTAGTAAATAAAATACTTAATTTGAGTGCCACATAGAAATAAATTTAAATTGAAGAATAATGGAGCCGTGCAAATAACGGAGAGAGGTGGAGGGAAGGACAGCCAGATGGCGTCACCCTGGAAGTAAGTTTTTTGAAGTTTGGTGCCTTGCACAAGGGCACCTCAGCAGTGTTCAGAAGGAGAACTGACACCAGCAATCAGTTTACACCAATGTAATTATACACTAATTATTATATCATCCACACTGGACTTGAACCAGCCATGTTTCAGTCCCCAGGCCAAGTCCTTGTGGACTGAGCTACTATTAGATCTGATTTTTAGAGTATCACTGGAAGCCATATCGTCTGTCTGTTGTACTCTTTGTTCCTCTGTCTCATTGCTGAGTTGAATCACCAGCTCTGATGCAGCATTGACCTTGGCTTGTGGTGCGGTGGCAAGTCTGACTGTGACCTGATCTATTTTAATGCCTATCCATTATACATACCTCTGCTGCTGCATCCGTGGGCTTGTTATGCTCACTTTCAAACTTCCTTGTTGTAATAGTGGAGATGCATGACTCCAATAATGTCAGATGGGCGAGCAGTTTATCAGTACCACGCATCACTCTTTCACCTGAATGGCGATCATTCATGCTGGAGGCTTTCACATGCAACCGATCTGATAGTCCCTGAGTCCTCAGGTCTGAATTACCAGGTTGTTTTGGTAGATTCTCAGTGATAAATCGACGCTATTATGAGGTGCCTGGAAATCTATTTCCATGTTTTACTCCTGAGGATGTTTCCTCTGCAGCTATGTGTGGCAGTGGTTTAGAGATTCTGTTATAATTCCTTAGAAATACGTATTTGTGGGACTGTGTATTTGGCTGATTGAATTCGTGGCAGAAGCAGGGTTTCAATACTGGTCTGAAAACCTTCATTCTATTTGATCCATTCTTTTATATGTCTATAAGAAACAGTGCTGATAATGACAAATGTCAGGCTATTCTCTGTTCTGTCTGGACCCATCCTACAGTATGTGTCAGTCATTGCTAATCCACAACACTGCTGCATTTCACTGCACAGCACAATAATAAAGATAGGCCAAGCCTAGGTCTCTCCAGCCTTTTGCAAAAGAAATGTTTGAATGCTTGTATTTGATCTTTGCCTCTGCCAGATAAATGTAGAGATAAGTTTACTTAGCATGTTGAGTGTCTCTGTTTCATTTAACTCTATGTTCTTTGATTAGATTAGCACACATCTCATCATCATCAGCTGTCCGTATTCTCTCTCTCTTGAGATTTCTCTGTTTAAGGAAATCCGGTAACCTCTTCGATTATCATCCCTTTTGTTTTCCTCTGTTATTCATTTCTCTAAATATATTGAGTTACATCACACTTTTTCCTGCCTGTGCTGGAGGTCATGATACAGACAGCTTAATACCTTGTTGTTGAATAAATCTCATCACTAATCAGTGCCGTAGTTACTCCATTTCCCCCTTCCTTTTATTTGATTGATTGTATTATATACATTGTGGTCAGAAATGAGGAATATTGATTTCCCCTTTGTGAAGCAAATGCTACATCTGATGTTCATTCTGTAACAAATGTCTTTGATTTGTGCCACACATCTCTGTGGTATCTGCTGATTGTTATTTTGAGTAGCATTGTTCTTAATTGATTACAGACTCACACAAAATTGTCCACACTCAGTTTCCTCCTCCTAATATCTTTTTTAAACTAACTTTAGTGGCTGATACTCTTAAATATATTGGGGAACCAAGGGTTTAATTTAATTTAGTTACTGTACAGTTATTGTCCAGAACATTTAATGATTTTTTATTATTTGTGCAAATCTCTCTTCCCCCCAGACTGAAGCCTCCGCTGATAAGGGAAGAATGGAAATGAGATTTAATATTATTATAGTAAGGTTTTTAAAGGTTGGTAAGTAGATTAGTTTGGGCTTATTTGCTTTAGGATATTTTTTTTTGTGTGTGGCTGTTTTTATACTAACAGTAGACACAATCTTCACAGCCTGTGTTTCGTAAGATTCCAGAGTTACTTTAATGAGTGGGGTTTTAGCAAATGGCGAAGTGTCCGCTAATGCAGCTCCTTGTCAGCCAGCTAGTATTATGGTCCCTACAAGTGTAAACTGAAGGTTTCTGCACTGTAGAGCAGCACAGAGTCAGATTTCTAATGCACCTTCAAACAGAGAACTTACAGCCTGACCCGGGGTTGCTCCCACCCTAATATGGTTTTAAAGACAGAAATCCACTGGAGAGGCAAGTACACAGAACTCCTTGACTGTGAAAGTGTTTTGGGGTTCAGGCAGATGTAAAAGTGAATGTTCTGTAGTTCAGTGTGTCACCACTGAGGGTAGTTTGTCTAAACTATGGCTAACTTAACTAAACAATGCTGGCCTTCACAAAAAGCTAACGTTACACTGAGCGTGCGCTTAATGTTCCTTTAAACTTGTCTGTGGATGACAACTGTAGTTGTTAGCATCAATGTGAGGAATGTGTAATAGACATGGCAACTTGAAAATGACATCTGAGTTCAAAGTGAGCATTCAACAGAAATATACATGATTGATCATTGTAAAAATAAAAATTTCCAATGTGTAATAATGTTGGTCTCTATTAAACAATGGGAAATTTCCTTGCATTAGCATCTCTTCAATGGAAGTATTAGCTTTGTATTTGACAATAAAGATTTTACTTTGGTTTGCATGAGATTAATTTGATTGTGTTAGCGTCCTTCATTTGGAATTATTATTATTATTATTATGAATAATAAGAGTGATAACAATAATTTCTTGTTTTTGCAGCAATGTTTTCAAAAGACCTTTATAGGCAAAAAACTGAAATATGCATAAAAACACATCAAAACCAAAAAGACATGTAGGACATGGTCCTAAGAGGTGTCAAAAGGAGGTTTGGCATCAGAGGAGATGAGCCCACAGGAAAGAGTGTGAGTATGGAGGAGATTTGAGAAGTAGGAAGAGGCCTAGTAATCGAGGGCTTCATGGAAAATGAGTTTGAATTGGATACGGACGAGGAGCCAGGGGCGATCTGGTCATGGGTGTGATTGTGGGTGTGGAGCCAAGCGGTGGTGTTCAAGGTGTACTAGAATTTACTGGACACTTTGGGTGTTGTGTAAACAGATTACTTCTGCAGTAGTCAAGTCAGGATGTAATGAAGGAATGGCAAAGTGAACTAACAAGTGCTGTCAGCAGTGAAGCTGCATTCTGTGGAGTCAAGACTTTGTAGATGTTGAAAGCTGGCCATGAGTGTACAAAGGTTCAAAAGTGCTGCCATGAACTGATGCTGTGATGATACTTAAGGTGCTTTGATGATACAACATTGTGGGCGGCACACAGAGCAGCTTGTGGCATATCAGCCTGTTGAGAGAGTCGCCGTGTGATCACCTGGATGCCTCAGGTCCTCGTCAAAACAAGGGCCAGTTCCACATTAACTCAGTCTTCTTATCAGTGAGGTCATTAGTCCTGTAACTGTTATCTTGGCGTCTGCCTGCTACTGCAGGGCTGCTGTTTGTTTTTGCTGGCTCACGTCATTGTGCCCAAAGTCTTTGATAAGTCCTGAATGGACAACTCTAGTATTACCTTACTTACCCTTAGATGAACCTGCTGTTGGTTATTCAAAAGAAGTTGGAAAAAAAAAAGTAAATGTTATGTGAAATTTAATAAAAATTAGTTTTTTCTGATAATTGTTTTTGTGCTTGTTTACATTGGCAATAATACAGTGATAGTGTCTTTGTATTGGCAGCATGAAGATCTGATCCTGATCTGTCTCTCTTATCAGCATGTAACCAAACCCACCACTGTAACCTGCCTTCAAATAGAATTAATTTTTGTGTAGTGATCATGGGCGCACTTCGCTCTTGCTGAGTGGTAGGCTCGCTCCGACATGCCCAGCTGTTGCCAGATGCATATTTTGAGGATGCTTTTGGTTGCAAGTCCCAGGACTAACACCTTAATTCTGGATTGTATAATGAACAGCAAACTATTTTTTTTCCCTAGCAGCTGTTTTTTACCATGAAAGTGTTTGCTGTTCATGGTCACAGCTCAGGCAAAATGTTTATATAAAGCTCTTGCACTTCCATCCATTTATTCTGGGAGCAACAAAATGTTTAATTTTACAGACCACCTGTCATACTTTTGTAACAACTTGATTTAGTGACCTCATGATGTACGGAAAAACTACATATTAAATACAAAAACAACTGCAAAAACACACCTATGATCACTTTCCATTAATCCTGCAATGATCTATCATTGCATTATTGTATTCACCTGTGACACTTGTGGTCTTGTAGTCTTGTCTGTCAGCTCTCCTCCATGCTGGCCGCAGGTCCTTCCTATTGGTCTTGAGTGCTCCTAACTAGGCAGGTTTCTAGAGAATAGAAGGGATCTAAGGTTACTTCCATGAGGACACATACCACCACAGGGAGCTAGCTTCCAAACATCTTAATGCTGAGTCGGAAGGACCAGGGTCACCTACAAAGTACTGTTTTTCTTCCTCCAGTGACAGCAGGGGGGAAGGTGTGTGAGCATCTCGAATAGTAGAGTGTAATCCTTCTGTGGTGGATAACTTGGTGTGTTCTATAGCTGTTTCTCTCTCCTTGTAGTTTCTTTTTAATACAATTCTTTTCAACATGTTTCCTTCTCTTCCCATCTACTGTATGCCCGTCTCTCTAAATGTACTTATTAATTAAGATCCATTCAGTGGCACTTTAAATGCCAATAAGATTCATTTAGTCATTTTGTTGCATCGTATGGGCGATACCAGTGGGACACAAACCTTAAATGGTGCAATGTGAGTGTTGGACGGTGCTAGTTTAGCCTCAGCGGGCTGCAGCCCGCTAACAACCCCCCTCATTTTCCACAGGCGGTGACATCCAGAGGGGTAAAAAAGTACAGTTCAGAGAAGCCCTCAGGAAACTATACTCTCAGGATGTTGTGACATGTTGGTGATTTATTAACTTAATTTGAGTAACGTAAAATTTATAAAATTCTGCTTGAAGTTGACAAGGTGCCACAGATCAAATACATTTTTGTTTTTGCGCTGTGCTATATCAGATTTTATTACACTTGGTATTGGAAAACACGCTCTGTGTTGGTGAACATTCCCACAGCTCATGTCTGGTATTCCTAGCTCATGTAACCTCCCTGTAGCACTTTTTATTTTCAGGCTGATACTGGAGGTTGGGGCTGTGAAGGTCTTTTAGCTTCAGCCTTTAAGCCATTTGTTCCTGGGATTGAACAGTAAATGTTTCTGGTGGCAGGAAAAGCAGAGGATACATAAAGCTGTCAGTGTCTGTTTCTCATGTGGCCAAACTCCAGACTAGCAACTTTCCAAAGTGGAGTCAGGGTCAGTAATCTTGTGAATTAAAAACATTTGCTGTGTAAGCTCTTCTTCAACATTTTCCCCAAATTACTCAAGAATTACTTAACTGGTGTCCACGAAACTTTGTGGATTGGTAAAAGCACAGGTCAGCAGACACTTGGGATTGTTGGACCTCAGTGGAGGGATCCATGCTAAATAGTTCTTACATTGTTGCTTATGTGACACTATTCCAAAATACTGCATCAATTTTTTTAAATTTACAGTTAACATGCACAGATTCAGAGCTGCATTTTTTATTGTGTTTGATTATGCAGTATTTATAAAGCAGTATTGTAGTCCATCATCTTCAGCTGCTTTACTCTTCCCCTCCAACCAGATAACAACTAAGATAACAAGAAATAAAGCTCATAGTCCTGATGTAAAAATGAAATATGGCTCTGCAACCACGCAGTACCACTGAAATGACATAATCCAAAGGAAGACACAAGTTGTGTGTATGGCTGGATGGAACAATTTGTGATTCAGTTATCACAATCAAGGCTGTAACAATTAAGTGTTCATTTACGACACTTTCCATATTTTCTCTTATGTATGTTACTGTTGCTGAGAACGTAACATAATATAATATGCAACATAATAGGTTACTGCAACCCTACAGCTGTATAGCTTGAGTGTTGCAGCGCCATCTTCTACTTGACATTCTGATGTGTTATCAAAGCCATCACTCTGTTTCTATCCATGCCCAGCAGAGGAACAATGCAGCACCTGGTCATGCTCAATCTTTATCTGCTGATGGTATCATGAGGCTGTGTTGACATAAAATTGTGTAAATCACCTTGCATGTGATGTGGGCTTGGAGAGTTCTTTGAAGTAGTGGAAACACTTCCTGTACAGACATCAGAAACTGACAAAGCCCAGCCCCTCCAGTGCTGTATTTCTCACGTTGTTGACTTGGGTGTATGCTCACCTCCACAATCTTTGCACTGCGAGACAAACCAAGACTGATCTATTGTTTCGTCAGACCTGTCCCCCTCCTTTTCTTTTGTGTTTGCGGTTTCCCAATACTTGGAAACATCCTGTTTGTGTGTTTAATGTCACGGGGCACAGCTTATTTACTTTAAGGCCTCTGACCATCCCTGTCTACTTATGAGTGTGACAGAACAAGAGAAACAGACCAACGCTGGAAAGGAAAAATTCAAGAAATAAATTGCACACAGAGAGATGTGCCAGGGGCAAGCCATCATATTGGAGAACTTTGGAAGAATCGTAGATAAGTAGGAAAAGAGATGAAGGGATGGAAAGAAGTGAAATTAGGAATTGCAGTGAAAGGAAAATGGCATTGGAGCGAACTTGAGGTTGGCTGTGGCTAAGCGGAGTGGGCGGGTAGGGTTATTACAGACAGTCGGCATTGGGAATTCTGGTGTGCAGCCTAGCATTACATACAATTTAATGCTCCAAAGCATGCTTATATGCTATGAAATTCAGTCCCCATTTGCCCTTGATGAATGTCCGGTGTTTATCAATGATTTAATTGGGATTACCCCACCTCCCTCTTTACATCAATATGGTAAAAATCCGTGTTGGTATGTAGTCAGCGCTCCTTTGCACTGCCTGTTGGGAGAAAACAGCTGTATAAGATGGCCAGACATGGGAAAAACCTTTTATCCATAATGGTTGTGCCTCCCTGCAAACATCTGCTGTGAGCACCTCTGGCATGCTGGGTTCTATTTCAATCTGTAATTTAACTAATTTGCCGGATGTTTTTAAGCTACTTGCAGTCAAGTTGCTCAAAGGGCTGTCTTTTTGAAGTGTCTCTGCTGCTGAGTCACTTTCCCTTTTTATTAGAGTGAGTCACCATTATTTCTTTTAACTTTGTTGTGCTATTTAATCATCTGTTACATCGTTATACTTATCTGGCCCTCATTTAGCCAGGAAGTGCTTTTGTAACAAGACAGCTGTGACTTCTGAGCAGCCGAAGCATTGTATTTATTCAAATAATGACCTAATAAGCTTTAAAAATTTTGACTAAAAATAGCTGAAAATACTTAATTTTCTTGTGACAGCTGAGTATTTGCAATCAGCAGTTTCATCTGACCTTATAGCACCTGGTGTCAGGAATGATGGGGTGATGGGCTGGTTTCCAGGGTAGGACTTGCCACAGCAGGAAAACGATGCAGAAGCTGATGGGCTTCACTTTTCGAAAGAATACCACAAAACCTGTTTGTGATCATGAGATGACAGACATCTAGAGATGCTAACTTATCGTTTATTTCCCATCATATATACTGATGAGCTATTTCACAGAACAGATCACATCGTAACTGACTGGTCATCTACGACTGTGGTATAATCTGAGGCTATTCAGACCTATCATTTTCCTCCTTTTTATGACTCTGTGTCTTTCCTCAGCAAAGGTTTACTCAGTGTAGGAAAACTCCCTTCCTGCTTATGAAGTGTGATAAGTCTGGCCCCTCCAGCGTTCCTACCGCAGTCAGATGGAAGGAAAGGCTATTACTGGGTCTCTTTCTTTTCTTTCTGCTATTCCCTTTCTTCGTATTAAAGCCCCTCTCTCTCTCCTTGCATGTCTCCATCTCCTTGGTCTCTCCTGTGAGCAGCATTTTTGTGTCGTTACCTCACTGCGGTAGTAAATAATCCCTGTTATAGCTTCCAGATGTCCCTGTGTCCCACTCTGGAGTTGTGGATGGGTTTAGCGCGCAGTGCGGGTGTGAATACTGGCTGCTGAGTGTAACTGGTTCAGCTGCTGCCTGGGCCCAAGAATGTGTTTCCTTCAATGTTTTTCACTCCTCTCTGATGTGTTCTCTCTGTTCTGCCCAGTCTCTCTGACACTGATCACTGTTTCTCATCCCTCTTATTTTCTCCTTTTTATTACATAATTTTTCCCATCCTTGTCTGTGCAGGTTCTCAGTCATCCAGGTCATGGATATCCAAAAGCTGTTTAAGTCAATCCACTGGACGTTAAGAAAGTTCTTGAAAAGAACTTTCTTAACTTTCTTAAGAACTTTTCAAGAACTTTCTTAACGTCCAGTGGATTGACTTAAACAGCTTTTGGATGTTCCCATCCTTCAAATATTTGTCAGAAATTCAGTCAGCGTGCTGAAAAGTTTCAGTAGCCGTAGCAACTATCAACGTGGGTTCTCTCTGGATTCTCCGGCTTCCTCCCACCTCCAAAAACATGTGCTTCAGGTTAATTGGCTGTTCCAAATTGCCCGTAGTGTGTGAGTGAGCGTGCGTGGTTGTCTCTCTCTGTGTGGCTCCGTGGGGCACTGGCCCAGAGTTAGCCCAGCCTCATGCCCTAAGACAGCTGAGTTAGACCTCCAGCTTCCCATGACCCGCTATGGCGGATAAAGCGGTTCAGAAGATGAATGAATGAATGAACAAAGTGGGCAGTTTAATTTCACTTATCAATATTAAAAGTGGGATCAGCATCTAGCATTCCTCTGGGTTTCTGACATGTTTTAAAAGAGGATTCAAAATAAAACCATGATTACACTTTCTGATCCTTTGCTGATAAATGTTATTTTTCACTCTAAAAATATAACTTTTAAAGTATGACCTCTGTTTGTTTCATTAAAGTGGAGTCGACGAGGAATGAAGTAATGATCCACTCTTCCTCTCCTTTTCGGTTTTTCTTATCCGGGGTCGCCACAGCGAATCAGTTGCTCCATCTAACCCTGTCTTCTGCATCCTCTTCTCTCAAACCAACTACCTTCACTGGGCTTGCACTAGGAGGTAGTATGACTAAGCCACTGTGGCTCAGTGTAAAAGAATTGAGCAAGCCACAAAAGGCCACATTCGTTGTCCAAGACAGTGGCACAGTGCGCGGATGACCGTCGCTCGTTACGGGGGGCGTGGGGGGGTGTTTTAGAAAATGGGGTTGTTTTCCTGCATTCTGGTGCATTCTGAGGACAAAATCTTCTGTTCAGTTTACCTACAAAAATACACTAAAGTCAACAGTTCAAGCTTAACTATCTTTATTTCTGTCCTACTTTATGCAGGTATGAATGTGAGATTCAACAACTGAAAACTTGCATTCACTATGTGAAGATACAGTCATTCAAAATATTACTCAATTTTTACTTGTAAGTTTTACTTAGACTAGAAGACATTTTAACTTTGACCACCACCAACACCATTGGTATGCCATAGTTTATTTTATTTTTTATTTTTTTAATTCAACAACGTAATTTTTTATTTCAATTTAAAAAGGCATGAAAAATACCAAGTAAGGTGAATACAAATTTCCATACGTACATTGCTGGTTATTCCTGCCGGTCATAGGTATAAGTACTGATATCTTTCCTTTACCTTCTGATCGGTCTGTCACCACTCCCCCCCCCTCAGCATTCCCCATTTGTTTATTAATGAGGTCTTTAACACAAACTCTACTAGAAAACACTGGGTTTTTTTGATCGATAGTCCTGGCCTTGTTGTACACAAATATGCGATTTCAGCTTGTAAAAAAACAATATTTTGTTTTTCATTGGACGAGAGGTCATGACCCGAGTACAAATTTAATGATCAGTGGCGTTCAGGTCAGTTCGGCTATTTCCGTCGGCATGCGGAAATAGCGGCGCTAGTGCCGCTCGCTAGTGGAAATAGCGGCGCTGCTCGCTAGCGGGAATAGCGAGTGCCGCTCGCTAGCGGAAATAGCGAGCGCTGCTAGCGAGCGACACAGTTTTAAGTTTTAGCCTTTTTTCCGTAAAAATAAGAACGCCACTGTGGCTACACAGCCTAAAAACCTTGTAGCCAATCTGGAATTTACTTCGCCTATGGCGAAGTGGCGAATGGCTAGCGCAAGCCCAGCTTCATGTCCTTTTTCACTACATCTATAAACCTCCTCTTTGGTCTTCCTCTAAGCCTCATGCATGGCAGTTCAAAACTCAGCAACCTTCCACCAATATATTCACTATCTCTCCTCTGGACATGTCCAAACCATCTCAGTCTGGCCTGTCTGACTTTATATCCAAAACCTCTAACATGTGCTGTCCCTCTGATGTACTCACTCCTGATCCTATTCATCCTGGTCACTCCCAAAGAGAACCTCAGCATCTTCATCTCTGCTACCTCCAGCTCTGTCTCCTGTCTTTTTCTCAGTGACACTGTCTCTAGACCAAACAACATCGCTGGTCTCACCACAGTTTTGTACATCTTTCCTTTCATTTTAGCTGAAACTCTTCTATCACACATGACACATGACACTTTTTTCCACGCGTTCCATCCTGCCTGTACACGCTTCTTCACCTCTTTTCCACACTCTCCATTGCTCTGGGCTGTTGACCCTCAGAACTTAAAATCCTCCACCTTCTTGATCTCTTCTCGCTATAACCTCACTCTTCCAGTTGGGTCCCTCTCAGCGCTGATCCACTGAGCTTTACAAATCTAGATTTAAACTCTCTCAATGAAAAAAAATCTTTAAACTGAAAATTGTGTTTAATTTATTGGCCTCTTTTTGTGGAGCTTAATTACTTCATTCATTTTATTTGTCTTGCAATCCACTGCTGTGTGGGCATCAGCTGGGGCAGGGAAAAAAAACACTGACAAAATGCAGACATTTGGAAAAGCATGACTCATTGCATGTAAAAATAATTTCTAAGAAGCACACAAACAATTCTGCTCTAATATGCAGATGGCATGAGGCCCACACAGGTCATAACAGTGTTGAGAAAGGTTATTTTTGAACATGCCCTCTAGTTCATTTTTGGTGAATCTGAAATCAGAGCTGCAATTTTCTTTTTAAGCAAACATTTAGAATTGTAACAGAACAGACGGACCTTGTTAGATTTTCTGTAAGGTGTCGCGCGCACGCGCTCCAGGAAAGTTTTAGTCTGCCCGCCTCAAGAGAAGGTTTATGTGTTATTTTCCTGGAATATTTAGATTGTAGGTGTGTCAATTTTTCACGAAAGACAACCACAACAGACCCTCAATTACAATATAGTCCCATAATAATTTAAATATTTACAATATATATACAGTATTTTCCTGATAAATACTGTTTCTCGTGTTACACCATAATGAGTGTATTTTTACAGAGCCTGGGCTTGCGCTAGCCATTTGCCACGTCGCCATAGGCGAAGTAAATTCCATATGGCTACAAGATTTTCAGCTTGTGTAGCCACAGTGGCGTTCTTATTTTTAGGAATAAAAAGGCTAACACGTACAACTTTTTTGTACTCTCTAAAATCCCCGAGCGGTGACAAACTTTTTCTCTCGCTAGTGCCGCTATTTCCAACGGTGCATTTCCGACGGTGCATTTCTGGCGCATTTCCGTCGGTGCATTTCCGTCGGCTATTTCTGCATGCCGACGGAAATAGCCAGTGTGATCCGAACGCTCCCAATCATTAAATATGCACTCGAGTCATGACCTCCTTTCGTTCAATGAAAAACAAAAAGATTTTATTTTTACAAGCTAAACCTGCGAATTGGTGTACGACAAGGTGAGGACGATCGATGGAAAGAAATTCGGAATCCAGTGTTATATGGTAGAGTTCGTGTTAAAATCCTAATTGAACAACAAATGGTGAATGATGAGAGGGGGTAGGAGTGGTGACAGACCGATCAGAAGGTAAATGAAAGATATTATCAATACTTTTTTGTAGTCTTAGACTTTTAATCCCTATGACCAGCAGGAATAACCAGCGATGTATGTAAATGTGTATTCACCTCATTTGCTATTTTTCATGCCTTTTTAAATTGAAATGAAAAATCATATTATCGAATTTAAAAAGCAAAACTAAACTTAACTATGGCATACCAATGGTTTTGGTGTTGGTCAAAGTTAAAAAGTCTTCTAGTCCAAGTAAAACTTACAAGTAAACACTGAGTAATATTTTGTATGACTGTATCTTCACATAGTGAATGCACGTTTTCAATTGTTGAATCTCACATTTATACCTCTATAAAGTGGAATAGAAATAAAGATAGTTAAGCTTGAACTGTTGACTTTAGTGTATTTTTGTAGGTAAAATGAACAGAAGATTTTACCCTCAGAATGCAGGAAAACAACCCCATTTTCTAAAAAATTCCCCAGGGGAGGCACCTCGGACCACCCCTGTGGGGGGTGTCCCCTGAGGCCCCTTTACGACAAGTGTTGGTTGTCCACGCGCTGCGCCGCTGTCTTGGACATGGAGTGTGGCTTTTTGTGGCTTGCTCAATTCTTTTGCAATGAGCCACAGTAGCTTTGTCATACTAGCTCCTAGTGCAAGCCCAGACGTGTGTGTCATGCAAACAATTGCAAGTTTTACAAGAACACACCTGTGGAAGCGTAGAGGAGATCCAGACGGGGACCAGTAGTCCCAGTAATCATTTGTGAACCGGTTGCTAACTGGACATATTTTAATGTAGTTATAAGAATTCCTGCAGCAATTGCTCTGACTTTTCCAGCAGCCGTATGGAGTCCGGTGGGCCTGGTAATCAGAGCTAAAACCAGTTTGTTACGTGGAATAGCTGTTGACACTCATGTTTTTCCAGTTTCACTGCATCACAAGGCCCTTCTGTGTATGTATTTTGCAAGTGTATGTGCATCATGTTTTTGAGTTTATGTCTGTGCACTCGGTGTGTTGAAGCCTTCCTCACAAAGCACACAGTACATTATTGTGATTGACTAGTCATCTTTTTCCAATCTTGGCTTGCTTGCTGCACACATTGGAAAACACTTTAAAACAAAGAGCTCCTCTCACGCTCAAACTGGGATAGTAACCTACACAAAGAGTGCCAGGGGTTCCCACCACACCTTATTGTAGCAACAGTTGCTATGTTTAGGTGTACCTTCATACTTTGTTAGGGAATTAAGATGCATGACCAAGCGGTATAGTATTTATTTTGTGTCGTATAGAGGGATGCAGTATGTTGCCATGAATCCATCTCTATTACGGGAAAGACACAGACACATTGATCCCTGAGTACATGTGGATGAGCTCAGTGAGTACAGCGTGTTCTTGTTTGAGTCGAGGTGTTTTATATGTTGACCCTGAATACTGACAAATAGGTCAAGTGTTTCCGCTCTCCAACTACTGACTTCCATTTATAAATTACGGAACACATGCAGGTTGGTAACTGCCTCATCCTTCACTAAATCAGCTGCTGTTGGAGTGATGATTTCTCCTGGCAAGCAGTGTACATATACTATATATTATAATCTTTTTGTACCAAGAGCAGAGAAGGACATAGCCACCAATTATGTGTCACATATAGGCAGCTAGATGTAGCTCTCTGTGTGCCTCGCTGTGGACTGGCCTGTGGGCTCCAGGCTCAGAGATGAAAGACATTTCTCATGTGGCTGGTTTAGTGGAGCTCCTGAGTCAGCACACAGCTACTAATCACTGTTTTCTCCCTCTCAGCTACCCCGACTGTTTCCTACAGACCTCCACCCTTGGAGTTAAACCAGAAAGGAGTCAGATGAATGTAGCTTTAGGTACATATGGTTCAGATCTCTGAGTGTTTTCAGCGGTCAGTCCAGTGTATGTGAAATTTATCAAGTATGATAACCCTATCCTGTTACATCAGGTGATGGGAGAAAGAGGGGTCGCAAAGTAAGTTATGCCAAGTTTGTTAGCAAAGCATTTATTGATATAGGCTTCTTGAAGGTATATGATACACAGTTTGCCCTGTAATCAAATTTGAGCTGCAGGAAGTGATTATTTAATTGATTATTAAATAAATTTCCCCACTGTGTGACAATAAATGTTTATTATTATTATTATTATTATTATTATTATTATTATTATTATCCTTTAATTGAATTATCAAACAATGATGGCCTTTTACAAATTTGGTGTTTCAAAAATCTTAAGACTTTTATGACTATGTTTAAACAGTTAAATATAATAAATTTAATCTGTAACCTGACAATTTGTTTCTCAATAAATTACGGGATTCCTACAGGAGTTGAAATGAATCCCAAGGGATTGAGGTGCTAGATATTATTCTGACTCTGACAACATACTGAGGCAGAATATAAATGCACCATCTGTGCTAAATTTTACTCCAGTTGTATGAGTTTGTGTTCCAGCTCGTATAGACTCTGACCTGCAGTTGGCATATCATGACTTAAAAACTTGTGTTTCATAAAATCCTGCCATGCCAAACTGACACCTGCACTTGTGGAGGATAATATTTGCAAGACTTAACCTATTTTCTTTGAATATTTGATATATCACACCACATTCGCAAAGATGTCATTTTGATTTATTGAAATTGGTTTTGTGGTTGACATTGCATTAAATTAAATTTAGAACGTTTATTTTGCCAGAAGACCATCTGTACTGTAGTCTTGACTGCTGTTTGGATGTGATCTATTATTTCTACAAATGAATCTTGGGTCTTTCCAGATTAAATAACGCGTCAAGACAGAACCGGTTGCACAAGAACAGAATTAGGTGGTTGTCAGAATATTGGGTTTTTTACAGATTTGTTTTGATGTTTGGTCATTCGACTTAAGATGTATCTCATTACGACTTATCAGCTGGGTTGATAGACCCCTGCGCAGTTTTAAGTTGAGCTTCCTGGGTGTTCAATGTTTGTCTTTGAGCTGATTTCCCGCTATAACCATATGTTCTTTATTTGCCCTTTGAAAGTGTGGGAAATTATGGATAATGCAAATGTATTGTGCATGTCTATATGGGTGTGTGAATGCGACTACTGGTACTTTGCTCTGTGACTGGTTGGGAGGAGAGTCAATGAATGACAAACATTTTTTTCCGTGTCAGTTGTTTCCAGCTGTACTCAGAGAGGGAACTGAGTTCTCTGTATATTTCTCTGTGGACATAATCTGTAGTAATCTGTGCCAGAACATGGCACACTACACTGGCCCCAGCTCTCCCTCTGCCCTCCAGTCATGGCATGCCAGGCCAACTATCAGTGAGGTGGAGGGAGGGAGTGTGGGAGCGAGACACTGTTGAGATACGAGTGAGCATTTTAATTCAGGGGACTTTTTACTCTTTCACACATAGAACTGTTTTCCACAAGGCTAGGATTCTGTAAGACATGGCACCCAGATTAATTTAGCATGATGCTGAGCCTTTGGAGGATTTCATACTGTCCCAGAGTGTCAGCTAAAGTCCTAAAAACATGCGGCAACCTTTGAGAATTCAAAACTAAGTTATACTTTTTCATTCAGATCAAGTGTATCAGTGTAATCAGAATACTGACCTTGGCGAGATTGGAGTCAGTCCAGGTTATCCTTGGCATGCTGAAATCATGTAAACCAGGAAGCAGTTGAAAATCTCACCACAAATGAGGGAAATGCTGACTTTGTCAGTCATAGATGGAATCTTTAAAGCTTTGTGAGAGAACGCCGTTGACCCTTGCAGGTCCCTCTCGAGTCTCTTTTCCACAGGGAACGATGACGGCAGGCCTAACAATAGCTAGCTTTATCATTTAGACTCTCTGTGTCCGGTGCCATGAGCTCTACAGAGATCCAGGTGGTCACTAATACTTTGACAAAGTACTTTTTAGAATGGTATGTCAGCCTTTCGTGAGTTGAGAATACGGTGTCCCTAGTGGGTAACCACATGCATATGTTTCCATGAGCCAGGGTCATAAGATAAGGACACCTGAACTCTTTCATCCCACCATGTTATAAAGTTATGTTCAATTCCACTCAAGGCTTATTGGAGATTTAGCAGAAATATCAGTTGTATCAAAAAGGTTTACCTCAGGTAACTGTTTTACAGAAACGCTAAGCCCTGACTCTCATCTTCTGTTTAATCACAGCTGTTGGTGATGTAAGACATACTGAACAAATAAAGTCCCAGAGTCTTTGGAGTCTGATCTTAACTAACCTGGTTTCTGTTTTCTGTCTCTGTACAGCTAAACCCTTCACTTCAAAAGTGAAGCAGATGCGCCTCCACAAAGAAGACTTTGAAATCCTTAAAGTGATTGGACGAGGAGCCTTCGGAGAGGTAATAAACCCTCTGGGTTTTACTCTTAAACATGCAGCTAACCGTTACTACCCAACTTGTTAACCTGCAGTTTGCTTTTTCCCTCTTTGCCTTGTGTAAAATAAACTGAATGATATAACCACATGTAGCTGGATGGTTGTGTTTGAGATGTTTTAATGCCAAACACAACAGACTTGGAGGTTAGCTGGAGTCTTGGATGGTCCAGTTTATTGTCTGGAGATGGTTGGAAAGAACAACATGTCTGTCAAAGCTGTTTAACACCGTCTGACGATGTACTTACTACAGTTTTGAAGTAGCTGAACCATTTTTAATGAACACATTTCTTTTACTGGCATTACTTAACAAAGACTTCACATTGTGTAATGACACAATATGAATGTAGTATAAGCTATTTCTATGGCATAGCACCCCATTACCTTGCTTAGAAAAACTCCTGCCATACAGACAGGATGTTTTTTTGACCACTTGTGTATTTTGACAGGAAATGTCTTAAAATCTTACTTGAGGCTGACATTAAAAGATTTCATTCAAAGATTAAAAGATTTATATTTGGAGACCACCAGTCAATAACAAGCTGTTTTCTCTTGTACTCTTAGACGTTAAGCAGAATTTCTTGCAGGATATTTTAAGACCTTTGGGGTCAACTTCAGACCTGTGTGATAATTGCACATTTTTAGGTAGATGTCTCAGTGTGGTGCACTCAGAGAAATACAGTGCGCATTCGCGCATCAACACTCGCAACTTCACCTCATCGCTGATTTTTGGTAGATAGTCACGTGATACCATACGCACATTCTATTGGCCGGCAGCATCCGGAAGTGCACTGCGTTCAGTGAGTCTCGGAATGCAACGCACTTCCATTAGACACAAAAGTGCTTTAAACAGTCAACAAGAGTGTGGGAAAAGGTAATACAGATAGAAGGTGGTTTAATATCAGTATGGGGTATGGGGAGGGTCATAAATGTTTTAATTATCGTAAATAATAAGATAAATAGTTTGTCGCAATATCGTGGAATTTGTTATTTGTGTGTGGTTCATCGAACGCATTAACCGCGAGTAACGAGGGTGCACTGTATTAATGTTAGCCGAGAGATGAGTAAGATGTATAAAATATATGAATAATAAAATCTAGCACCTTTGCGTCTGCTGACTGGTAATAACTGGGTATTCAGTGCCTTTGGCTATAGAACATAGACATACACCTTAAGGCTATGAGTCGTAGTCATTCAATTGTTTTTCTGTGAACAATTGTCTTTTATTAGAGCTGTAACTTTGACTAAGAGACAACATAATAAGTCCTTTTTCAGAATGTATGTGTCTATTACGAGTATTTGTCACACCCCTGTTTCGTCTGGTATTTCTGGTCCCATATAGAGGTTTCTGCTAGAGAGCACAGGGTTTGTTTCTTGCACACAGATATGAGAAAAATGATAAAGTAGTCTTAGGGAATTCACTCTCCATTTTGTCAACCACAGAGCGACTGAACACAGCTCAGAAAGTGTTTGTAGGACACACACTGACCCAAAGATGTTCTATCTTTGGGTCAGTTAATAAGTCAGATATAGAGCCAACCAGCTAGAGAATCATGTCGGTTCTGTCAGTAATTTTGTGAATATTGTTTGTTTTCGTTTTAGAAAACCTAGAGAGAACTCAAAGTATGTTCATAAGTTGCAAGACCTCTTCATTCGCTCATCCGAGTAAAAACACTGAAACCCTCCCATTATCGAATGGGGGAGACAGAGGGAGGGAGAGGTAGAAAGAAGAACATGACTAGACAGGGGCGGTGAGGGGCTGACAGATTTCAAGCGAGAGGCGTTTTGCAGAAATAATATCACAAAACACAGCATTAGAGATCCTTGCTGTTATTATGAGAACTGCTCAGATATTTTCGTTTCATTGTGAAACTGTGGCGGGACAAATTAGACTGGTGGGCTACCACTGTCTGGATTATTAACAAGAAATACTGCACTATTTACCTACATTAAGAAACAGAAGTGTTGTGTGTTGCTTTCTGCTGCATTCCAGCAGCATCTCACCGTATTGGTCTGCTGCTTGAGCATGACTCCACTTGCAGCTGGAACAAAACATTTGAATTCTTCATCATTTAACCCGTGAGCAGTAAATTATATCACGCCTGGGAAAAACATCCATTGTGGGTTTACATGTTGCTGTTTTGTTTAGCTTTTGTTTTTATGTGTGCCGGTTAGGTGGTTAATATACTTATGTCACTTTGTTTCAGGTGATGGTTTCAGGTGATGATGTCAAAGTTGGGGAATGCTGAAAGAATGGGGATTGTGTTCCTTAGCCAAGATTCCTACATAATGTCCTTGTCCTGTGAAGACTCGGTCTTCACGCTGATAGGTTTTCTCCATTGTGAGGAGTGGTTTGCAGAGCAAGTTCAGTTTTCCATAGAAAATATGGGGTTTTAAAAGTTAATTGATCAACTTGGAATGCGTTCATTGTGTTGAAATTCCACATCTGTACAAACGGGTTTATGAAATCCAGTTAAAGTGCCCTAATAGGTTTCATTGTTGAAATGAGTAATTGATGTAGGTAAGTTTGGAAAGTCCTGCTAGCATGTAGCTACAATGCTATCATAAACATGTCCAACAGTGCCTCTGCAAAGTATACCGGTGTGTGTATGTTCGTGTGTGGTATTTAGGTGTGGTGTGACACAGCAGGATGAAACAGAACTCACATGAGATACTCTGTGTGCCATCGACTGCAAACACACCACTGAAACAAGACTGTGTACACCTGAGTGACAAATGTAATTTCCCCGAGGGGATCAATAAAGTATATCTTCTTCTTCTTCTTCTAGGAACCATAAAGAGAGAGTTTTGTTATGCTATGTTCTAATTCCTTCAAACTTTGTGACTTGTCCCATCTGTTTCAGGGTATAATTAAACCAACAGGGCTCAAATGATCCTGGATATACAGACTAGTACCCTAAACACTGCAGGTTTCTGCTCATTTGAAAACTGTTTACTTTAAGACAGCCAAGAGTTATAGCAAACCCAAAGGCACATTTCCCAGTTTTTCTGTCTGATTTTCTGATGACTGTTGGCATCACAAAGTAAGGAAGTCTTAATATACTCCAAATGAATGACGGTAATAACAACCATATGACTGAAGGTCAGACCAAGCACACATGGAAAACTTTGGGCAGTGTATTTTGGGAAGGCCTCTTGAAAATATAGAAAGGCATGATTCATTTGTCGCCATTGTTGGAATTTTTAAAATAAAGCGAGCGTAAACGGAGAGCTGGGAACAGCAAGGCACTGAGTTAAAAAGAGACAGACGGAGACAGGGCAGGCATTGGGAAACAAAGAAAAGGGGAGATACTTGAGAGTCAGAAAAGGAGGCAGGAGAGTTTGAGTGCAGGATGTTTTGATTTTTTTCCTCCCATTGTCAGCAGCTGGCAGAGAAATTCCACACGTGGTAACGCTGTGGAGCTTATCAAATGACATGAATGGACCAGTATGCACAATCCTTCTGCTCCCAGTAGCACTCAGTTGCCTCCTCACTGACACAGAGGGACCAGTTGAAACTCACCAGTTGTTTATTGCAAACAGGGTTAGGGACTCTGGTGTCGTTGACTAACCTAGCTTTAGGTGCATGTCATCAGAGTCAGGCTGGTTAGCGATGATATCTTAATGATTGTTTAAATGATGTGTGAGCTGACATTCAACATGCCTGTCACTCAGTTTACAAAATCCAATCAAAAACACATGTTTTGAGTCAACTTATTTAGAATGCATGCAATGTAAGCTAATGCTGTCTTAAAGACACAGTAAACATTTAGGAAAATGTCAGTCTCTGGAAAAAAAAAAATCCTACACACAATTCGCTCACAAAACACTTTGAAATGTCCTGATGATTGGACACATTCCATCAAAAAAATCCGGTAGCAGACGACTTCAAAACTACCAAAGCTCGAAGGTTATATTTTCAATTTCTGATGTGTTATAAATGAATGTGTGTGGATTACATGGTTACAGTACTGCGATATTAAGTTAATGTGGGTGAACAAAGTGTCAGGATACAAAACAGAGATACTACCAGTGGCCATGTCATCCACCTTGGCTTTGAATTGAATTTATAAATGTGTGTTGTGCTCAAAAGATTACTCTCCTTTGAGTTGGCGTCACAATTTGTTTTATGCTTTTAGAAAAACCCACTGCTCAGAATATGAAAGGTATGAAACAGCTGTCAGGAATAACCCTTTCAAAGTACCAGCAAAGACACATGCAGTGAAAGGTTACTTATGGTAACACATAAAAGACACGGTTACTACTCTTAGGCACTGCTGTGGTTTGTTTCATGTCTGTTCCAAACTGATTAAATCAAATGCAAAAAATGAGTAGCGACACAAAGAAGGCTATTGGAAGTGTATTCTATGCTCTGTCTGTCCCGGTCCCTGTAGTTTGACTCCAGGTCTGACATCGAGGACCAGACGAATGGAGGAACAATAAAGACAAAAAAGGACACATAGACAAAAGAACAGAAACAACCAACCATTGCCAGGAACAGTGTGCTCCCCTCATCTTCCGCTCTTCCATTCCTCCTCTCCTGTGATGAGGGATCACTAGGGGAAATCCAAACACTGCAGGAATGTTATCATTGTATTGCATTAGCAGCATTCCCTGGCTCATTTAATAGACTACAGACCCCTCTGTTGCATGAGCTGCCTGTTACTTTTTCTCATCTGAGTGTGTTGACAGTGCACTTAAAAGTCCTGTCAGTCCCTTTACTTCAATATATATTGTTTATATAAGTTATTTTATGTACTATTTTCCCCCTTGTGTTATTAAAGACATTCAAGCTAAAATAAAAATGGACTTCTGTTTTCTGAATGAACTAAATACTGTATAACAAGATCAAGGAATGGTAATATAAATCAGCCAGGATGATGGCAACACAAGCTTTGGCTGTTAGCTTGCGGCGGCGTGTCATAGCCTCCTGCACAGCTCCTTTTTTGGCAAACTTGAAGTCAAAGCTAAGGAAGCTCATCATGGTAATGTTCAACAATTATCAGTGAGGGGAAAGTTGGCAGAAGTTAATGCTGCTACGACTGTATAAGAGGGTATGAGAAACACAGTGGGAATGTGTGAAAATCTGAGCAGTGTTTGGAGGTAAAGACGACAGGGTGACACATAGCTGTTAAAATGTCCAGCACCTTTTTTCTAGACTTTTTAATATGCTTTTAGTGTGTGTTTAGTGAGTTAGATTGTAGTACCAAGGTTGGTCGATACTTCCATTACCCAAGGGTTGAAAGCAATTAATCTGTCAAATATACATTCAAATGTACTTTTAACACATTTATGCAAACAAAAAAGATAAGCATGTCACAAATTTGGACGTCATGCTTGTTTAATCAGTTACTTTCGCAGGGAATGACGCAATGCCTTTATGACATGTTTGTGGTTTTGATGGTGAAGTTGAATATTTAATCACAATCAGACCTCCTTCCATTCAGATCTGTATACATCTGTCCATTTTTATTAGACTGAATCAGTTTGTAAATCTTAAGATTTTGCTAGTAGGAGTCATGAGCCATATTTACGAGTCCAGGTGGATCCGTTGGCCTTCCAGGTCACCATTATGGTGTCTGTGGTCAATTCCTCCTGCAGTTGTATTCCTTCTCAACTCTACTCTGCCTCTTTGTTTGCCTCAGCTGCTGCTCGCTCACATTTTCCTACTTCCTCCACTTTATTTATTTTTTAGTAATTTCTGCCCTCTCAATGATCCAGTTGTTTTGGTTCAACTTTTTGAGTCCAGCACTCATCTCTAAATGTAATCTGGTCTCTTAAACCCCCCCACCCCCTTTTTTTAAAAATGTTTTTTAATGAAATCAAATTGTGACCAAAATTGTAATCTTAATTATTTTGTGGGAATATTTATTGTTATGAGTCATAAATATGTAAGTAGCTGTTTTTTATGGAACTACGAAATATGATCACACAAATTAGTTTCATCCAAACCTTGGGTTTGATCTTCCTGTTGATTCAGGGATGAGATATTAAAGCTGTTTTTGGTCTGCAAATTCTTTCAACAAGCTTTGTTCTAACAAATTGTTGAAAAGGTTTGTTAACATTCAGACTCTTCCGTCCTTCTTGCAGGTTGCAGTTGTTAAAGTGAGAAACACTGACAAGGTTTTTGCCATGAAGATTCTCAACAAGTGGGAGATGCTGAAGCGAGCTGAGGTGAGCATCTGTTACCAGAATTTTGAAAAAAAACAACAAAGACACCAAGGAGCACCAATTCTGTTTTGGACACCTGATTAGGATTGAAAAATTAAACAGAAATTTACACTGTCAAGGGAAACCACATCCTTAGCTCACAGGCCTTCACAACTTGCAGAATATTTTCAATAAACCGCATGGTTTTCTCATCAACCTCTTCCTGACATTTCTCTTGGTCTCCTTGGTTGTCAGTCCTTATGCCTCATATGTCACAGGCCAACACTAATTCCTGATGATTATGTGTGTCTGCACACTTGGACATGAGAAATACACAACAGGTTGTCACACAACATTTGCACCCCAACATTTTTTGCGTCATGGACCAGTGTAACATCTAAACAATATTTTTTTTATTATTTCAGAGTTATGAAATATCTAAGAATGTCTCAGAACATAGGGTAGCATAAATGCTTCCAAGCTCCATACGTCAACATCCAAATCATTGTTTAGTATTCACTCATCCATCCTGATGGATTACCTTTTTCAGATTGAGAGACTCTAACCTGCGGTGATGTGTCAGGCTTCTATTACAGCATTAAATTTCTTTAAATGAACTAATGGTGTGGTGCAGGAAACATTGTCAAAAATCATCTTAATAGTAGGCAAAATTGTACAGATCTTTTTGCTGAATAACTGGTACATTCTCGTAGCTACATCCAACAATAAATTGCCATGCTGTCATAGTGTTATCAGAATGAGTGACATTTTAATCTTACATATCAACTGTATTGTTTTTTCCCGTTAGACGGCGTGTTTTCGGGAGGAACGTGACGTGTTGGTAAATGGAGACTGTCAGTGGATCACCACCCTGCACTATGCCTTCCAGGATGACAATAATTTGGTAAGTTTGAGGTACTATCCATGAACTAGCTTAAGTCTATTTCCAGAAATTCTTAAGGTAAGCTTCTCTCAGGGTTAGGGTTAGGGTCCTTTCTATATTTGATTCATCACTTTTGAGTATAACCCCACCTTCATATTTTTCAGCCCAGTCAAACTTCGGTACTTTCCGAAATAACAACCGCAGTCTTCTGCTGTGTAGCTCCACCTGCCACATTCATAGTTTCAATGGCTCGTTCAGACGTAGCAAACAGACACCATCACCACACGATGGCTGGTGGCCTGCCAGATGCTGACCAGCACATGCACTTCATACCACAAAGTACAACATGACTTGTAGGCAACAGAATTTAAAGTAGCCAAAACACATTTTTGCAAAACACCAAGAAAAAAAAAGACTGCTGACTGGTTGTTGGTTTAGCATTTTCTCGCTCTCCGCGGGTCCTAGGCGATTGCTCTTTCTTTAACCTGACCGTCTGACCTCTCGCTCTCACCCTGGGTTCAAATGCCAGGACTGCTTTTCATTCCATTGCACACATTCTCAACGCTTTACCCTGGACACTCCCCAAGGCTTTAAAAATATACATTGCTGCCCATCCAGACGTCTATTCTTAGGGAAACCCTCAAAAGTCAGAAACCGTTTGTGTGCCCGCTGCCTTGGTTTGCCTGCAGTGTAATGATTCTGTGAGGATAAAAGGGACAGCAGAGTGAGGAGGCTGGATAATGGCGATTGTTTTTACCTTCTTTTGATCTGCATTGTTTTTTTGCATCAGATGAATTTGCATAATGAATTTCCTTTAATTTTCTAGTATAGCATCTTTGTTCACATCTCCTCCAGTGCATAGCATTGAAATTTAAGTATTATTTTGTCCACCCACTTCTAGTACCTGGTCATGGACTACTATGTGGGCGGCGATCTGCTGACTCTGCTCAGTAAGTTTGAGGACCGGTTGCCGGAAGAGATGGCAAAGTTCTACTTGGCTGAGATGGTCCTGGCAATTGACTCAGTTCACCAGCTACACTACGTGCACAGGTGAGGAGGTGTACACAGGTGTGTACATTATTACAAGGTGCGAAAGTCTTGATGATGCTCAGTGGTATTTACACTATCCCTGCTGTGTGGGAAGTTCTCCAGCTGTAGGAAACAACTGCAACACAATAAGCATAATACAGAGAGGGTGAACATTTTTGTCTTTGGCTATCACTGAAACTAGTCAGTAGCATGTCTGAATTATAAAACATACCTGTATGTATTTACTTATTTTAATTCAAGATGTACAATGATGTGACATGAGAACAAGACAAACGGGTTTAATGTGATGAATCCTCTTCAGCTGCTCCCAGCAGCTTTAAGCTCAACACCTTGTCCAAAGTAAACAGTACTTTATTTAAAGAATCTTTGCCAGGTTGTACAGTGATGATGTCATAATGCTTTTCATCATCTGGTTCAACTGCTTCAATAAATGGTAGATAAAGCGCTGACTGGACACCAACAGGAAACAGTTTCACATTGCAGGGTTATCACATTGATAGGTGACAGGTCCTCATCTGATATGATCAGATAACTGTAATTAAATAAGAGTGTTGTTCCTTAATCTCTAATTTCATGTGCTGTCCTGACTGGGAGCAATTTAAAAAGCTTTTGCCAGTCGGAAAACATAAATGCAGGCCATTTTTGTTCATCTCAGTTTCAAGTTCCCGCCCTGTTTCTTGTCTCAGTCACTCATTTCATCAAATTAAAAGCATTTAGATTGACTGAATCAGACAGTCCACACCCTGTGGGTCTTTTTTCCACTGTACCATAATATGTAGATGCCAAAGGCATTTTCAGCCAAAATTAGTTGCTTTTGGGAGCAGGAAGTTGGCCTGTGCTCAGCAGGAAGTGGTCACATTGGCATGTATACACAATTACACTCCGTCTTTTGCCGGGGACTCGTCACGGTTTTTTTAAGGAGCAACTTGTTTTTGGATAGACGGAGGGACAGATGAGAGATGATAGAGAACAAGCAGGCTGTTCAGTGTGAAAATTTTTGGGTGTGGTGCTGAACTCTAATATGCAAAGTAGAAAGGTAGACAGAAACACACAACCTGAGACACAACAACAGTGTTCCAGAGAGACATAGATATACATGTATAAGTAAAGAAAGGGAGTGAATGAAAAGAGAGTGGGGAGCCACTAATTGCATGGTGTTTTCTGGGGGCCGTGGGTGGGGGTTGGCGGCGGTGAAAAGGACGGGGAGGATGGGACGCTGTTTCTCTTCACGTCCCCTCCTGGATGCTTTGAGACACTAATGATAGGGTCTGGGAGGTGTGTGGGTGGGGGTGTGGTGCTGATACTTCCCCCATGTGCTAATCCCCAATGCCTCCTTTGCGCTCTCTTACTCACTGTCTCACACACTCACACACGGGCTCGCGCGCGCTCGCGCGCACACACACACACACACACACACACACACACACACACTCGTGAGAGATTCGTATGCTTGTATTTTAGTGGGTGGAGTCGGCCAGACAGGTCCCCTGAGGAGGGTGTATCCTTCAGGCTAGGCCCTTCTGATGTGTGTGTCTGCGTGTGTGTGAGTGTGTGCGTGTGCTCATTTATCTCAGTGATGGTGTGTCCTATAGGTCTAATGTCCTTCAAACAGAAACAAGCTGTCGCGTCTGCACTGCAGAGGTCTTTTTACTTGGTCGCATTGACACAATCCATAATAACACTGTATCACCTTAAATATAGAATTATCTTCAAAGTAAGGCTTAACCACATCGTAGGTGGATATTGTATTTAATATATGTCAATAAACATTTGAATATTGGTCAGTTTTAGTCACTTGATCTTTCTAACTTCAGAGAAAATCAGCATAACCGTAGCGTCCAGCTGTTCTGTTATTATTTTAACTCAAAACTGACTAGTTTCAGTGTCAGTCAGATGAACGTTTCATCGTCCTCGTCATCATTCACTCACTTTCTCCCAGAAGAATTTTGAAAGTTTTTGTTCATTTAGCACTTTTCATATTTTACTCCATCAGTTAAGTTTAACTGGAAGTTCTTGGCTGCTTGACAGGTGATTCAATCCTTGGTTGTGAAGACTCGAGAGAAAAGTTGTTCTTCCACACAAGCAGAACTCATAATACAACCAGGATATATTTGTTTTACAGTTATATGTTATATGAGTGAAACAAATAATAACAGTTAGCTGTTAAGAAGGAATGCAAATGTTTGGTGACATAAAGGTTGTAAAGAGATACAATTTTACCTACACCTGACTTCATTATTAGGAGTGATCTTTCATCCTTGTTATTGTCCTCAACTCCCCACCGAGACTCCTGCTGGCGGTCTCAAAAGAGGTCTCAAAAATACACACTAACTGCTAGTTAATTATTCAGAGACAACTAACAAATGGTTTACAGTCTGAATTATAGCATTTTAGCTGAGCTTATGTGTGTTTGTATCCTGTGTGCTTATTTTGCCTCATGTTTTTGGTGTCGTTTACCTCGCCACAGTGTGGGCCCATTTAAAATGAACAGTTGCTGAGCTGGTGACACTGATGAAGCTTTAAAGAGTTCCGATGAAAGAAAGGAAGAGCAGAGAGGTCAGCTGGCTTCCCCCTCTGGCTAGTCTCATGAGACACAGTGTGGTGATGCGTGTGTGTGTGTGTTCATTTATTCAATGGTCAGTGATCTCTGTGCCCCCCCAGAGGGACCCAAAAAAACGTTTCAATAGGGCAGCTCAGCAGGGCTTTGTGCTGCCTACCTCCACATCTGTCCGCCATGGGACAGTGCAAGACACCAAGGAAAAGGAGGTTCTGATTGAGTGAGAGTGGAGGTGGGGGTTAGCACAGAGGGATGGATGGAGAGAGTAGGAAATTTATTGTGGCTCTGGAGAAAGAGAGAGAGTGATAATGGCCCACTCTTCTCTGAAATAAGATATTTAACATTTCAGTTCTGCCCTCATTGTGGTGTGTTCCGTACTACCGTAGATTACTGTTTAATTGTGTCCATCTGTGTGATGCGGTGTGTTTTTGTATTGATACCAGCTTTTGTGTGTTTTGTGATTGATTGAAGTCATGTCTATTCTAACATAGGACAGGATGTTCTATTTCACACACACACACACACACACACACACACACACACACACACACACACACACACACACACACACACACACACACACACACACACACACACACACACACACACACACACACACACTGTTATACTATGTTTTTGAATATTAATTTCTAATTGTAGAATATTTATAATAGTCAGATATTTCTCATTAACAATGGGAGATATTAAATGAATGGAGGTTGTGTGTCTGTTTTTGTCAGTATCTACTGATGCTTGTAGTCACATGGTCAACAACCAGAACAAGACATGGACGTACTTTGTGTGTGCAGGTTCCAGTGGTGCTGCTGGCCACACTGTGTGTGTTTGTATGTTGGGTGGTGTCCAGATGGCTCTCACAGATGGATGCTTTAGTCTTAGAAGAGATTACCTCTCTCTATTCTGGTCTCTGGGCTGGACCTTAAGACCATGGTAGCTCTGTGACACAGTGGCCCAATTAACGTCACAAGCTATCATAGCCTGGAACTAGCTTAGCACCACCACCTCTCTGGGCTCGTCCACTTACGGAAGGCCAAAATGTGAGTCAGCTCTTGTGCTTTTAGCCTTTAGAGAAGCAACTTTCAGGGGCTGTAGAACGACAGCTAGAGGCAAACTGTTAAACAACTAAGTGTGGCAGCAGGAATGTAAATGTTAACGTTTGGTCAGAGGACAGAGAGCCTTTTGTGGCAAAAAAGAGGTAGAGGGAAATGGATAGACAGCTTTTGCTGTGTGTAGTTTATCAATATCATCATCAATAGCCCCACCCCCTCTGTGTGTATTGTCTGCCTCTGGTATTCACACATACACACATAGTCATATGCAGCCGTAGGTCAGCGTGCTGTCTGCTTTTTGGCTGATCCAAAGTATCTGGTACAGATTAAGGTCTTCCTTTTACTGAAGCACCTGCATCCACGCCCACACACATTCTCACAATCCCGTCCAAGCGTTACGTTTCTCATTCATGATTTGTGAGGTCTTCCCTTCCCATCAAGTTGATCCCGACTCTGTGTAAAGAAGTTATAGGCCTGATAATGGAGAGCGTCACTCTGAGGGTATACGGAGTTCAAATAAACAAAACAAACAAACGGAAAAAAATTACACCCATCAACTGAAAAAAATGTCAAGGATTGGAAGATGACACCCAAGTCGAACATGCAGTGTCGAACTTCTGTCTCCACCTTCTGGTAGGGAGATAATTTTTTTTGGCAAATGCAAATTGGATCCAGATAAATTATAGAAAGTCTGGGCAAAAAGAAAAAACACATGATATTCAGATTTTGCGAATCAGAACCAAACCACAGCTTGAGATGGTTGGAAATGTGATTCCGATCAAATTTCTACAGATTCAACTCTTTCCAGAATTCCTGGCTTTTCCCATCTGAATTCCCAGTGTTGTTACTTGTGCTGTAACATTGCAACAACAATAACAACAACGCTCTACATAAAAAAATGTTTGTAGACAAACCCGGAAATCTTTGCTTGCTAAATGACGATAATTTGCCATTCCCATCGCATCATTCACAAATGTGGAAAGTGCAATGGGTAGGTCCTTGAATACAGTGGATATATAATTGATATTTGGTCATATTAACACATCACTCCAGTTTTTAACCTAATCTTCCATACGATAAAAAATAGATGTTGTAGTCTAGTAGTCATTCTATTAAGTGTATACTGTATATAACCCCCTGAAGGATGACTTAAGCATTGAAGGTTTTGGCAGGCCATTGCACCAAATATTAAGTTATGGTTGTTCGCATTTAATGAAACAGAACTCACAGCTCTACTAAACATCTGAAATGTTCCAAAGGTTTCTTTTATAGCATTTTACAAATGTAAGCCAAAAGCTGAATAAATTTTCCACTTGTACCCAGGAGTGCGTCGTCTTACTCAAGCCTTCCATGATGCCCTCAAAACTGTGGAGTTGTTAAAGTTAACAGAGCGGTATAGAGTCCAAGATAAACGCCCTCGTAGGAACACAAAATTCTCTTTTTTAAATGTTAAAATTGTAAGTTGTCTCGGATGGCCTGACCTTGACTATACGTAGTATCAGTTTTTGGTGTGTTTGTGCCTGCCAAGTTCGTTTCGCTCCGAATCATTTTGTGAATGTTCATTCTTCAGTGTAATATGTGTGTGTTTTTTCCCCCCCAAATGCTTTGTAAAGTGTCTGGACATCACCTTCCAAAGCAATCTGGAAGTCATCTGAGATCAATCCAGACTTTGATGCAACCTGTGACGTAGACAACCATTTTGCTATAAGTGTCAGTTCACGCGTGCATTTTGGAGTCTGACTGTAACATGCCTGTACGACTGACATGTGTGTACGTGGTAGCTAGATGCTCCTTTTTTAAGTGGTCTGTGTGAAGCTGAGGGATGGCTTCTCCAGTCCTATTAGATGGGAATATTAACACTCCTGTAAAAGGATGGGGGGTCCACATGTGGCTTTTAATGTGATCTCTAAATGAAGAATCAAAAGCGTCTTTTAAGATGCATCTTTATCTTCACACAATATTTGAGGGTTTTTTTTTAGCTGAAGAGCTACACACTTTCATTAACTTTAATTGATCTCCTGATTTATTTATTTTATTTATGTGGCGTTAAGTTAATGTTCTGTCATGAATTCAATATATAAGTCTTTTGGAGGTATTAAAAGTTCATTTGTGTTTTTGTTTGAAATTAAATTCTGGATGTCACACTGTTTTAATTGAATGGAGCAAATTAGAGCTGCTGACAGTGACAGGTGTCTGTTGGGTCTGCATTGATTTCGATTTTGTGTCTGCGTTTTTTCTTTTTATTCTATGAACTCATCTTTTTATTAGTGTTTGTATCTGTGCGACTGGTGTGTATGTGCATGATAGAAGGGTAAGGGGTTTTTGAGTGCTTGTGTTGGACATATGGTTTATTATTTAATACAGTAGAGCTTTGCCCACAAGAAACACCAGCTCATTTCAGACCATGAACTTTACAGTGTGAGCTCCACATCATGCCGTCTAACTAGTATGATCTATGTTTACTTAAACTATATATGTATGTTCTCTCAACAGTTCAAATGTGCCCTCAATGCTGTGTATATATTCAGTTCAATAGATATTGATATGGGGAATCAGACCAAGGTCTCAATGGGGTCCGCTCTCAAGGGAAATCATGGGAACGATCAGATGAAGACGGAGGTTATATTTAGCCATGTCAGTGGGATATGGTGACATATCAGTGAAGGATCAGTGAAGTAAATGAAGCCAGTAAACACCGGCTTTATTTACTCCACCACCACCGTTAACTGATTGGGTTGTCTGTCTGTTCACAGCTTTCACTAGATTCATGAAACTAGTGGAAAGATTAGGCATTGTGATTGGAAGAACCAATAGAAATTGGGAGTTAATCCAAATAAAGTGACGGTTTAAGGGGTTTCTACTGTTTTCATCATCACCTCATGAGGCCTCATGGCGTTTTTGGGTTTTTTTTCCCCTTCAATTTTGCTACTGCTTGACAAATTAAGATGAAACCAAGTTAAAGAGTGAGCAAAGAAGCAGTGATTGAATTTCATTCTGATGTATCCAGGGGGGCAGTTCAGAAATACCTTTTAGATTCTCACGTAAGTCCCTCAAAAGCCACCACCTGTTAAAAATAAACTACATCCTGTTGTGTTCCTCAGGTAACGGGAGAATTAGCTAAAAACCGTTGCTCATGCTTATATGCTGGAGGTCTCTGATGAATATTGAGACAACCCAGTCAGAGTAGCTGCTAGGCAGAAAACTTTGGGTAGCAGCAAAATTCCAGCGACTGGAATCAAGCCACAGTGTCAGTATCTACTTTATAAACATATCAGCAGTAGTAATGCGGAGCAGATCCACGTCGAAGAGGAATTTAACAGTTTCCACTGTGTACACATCTGTAAAAGAATGTGTTGCCAGTAACCCACCCCCACCCCCACCAGGACTGTCTCTCTACAAAAACGCAAATATTTTTGGAAAAGGGAGTTTTTTCTTTCTCCAGTGTGTTTGTGTGTTGAGTATTACACACAGACTTCATGCAGGGCCAACTCTCACAACACAAGTCCAATCATTTGAAGTGTTTATTCTTTCTTTCTTTCTTGTCTGTTGCAGAGATGTCATGCTGCTGACAAATTTGTGGAGGGAAATTACTTATAATTGAATCATAAATATGTTTGAATGATTACACACCCACTTTACAAGCCAGTTAAGTCTGGGAAATATCCCCAGGTTGTGAAGCTTAATTTGGTGATAACTGATGATTGTGTATGTGTTTCAAATGTCAAACAACTTTTGTTTTGTTTGGAAGACTGTCTTTGTTTCCGTCGTGTTCTTCACTGTACTCTGTGGTTCGGCTCACTCAATCAGTCCACCCGTCTTTTTCCTTCAGGGACATCAAGCCCGATAACATTCTGTTGGATATGAATGGCCACATCCGCCTGGCTGACTTTGGCTCCTGCCTCAAACTGATGGAGGATGGGACGGTAGGTTTTTTACCACCCTGCTGCTGATGTGCCCGACTCCAATGCAAACATACCAAAGCTTTACTGACCTCCTTGTCAACCCTCAGGGGTCTCCTAGGAGGGATGTGTGGTTCAGCGGTTTGGCAGTGCCTGCACCACATGATTCATATAGAAAAAGAAGTTCATCAGTCACATGAAAAATAATGGCAGGATGAAATAGATGATCAAAGATATGCCTGAGGTTGTTCCTCCAAAGTTAACATAGTTTGGGGGTTATATGGCCATTTCAAAAAAATAAATGTACGCCTTGCTGCGTTCTTCTTGGAATCGACTATCTATTCATCATCATAGTAATACTGTACTTTTTTATCACTTAAACTGTATTAAAGTAACTTCCTAAATAACGCTGAAAAATGAGGCCAACATCTGATGGCTCTGAACTCTAACATCTGCTTTTTCTCCTCCATCGTGAAGTACTTGGCCCCAATTGTGAATTTAATTTCTGAAAATTCATGTATACCTTATGAACTATACTTATTTCCTGCCTTGATTTTAACCTTGCAATTCACAACCAAATTTGAGCAGAGTTTGTCAAATATGTGATATTTGTATTTTTCTTTTGAATAATTTATTTTGTTTTGTTCCTTGTCCCAGGTCCAGTCCTCTGTGGCAGTGGGGACTCCAGATTACATTTCCCCAGAAATCCTCCAGGCTATGGAGGATGGGAAAGGCAAGTATGGACCTGAGTGCGACTGGTGGTCCCTGGGCGTCTGCATGTATGAAATGCTGTACGGCGAGACACCTTTCTATGCAGAGTCCCTGGTGGAAACCTATGGGAAGATTATGAACCACAAGGTGAGCTTGAAGAGTTTTGGTTCACTTTGAATTGGATGTGTATATGTGGGACTACTGCACACTATCATCTATTATTTTGTTTTGTATGAAGGAAGTGTGTGGTAACAGAAACCCATACATATCAGAAGCGTGATTGTGCAATTTCAATTGATTCACACTGTGTTCTATTTGGAATTTCAAAAGATTTGTCTGTCTCAAACATGTGCATTCTCTGATGGATGCTCTCATATTTTTTGGACAGGAGCGGTTCCAGTTCCCACAGCAGATAGCAGACGTGTCTGAAGATGCAAAGGATCTGATTCGTCGGCTCATATGTAGCCGAGAGCACCGATTGGGTCAGAACGGCATTGAGGACTTTAAGCACCACCCCTTCTTCACTGGTACAATCTAACTTTGAAGATCTTCATTTTACACAAGTGATTGGATAGAAGTTTTGCTCAGTTAATCTATTTTTAGCTATGATTTTCATAAAAATTCAGTAATAATGTCGATAATCAGTTAGTTTGTGATGCTATATTTTTGGCTTGTCAGTGTTAATAAAAGCATTTCAGCTGCCTGGAGATTTTATAAATCTGTGTTGATCACCTCGTGCTATAAGTGTGACCTCTCTTCTGTTCAGGCATTGATTGGGAACACATTCTGACATGTGAGGCTCCCTATATCCCAGAGGTCAGCAGTCCAACAGACACCTCCAACTTTGATGTGGATGATGACTGCCTGAAGAACTCGGTAGGGGATCAGTAGTCTAGACAAATGCAGTACTGTCACATTTCTGTCTGCCTAAAAATCTACACAGTTTTTGTGATTGCCTGCATGAAATTTGAAATTCTGATTGCTTTGTTTTTGAATGGCTTTACAGGAGACCATGCCTCCTCCCTCCCACACTGCCTTCTCTGGTCACCACCTGCCTTTTGTGGGTTTCACATACACAAGTAAATGGTAAGTGCGCCCACAAGAAAAGATTTATAAATTGATTATATATAAATAGATCAGTTTACAACACTGTCTAAATTTAGATCCAGTATCCGAGTGCACAGATGAATCAAAGTGGATAGAATAAACTCATGGCCCAATCCTCTCCTGTACTTTTTTTCCATTGTTATTGCCTCCTTTTCACATTTTTTTGGAGAGAGATTTTTTTCTCTGACTTCACGAGTAATTGTTTAACACAAGGATGGGCTTCCCAGACAACCCTTCTCACAGCATAACACTCTACAAAAGTGAAGGAGCATTAAATTAGCTTCTTTTCCTAATAAGGTGATGCTCATGACTCGCTGTAGATCCTCACGCTTTGGGCTATCCGTGAGAAAGTCACTAAACTCACTACTTACTTTCTTATCTCTTTAAGGTTCACTGATAATGGCCTCTTTCACTCGCTCTTTTCCTCTTTCTTCCACACTTCCCTCCCAATCTGTGTGTCTCACACTCTCAATCTTCCTTTTTGTCACTCACATTCCTTCTCCCCCTCCTTCGTCCCCCTTCTTCCATGACTCAATATCCTCTCATTTTTTCATTTCTCTTTGCTCTCCGATTCCCCTCTCCCGCTGCATCACTGTCATTTTCTTCATGTCTCTGTTTCTTGCTGAATGAAACACTTTCATATAAAATGTTCTTTCACTGTTTCACCATAATGCCTATTTGTATCACTATGAATGTTCTTTTCTACTGTAACACTTCACTATCTTCTATATTTTTATCAATTTTTCTCACTTTTTCTAGTATAGATTTTTACTTGCAATCAGTATATCATGCCTCCTACATGTTCCGTCTTATCACATAACTGTTTTCCCCTCCTCTTGTTCTGCAGCACCCTATCTGACCGTGGTTGTCTGCGGAAGCTGGCAGTGGAGCCGGGTAAAGCAGGTCAGGACCATTTAGACCTCGATGTCCAACGCAGTCTTGAGGACAGTTTGGCCACTGAGGCCTACGAGAGGAGGATCCGCCGCCTGGAGCAGGAGAAGCTAGAGCTGAGCCGCAAACTGCAAGGTAAGACTGAAAATAGAGTCTGTCTGGGTGTGTGTCAGCGCTGCATATCCTACACCTTCAGCTTCAACATATTTATGTGTGTAAAGTAATGTAAAAAATACCTTTTTACAGTAGTGACTAGGATGTTGAATAACATTTTTTCTTTATCTTTTAAACCTGTATTTACTCACGGCGCCAATGTTTTATATCAAATTTTGTTTGAAGATCCAGCACACATTTCTTTTTTGCTTCTGGATGCAAAAAGAAAACTTGGCTTCTTATTTTCCGTGGCTGATTTTACGAGAAGGTTTGCCCGATGGAACTTAATTCACAGAAATTGAAGGGTTCATGAATAAATGGTTTGCTGTCTGTGAGTTCAACTAAGGCTCATAACCCAGCTGTACCTTCACACAGTGATGTGAAGTCCGTGACACTCTCCCAGCCTGTGGTAAAACACAAACCTGGTCTTTGGAGTGTGTCAGCCAACGGAATAATCCGGTGGACGTGATTATTTCTCAGTTGGATTTTCTACAACATCATCAGCCTTGGCAGAGCTGTTTTTTGAGGATCTGCGGTAAAACCTTCGGCTGACTTTGGAGTTGTGTGTCTTTTTGTGGTCATGGGTTGTATTGAAACTGAACTGTTTTGGAGTCTGTTACATGCGCGTAGTTCTTTGGCTGTTTGAATGTGAAATCATGTACAGGACATGCACATACTTTAGTACAGTCATTCTACACAGCTGGTGCTGTACATTCAAATGTGGTTATTTTTGTCAGATCGTAGTTTAATTTAAATGTTCCCTAAAGAATACCTCTGTGTTGACCTGTTACAGAGTCTACTCAAACGGTGCAGGCCCTGCAGCACCAGACAGGCGAAGGCCCCCCCATCGCTAACAAGGAGGTGGAGATCAGGAGTCTGAAGAGTGAGATTGATGTCCTAAAGAAGCAGATAGCTGGTAACCAGTTGTCTTTGATTATTTCAACTCAGCCCTGCTCTTGCATTCATCTAATACTTGGAAAAACGTTTAAATTTATAATTTGTAAAATAAAGACAGTCAATGTTTGTGTGTCTGTTTCAGACTCAGGACAGCTGGAGAAGCAGCTGGAGGATGTGTCGTTGGCTCGTAGGGACTTGGAAGACTCATCCAGACACATTAAAACCCTGGAGAAACAGATGAAGACCATTACACAAGAGAGGGACGAGCTGCACAAGGTAGAACCAGTGTAGAATCTGTGTAGTGAATTATATTGACTCCAAATTAATTTGGATGTTAATTCATCACTGAACCTATGATGACCTACAGAAACATACTAGTGTTAATTCAGTTAGTTTCACTTTTTAGCAGTATGGCAAAAGAAATCTTCAAACGTAAACTGAGTGATTGTATTTCCCTAAAGTCACTGAGTGAATCTCCTTCCTTTCCTTTGGCGGCCAGGATGTTCTGGAGGCCAGCGAGAAGCTCAAGTCTCAGTCAAAGGAGCTGAAGGAGGCCCACAGCCAGAGGAAACTGGCCATGCAGGAATTTTCTGAGCTCAACGAGAGACTCACAGACCTCAGGTAGGGTTACTGCCCCAGACCGTCTCTCAAAATCAAGATGTACTCACAGCTGATGATATAACACACCTTTACTGAAACCTTTTGAACAGTCCCATTTCATAAAAATACATTTTTGCTGTGATCTCTTACATGATTTACTGTCATTTACAACTTATAACTGTGTCCAGGTCAGCAAAGCAACGCCTAGCACGCCAGCTGCGAGACAAAGAAGAGGAAATGGAGAACCAGAATCAGAAAGTTGAGGCTCTACGCCTTGAGGTGCGAAAGGCAGAGAGAGCCAAGAAGGAGGTAGAGTAGTTGACCTGTGGTTGCTAGCTCACCCTTTTCTGTCTCCATCCACTGGTTGGTACACAAATACCTCTGCTTCTAACTGAGTCCTATCCTCCTACAACAACTCCTACTACCTCTGTAGAAACATTTAGTTCCATAAATACTCATCCTGTAGATGTAGCATTGTTTTTAGACACTTCAAGGAGCATTAAGGTCAGGTTGTTAGAATGTTAAGCTTGCTTTTGTATTTATTGATTATTATTTCATTAAAATCTGTGTGGGGGTTTTCCTACAAGTCCAGCTGACTTTATTTGACACTAAAGAAAAATGTTTGCGTGATCAATACTTGCATTAAATGACTGTATTTTGTGTGCATCCTTGATCAGATGGAAGTACAAGCAGAGGAGCAGGCAGCTGACACTCAGAAAGAGAGGAAGCTGAGAGAGCGTAATGAGCAGTACAGCCGACAGCTGGAGGAGGAGTTGGAGGGCCTTAAGGTAAATGGGCAGATGCATATGGATAATGTTAGATGTGTGAATTTAGTGTCTCTGCACTTCCTTAGAAGTTAAATATCTCTGTGTCAGACCAGACTTCACCTCTGCGAGTGTATAATTCCTACAATTTGATTTTTTCCCCATGTTCCCACCATCCAGCTGAAGCAAGCTGGTTCCTCCATCGTGCCAGCCTCAGGGGACCAGACCCAGGAGGTGGGACGCCTACGTGGGGACCTGGAGAAGAAGACGCTCCTGTATGAGGAGGAGCTGTCCCGCAGGGAAGGGCACCACAGCTCCGAGTTGAAGGCCTTGCGCAAGGAGCTGAGAGATGCTGAGAGCCAACATCTCGCACTACAGAAAGAGATCCTGATGCTCAAAGACAAGCTGGAGAAAACACGGCGTGAAAGGTATTTAATCCATTCTTTTCTTTGTTTCTTTTTCTCATCTGATAAAAACAAATGCATCTTTGTTGCGGTAATGATTTTAGTGGAGTATTACATCACCGCACTGTGTTTGCGCAGTATCCTGGCAGTCATGCTGTTACTCTTTTTTTCTTCATTCTTTTCCAGTGAGGATTTCATAAGGTAATCAAATTAAAAATAGAGTCTAAAGTCTTAGTCTAGTATAAATACGTAGTAACTCTGAGGAGGTAATCTTTTTTTAGATTGTCATGTTATTAGAATTTAACAGTTTTTTCTATTACCCCTCACCCAGTTAGAGATTACCCTAAAAGGAATTAATGTCCCTCTCCTTCTACAGCCGTGCTCACATCCCTCATTTCTAAGATGATATCTACCGTTTTAAAAAAAATATTTAAACTTACTGAATGACTGTTGCTTTCAGTGTTTTTATTACCATCCTATTTAAAATAGTTTTTTTTTCAAGACTTGAAGCAGAGGTGTTGATTTTTTACTTGAGTTGTTCACATTCCTGAGCCACTTTTGAGTTGAAAGCAAAAATGTAATCAGACAATAAATGCCCTGCCAAAGTGGTAAAGTTATTCAACATCTTCAATTTAGTTGATTATGTTCTTTTATTAGTTTTATTTCTGAATCGTAAAAAGCAGGGCAGCTTATAATTCCCTGTTTGTGTCTGAAGTGACGAGGCTTGACTAAAACCCTGTAATGGAGTAATAGTTAGGGTGTAAATGGTCATATGAAGATTACAATGGAAGTTTGTGCCATCTCATATGTTGAACAGGAAGAAATGAAAGAAGTAACTTATTACTTGTTTTATGGACCCTCTGGAAGGTGTTCTGGGCACCTGATCCAACTTGGAGAATGTCTGCTTTAATCAATTTGAATGAGAACACATTAGAATTTATTTTTGTGCCCTGTATTCTAACCTTCCTGTATGGTGTTCCTCACATATTAGTTCACTGCTTTCTAATTCATCATAAACACACCGCGGTATCAGGTTCTATGTGCATCAGTGTGGTCAGCCTGAATTATGTAGACCTGGTTTGGTACCAAACCTTCAACTTGAGCTTTCAGGAACTGTTATGGAGGAAAGATAGGATGATAAATGAGGTTCTGGTGAACATTTTGTTGTGTTTGATTTGTTTATCGTTGCTATGGTGTAAAGCCACTGGGTTAGATTAGCTGGTGCGTAAGCCTAAAGGAATAAATCCATCCATGTCCCAAGACCATTCAGTCTTGTTTTTCCAAGACTTAAGTTGGTGTTCATGTTGAAATGTCAAGATTTTGTTTTGCAGCTGTAAAGTAAGGGAATAAATAAGTGAATATGTCTACACAGTGTCACAAGTTTAACAAGTGGGTGAGTTTGTGTGTTTTATTTCCTACAGCCAAAGCGAGCGGGAAGAGTTTGAGGCCGAGTACAAAGAGAAATATGAGAGGGAGAGAATCCTACTTACTGAAGAAAACAAGAAGCTGTCCAGTGAAGTGGATAAGGTAAAAGTCAAATATATAGAGACTGAAAGAAAAATCACCCAAAAACAAAAGTTTCTTTCTTGCTTTCTTGGCTTTGGAGTGACTTGAATGAATTCTCTAAAACACACCCGAACACATGCAAAAGCAATACAATTCCCTGACCTCAGGTAACACTGCATGGACGGCCCAAAGCCTATCATCACATTTGTGCCTCCGCCCACTCTCTCCCAGCTACGCCAAAGAAATCACTGTTCAATATCCTCCATGAAAACAGTCCGCAGCCTCCTACGCAGTCAGATGGAATGACTCTCTGGATTACACTCTATTGACTTTGGAAACAACTCTTGGAAGTTCAAAAAAGACGTCTAATTTAAACAATGTCTGAGAAATGGAAGGCATTTTGACATATGGAATGAAATAGCCGAGTTTTGTTTTTAAAATCTGCAACTGATAAAATAAAAAATGTCTTGATGAAATATGAGAATGTGGATGTGGGAGCTACTGGAATAAGACTGTGTCACCGTAGCTTTTCAATTCATCGCTCTGTCATTTCATCCACTGAAAAATAATGTTTTTAAATGTGTATAGTCTTAGGACAGATTAAATCTGTCTGTGCTAGTCTTTCTACAGAATACTTCCTTAATACAATTACTGTGTAAAAATATTGTTGTTCTTCCAGGGTCTTTGCTTTGAATCCAAATCAAGTCAATACATCTTAAGTTGTTTTTGTGTGAGTAGGATTTTTCCCTGTTATACAGCTCAAATTATGACAAAAAAACAAAACTACAAAAATTCTTGTATTTTCTAAATGATTGCCACCTGTTGATGAGGCAGTGAGTGTTTGTGAGCCCTGAATTAACTCAAATAAGGCAACATGATCCACTCCATTATCTGGAACTTTTCATTCCAGGAAGCATCCAAGAGTGAAAAGAAGAATTTCATGTTGTGGAGCTTCACAGTTGAAAATAAACAAACAAATGGAAGTAATATGTCAAATTTACCGACTGAATAATGAGGTTAAATGCTAAAAAACATCTTGGTAAAGTAGAACAATCTGTGAATAGAATTGCAGATAAGAAAGTGGCCTGTGGTGGTTGTAAAGATCAACAAGCATGGCACCTGGAAGAACACAAACCTCCTGAGGCAGAACACTACTGCACGTCTGTTGTGCTCGCTTGCCTTCAGCCCAATGCATCCACAACATCCCATTGAAATTGTTTCTGTAACCTTTGCCTAATTGGAGAGAACATTGAAAACCGCAGCATTTCTGGATGTGTTCCTTTATCTGGAGCCACACCAGAAGTTAATAATTTCTTTAGGGGTCAATACCCCATTGGAAAACATTGCTAACAAACGAACAATTGAACACAGGGACACAGGTAGAAGAAATTACTTCATTGCCAGAACTAAAGATGATCTTCTCAGTGAAATTGCCAAACCACATCAGGGCACCTCAGTTTGAGCATAAGCCACTGATTCGTTTGCTATTGTCTAATGAATTCTTCAGAACTTGGAAGAGAATCTCAGTTTATTGCGCAATAAATTCTTCTGTTGTTAAAATGTCAGCAGATTTGTCTTAAAGTTGTGTTGAGCTGTGTAATCCAAACCGTATTCTGCAGCGTGTTTTTGCTGAGGTGGAATCTGTTCCAGATTCCTGACTGATGTTACACCTAAATTATGTTACATATGGAGCGGTTTCATCCCTGGAAACCTATAGCAGAACATACCATTCAGTACAGAGCTGCAGTACGTGCCTCAAACAAACCAAAGTATTTTTATGAGATTATTTTACGACCTTGACTATTTTTTCAGATGCAGGGTCCAGGAGTGGAAAATTGTGGAGCAGCATTAAATGACTCTTAGCTTGCACATTGCATCACAGTCCTGACAGTTGCAAGACACCAAAAATGTGTCTCCAAAGTGTTATTTAAGCAAATAGTAGGGCAGTATTGAACTTGTAATGATGTCACTGAAGAAAACAAGAAGCTGTCCTCATCCCACAGTCCCTCATCTCTGTAGATGTGTGTGTGTGTGTATGCGAGAGCACACACTACTTCCTAAACAGCATCGTCAGGCTGAACATCTGGGAGTTGATTCATAAAGTCTGTCAAATTGCCAACAATGAAGTGATTCATTCTACATATTGAACCAGTCCTCACATTCAAGGCTGAGCACCTTTTGTTGTGGTCACGCTGCAACTGTTAGTCTCATTACACACTATACGTGTTCTAATGTCATGTCACAGACTCAGCACGGACTTGATTCATTCACCAGGTGTCTGTCTTAATAATGAGTCTGTGATCTTTCCAACAAGTCAGTTTTCTTCACATGTGCGTTTATGTGCTTATCCCCTCAGCTGACTGGCATGTTTGAGAAAGTGAGCAGCTCCAACAGGCAACTGGAGGACGAGATTAGGGAGCTGGCCGACAAAAAGGAAAGCGTGGCTCATTGGGAGGCCCAGATCACAGAAATCATCCAATGGTGAGACTCGCTGCACAAGAGAAATGATCCTATTAAAGTTAGAGAACAAACTGGAACATGGCTATATTCAGCCCCACAAAATACACACATAACACACTCTCATGCTCTGTGATCTTGCGGTGGGTTTTTCTGTACAGTAGAACGGCGTTTCTCACATGCCTCTGATGATCTTAGGGCTACTTGACCCTCCCTTCCTTTCAGATCGCTTCCCATTGCAGCTGACACCTCGCCAGCTGCTCGGCTTCCCTCTGTTGGACAAACCCACAGTCCTCACATAGTACACATACCACACACACACACACACACACACACACACACACACACACACACACACACACACACACACACACACACACACACACACACACACACACACACACACAACACACAAAACAGCCCTCCGGATGCAGACAGACTAACACACACACTCGCATTCCAAACATGCACATACAAATGCTGAGTCTGGAATGCTTTTTAGAGAATTTAGTGATTTGTGTTGCCCCTTGGTGGAATCGTTGTGCTACTGCAGTAACCGGACCTAAATAGAGCATCATTATGTCATTGTGTTTGACTGTGAACACCTTGTACAAAGTGTGTTTACATGTGAAGGTTAGTGTATATTTGAATGAAGGCCAGCTTCAGTTTTTGCATTTGTTCTACGTGACTGTTGGGGATTACTTCTGTGTTCAAACCCACCGGCAGCCTGTGGATGTTTTCATATCTTTTTGTGTTTGATGCTGTGGAACATGGAAGCGATGATAAGTACTTGAATGGGATATAAATGGTGTTTTCTCACAAAACCAGTGATGCATTTGCTTGTGCTAAATGGTGTGTTTGCATGTGTTTGCTGCAGGGTGAGTGATGAGAAGGATGCTCGAGGTTACCTGCAGGCTTTGGCCACCAAGATGACGGAAGAGCTGGAGGGACTGAGGAACACCAGCCTGGGAGCAAGAGCCACGGTAAAGCACAAACACTGATTCATTACTCTGTAGTGTCCACATTCAAGTACTCTTAAGATGAGTAAATGAAAGTTAAGTTTCTGTTTTCTAAATGGACGAATTAAAATCATAGCGTTATTAGTTATATGTGACTAGGATGATCACACTCGCTGTGTCGTTAAACAGGTTTCCATTCATTAACCTTTCTTCCTTTGTGTTCCAGGACATGCCCTGGAAGATGCGACGCTTCGCCAAGTTGGACATGTCAGCCCGTCTGGAGCTGCAGTCGGCCCTCGATGCAGAGATCAGAGCCAAGCAGAGCATCCAGGATGAACTGAACAAGGTCAAGGCCAGCAACATCGCCACAGAATGGTAGGAAAGCAGTTTGCTCCTGAAATTTCTGGATGACATTCATGAAAAAAAGCTCACAGTAAATATTTGATTGATTTATGTGTGTATTTCACCAGTAAACTGCAGGATGTGGAGACTAAAAACCAGGATCTCCTCGCTGAGATCGACCGACTGAAGAAGGAGACAGAGGAGCTGCGGCTACGAAGGGGTACGGCTGAAAATATATCAAATGACCACATTAGTTTTTTTTATTTGATTGATATTCTTTATATATTTTTAATTATTATTCAGTTTGTATTCATGACAAGTTTGCATTCTTTCCATAAGTGTCAGTTTTAATATTACTTTATGTCGTGTGCGGCGTCGACTGCGCACCATGGAACGTCTTGTGAGAGATTAATATAGTATAAAGGGATAACTGCAAACATGAAACCCAATGAGAAGGTTTTACATCAACAGCCTGTGAAAATGCATTGTTACAGAGGCCATATGCCACCCCCCCCTTTTGTTCTTAGTTCTGGTCATGAGAGTCATTTTGTTAAGTCACTCTTTGATGTTTTAATATCACGTACTTAACTGTGGCTGTATTTGTTCTGTGTCTGTAGGTGTCAAGCACCAGGACTCCCAGAATTCCTTCTTGGCTTTTCTCAATGCCCCCACCTCCGCCCTCGACCAGTTTGATGTAAGTATTCCGTAAGAAAAATCCTTACAGAGCCTGCTGTAACTATAGCAACCTAACATCTGTCGGGAATAATGCTTAGAAATCTATGATCGGCTTGGACGTCATAAATACACAGTTCATTATGTTAAATCTTTTTCTTCATGACTTTGTTTTGTTTTTTTGTTCTCATGAATCTATATTTTGGTTTTATCTTCTTCTTTTTTTTTCCTTGCTCCATTCTCTGCTACATCAGGACTCTTATTCCTCATCCTCATCTTCTTTAATTGAGTTTTGGGAAGACGTAAGTTTCTCTGGGTTAGGGGGAGTGTGTGTGTGTGTGTGTGTGTGTGTGTGTGTGTGTGTGTGTGTGTGTGTGTGTGCGTGTGTGCGTGCGTGCGTGCGTGCGTGCGTGCGTGCGTGCGTGCGTGCGTGCGTGCGCGCGCGCGCGCGTGCGTGCGCCTGTCTGTGTGTGTCAGTAGCTGTATGCTGTAGGCCTCATAGCATTTACAAGTTGAGGTGATAGTTTGGATCTGTGTATGTTTATGCTTGTTGTTCTGTATCTGTGAGTTTGTTCATCATCAGTAACTATGAAGAAGAGCGGAACCATTGCAAAAAATAAAATGCAGTCCTGTTGTATTTACTTTTTCTTAAAACAAAATGAAAAATTCAGGTTTATATTTATTAGGACTGGTTAAGACCTGACTGATGTATTTTTGTGCTGGTGTGCCCTTAATTCAGTAAGTGGGATATTTGAATGGCTCCGCCTCAGCTTTTTGGCGAATTGGCCCAATACTCATATATGACCTTATCTTCTAACCTTTTTTTTTTTTGCCTTTATAATATAATTAGTGAAACGTTATTAAAAAGATGATAGTTTTAAATAGTATATAAAATGATGAGGTGTGTTGCTGTGTGTGGGTTCAAATGTCTGCAAAGATTAAATGACAGTGTGATTAAAGTTGACTACTGTGAAGCTAGCAAAAATGGCAAATAGCATTAGCAAATAACAGGTGTATGATGTCTAAATCTCTTCAAACCTTAAAGAGTAAATGAACAGATGATGTAGTTTATTGTAGATAAAGAGATGACAAAGTTTAACACATGATATGGTGTAATCCATACATGAGGTCATCATTGTAATGAGCTGTTTCTTCACGTCATCTAATGCTGGTGTTGGTAAGCAAAACAATTAGAGGGGGGGAAAGGCTGTGATTTAATGTGATCCGAGCTGATATTCCAGTTTTCATGTTTTTCCCTCAGTCTGTTAACTGTTTTCAGCTGTCAGACCAGCTTTCTGATACTCACTCATTTCTGTGTCTCTGCCGCTCTCTGCCTCTCCTGCCACTGAAGCGCTCGCCATCCGTCGGCCCGGCTAGCAAAGGCAGACGTGTAAGCACCATCACTGACCCTGTGACACATTGACCCTTTATCAATGCGCTGTGCTGTCCTTGTGTTGATGTTTGATTGGTGTGCGTGCGTTTAGCACGTCCGTCTGGTTGCATGACAGAGGATACGAAACGCTCTGTGTGATCGGGGTTGTTCACGTGTTGCCCTTCACCTGTTTTTATGACGTGAGGTATTGCTATGTGTACATTGTCCTTTTTTCTTTGTGTTTTTCTGTGTATTCGTCTGTGTAGCTCTGTGATTGTCCATGCATGATGTGATAAATGCTTGTGGTGGCTCACGTTAGCATGGTCAAAGCGCTGTGATGTGTTCCCACGCGTTGACAGGAGAGTTGTGGTCAGCCCTCCACTGAAGCGATAACGTCCAGTGAATTTGACCACAATATCTGTTTATTCTGTTTCATGGCTCCTGCCCGTCTCTCTGCATGGATGCTGCACTTTGTTCTGTTTCTTCTTATCCTCCTCTCCTCTTCCCTTCTGTCAACCCCTCTACATATCTGCCTCGTTCACGCCCCACCAATCCTCTTCTGTCATACTTTTGTGTTTTTGCCATGTTATTTTCCACTTCTCCTTTCTTACATGTAGCTGTGTCCTTTGTGCCCCTTTTTTTCTTCAGGTGGACTCCATGGATAACTTCACCCTCTCCAACACCCCATCCCGGGAGGACGACCCCAAGTCCCACCTGAAGACCCGCTCACGTTCACCTTCCATGGCCAGTGATATGGAGCCAATAGAGGTGAGATAATCCCTCAGTCCAGGCAGGAAATGTGTTTTTTCCTGAGAAAACCATTTGTTATACCTTAGCTTTTAAATTACTCCTTCTCTTGTGAAAATTTAAGTTGTTAATCTGAGAAGGACGTGGCGTTCCCTTTAACATTTATTATTTAAACCACAGAAGAAAACCATAATGCTTATCTAATCTAATCCAAACTGAACTATGTCGTTTCCTCGCCTCCCCCAGATGCTGCTGTCCTACCATAAATATTTTGTAGACCTAGCAACATCCTGTTTGGATGTAACTTTCCCTCCAGCCGTCACTGGATAGGAAGCCTGATCAGTAGCCTCCATGCAAACACACGACAAAACGTTCCTCCTGTCCATTCAATAGTCACCTTCACCCAGAGACTGTTACCCAGAACCAATCACAACGCTGATCTTGTCAGAGAGGTTAACTCATGTCAATCGAAAGTAACTCAATTGTAGATAAACTAATAGATGGTGACCGGCTGTGGATTCCAACCTAAATTGAACCTGTGTGTGAGGCTGTTGTTTAGTACGGTGACACCAGTAAATACCAGTGTCCTGATTGGGAGCCACGCGGGCACAGATGGAACGGCACGTCACCTGAAATAAAAAGCTTGTTCATCATCGCCTCATGCGGTTTTTGTGTGTGTGTGTGTGTTTTCTCTCATGCAGCTGATAGACCATCCTCCCCGTACGGTCCAGACCCCCACCATGCGCTCAGGAGGGTACGGCAGTATCGGGCGCTCCTCTCCTAAGGTCAGATCAGTTTCAGATCACATTTCCCGTCCCTCATCTTCTGTGAACGATCGCTGCTCATCCATTTATCCTCCACAGTCCAAAGCACATCAGTTTGTGGTGAAGACATTCAACACACCCACCAAGTGCAACCGCTGCACCTCCCTCATGGTGGGGCTCATTCGTCAGGGTTGTACCTGTGAAGGTGAGGGCGGAAGCAGCGGAAGGAAAAACAACTTACCTTCATGTCGCTTTTATTTCACACGAAGTAAATGTTGTCATCCGTCTGCATCTGCTCTCCGTTTCCAGTGTGTAACTTCTCCTGCCACGTAACGTGTGCCGATAAAGCTCCAGCTGTGTGTCCCGTTCCCCAAGACCAGACCAAGGGCCCGCTGGGTATCGACCCTCAGAGGGGGATCGGGACGGTGTATGAAGGACACGTCAGGGTGAGTGAGACCGATGCACGCCCCCTCAGGTCTGGGGTCAGTTAATAACAGGACAGACATTTGGTTTACTTCACCTGGATCCAAACAGACTTTCATTGCCTGCATACTTTTATATGTTTATTATTTTTATAGTTTATACAGTTTATATACAGTCTGTACTGGCGCCTCACATGAAGCTACACCCTGTAGATCTCAGCTGTGGTTCTGGTTCAGGTTTCCTGACGCTGTCTCTACTGTCTGTGCTCCAGGTGCCCAAACCCACCGGGGTAAAGAAGGGATGGCAGAGAGCGATGGCTGTCGTGTGCGACTTCAAGTTGTTCCTCTATGAACTGGGAGAAGGGAAGGCGTCGCAGCCGGGTGTGGTGGTCAGCCAGGTCATCGACATGAGGTGAGAGAAACGTTACCCTGGTGATGAGGGGGTCATCAGCAAATAGCTGGTGAATAAATTTCTGCTGATCAACTGATGGATGACTCCTTTTGGTCCAACTTTCTAGGGACGAGGAGTTTTCAGTCAGTTCTGTCCTCGCCTCCGATGTCATCCACGCCAGCCGCAAAGACATCCCCTGTATATTCAGAGTGAGTCCTCCTCCTCTTCATCACAGAGACGTTTACATCCGAACGCCCCTCGACCTTTCTCACGTCTCCCTCTCCTCAGGTGACGGCATCCCAACTCTCCCCCTCCAGCAGCCACAAGCCCTCCATCCTGATCCTGGCCGACAGCGACCAGGAGAGGAACAAGTGGGTGGGGCTCCTGAACGAGCTCCACCGAATCCTGAAGAAGAACAAGCTGAAGGAGCGCTTCGTCTACGTGCCCAAGGAAGCGTACGACAGCACGCTGCCGCTCATCAAGACCACACAGTCTGCTGCTATCATAGGTAGGCCTTCCATCGCCGGCGGATGGAGCCGACCGGGATACAGTGCTTCCTGTCACGGGAAAGATTATTTCAGTTCCTTATTTGTGTTTTAACATTAAGCTGCAGTTCTTGACTTTTGTGTTAAAGGACCATTTAATAACCTGTCTGCTTTTTACCGTGTTATGAAAATAGAAACTTGTCTGCTGGAACGTTTTCTGCACTGAATGTCCTTTTCTGTCTCCTTCCTGGCTGCGAATTCATCGTCTTACTTCACCTGCTTTGCCCTCAGATCATGAGCGTGTTGCCCTTGGCAACGAGGAAGGTCTTTTTGTCATCCACGTCACCAAAGATGGTAAACTCCAGAATCCAACTTGATGTCATTTATGAATGGAGTCAGTGACCTGCTTGTAATCGCTCCTAAACTGGCCTGTTTGGGTTCCTCTTTGTACCCCCCACCCCCTCCTCCACACACAGAAATAATCCGAGTGGGGGACAACAAGAAGGTGCACCATATCGACCTGATGCTCCAAGAGCAGCTCCTGGCGGTCATCTCCGGTCGGAACCGCCACGTCCGTCTGTTCCCCACGCAGGCGCTGGATGGCCGAGAGACCGAGTCCCACAAGCTGGCGGAGACAAAGGGCTGCCAGACCATCGTCTCCGGCCTCGTCCGCAACGGGTCGCTCACCTGCCTGTGCGTGGCCATGAAGAGACAGATCATCTGTTACGAGGTGGGAACACGTTTCTGTTCGACTCCTGATTGGAAACAGGAGCTCTGCTGTCTAAATCCAGACCCACTCTGTCCCCGTGTGCTCAGGTGAACAAGAGTAAGACCCGACACCGCCGGCTGAGGGAGCTGCAGGCCCCCGGTCCCGTCCAGTGGATGGGTCTGCTCAGCGAGCGCCTCTACGTGGGATATCAGTCAGGCTTCATCCGCTACAGGTACAGATCGATTAATCGCTGCTAAAATCAAATTACTTATTAATAATGAACCAATTTTTCTGGAATTAACTCGACTTTGTTTCTCACGACTTCCACAGCGTCCACGGAGACGTGTCCCCCGTCAACTTGCTCCACCACGAGGACCACACCCTGGCCTTCATCCCCCAGCAGAGCCTGGACGCCCTGTGTGCCGTGGAGATCTCCAGCAAGGAGCTGCTGCTGTGCTTCAGCTCCATCGGCGTGTACGTGGACTCCCAGGGTCGGAGGTCACGCCAGCAGGAGCTGATGTGGCCGGCTATTCCCAACGCCGCCTGTGAGTCATCAGCGCACAATTAGGAATAGTGATTGGTTTAAAATGTGTGTCTGTGGTGTAGAACTAGTTATAAACAAAACAACAGCTGTTTCCTGTCTGAATGGTTTTTGTTCTGTCCTGTAAAAGAGACAAACTGAGTGTTCGATACTGTCTTTGTCCAGAGTTTATGTTTACTTACAGTTTCTATCACTATGATCCACATGTAAGTTCTGACAAATCACCTACTGACGTGTTTCCTGGTGTCCAGGCTACAACGCCCCCTACCTGTCGGTGTACAGCGAGAACGCTGTTGATGTGTTTGATGTCAACACCATGGAGTGGATTCAGACCATCCCACTGAAGAAGGTCAGTGCTGGGGGGGTTCTGAGTGAACCAGACCTCCCTGGCGCCCCCTACTGGAACAGATGAGTCCTCTGGTCATCACCACACTAAGACGGTTCCTCCGTTTTCCCTTCAGGTGCGACCTCTGAATGTTGACGGCTCTCTGAACCTGCTGGGATTGGAAACAGTTCGACTTGTTTACTTCAGGAACAAGATGGCCGGTAGGAATTCTGGGAAACCTTGTCCATCTTCTTCATGTCTTTTGTTGAAGAAAAGGACCTTAAATAACCGTAGAGACCCTAACTTGCAGCTCTTCGTTGTGCGTCTTTTTGTGATCGTCCAGAAGGCGATGAGCTGGTCGTCCCGGAGACGTCTGACAACAGCAGGAAGCAGATGGTGCGCAGCATGAACAACAAGAGACGTTTCTCCTTCAGGGTTCCCGAGGAAGAGCGACTGCAGCAGAGGAGGTGGGTCGCCTGCAGACGTGAGAGGAGCTGGGGGCGGCTCGTTGTGGTGAACGGTGTTTCAAACAGGTGACTGGTCTCTTGACCTTTGTGCTCACCGTGTGCTCACAGGGAGATGCTGCGAGATCCAGAGATGAGGAACAAGCTGATCTCCAACCCCACCAACTTCAACCACGTGGCCCACATGGGACCAGGAGACGGGATTCAGATCCTTAAAGACCTGCCCATGGTGCGTGTGTCCAGTGTGTCCCCTGTAGTCACCCTAACGCACACAAACAGCCTGACGCATGTTAACACTGACGTCTGAGTAAAGTCTCCATTCTACAGACTAACCTGAACGCGTCAGTACGGTCACATGATGAACATGAACATGATGGACACCCGTTCGTCCAATCACAGAGCGTGTTGTTGAACTGCATCGTCCTCACTCTTGTCCCTGGCACTGCATTGTGTGTGTGTGTGTGTGTGTGTGTGTGTGTGTGTGTTTGTGTGTGTGTTTAATCCAGAACGTCCGTGTTCAGGAGAGTCGCGCCGGCTTCAGCGGTTCGGTCAGCATCCCCTCCATCACCAAGAACCGGGGGGAGCCGGGCCGCTCCATGAGCGCCAGCAGCGGGCTGGGCATACGTGAGTACCGGCAGTCCCCCCCCCCCTCTCCCTGTAGTCAGAACCTCCACTCACCTGTCCCCCTCCCCTACAGGCTCATCCTCTCAGAACGGCAGCGCTCTGCGCAGGGAGCTGTCGGGGGGGAGCTACGGATCTAAACGGCAGACCATGACCTCCCCCTCGGAGAGCTCCCTGTCCTCCGGCGGGGGCATGGACATCGGAGACGCGCCGCTGTCTCAGTTCGACAGGGAGGTGAGTGAACGCGCGTCGCCGCTTCTGATCCTCTCACGTCTGATTGGACGCCGTGATCGATTTCCTGTCATGTGATGATAATCATTAGACGTAAAGATATTTAGAAACCCGATCACGTTGCTCCCCATTAAACGGTCTCCTCCCGCTCCATCTGCCACAAACATCCAGCCCCCCTCCGTCCCCCTCCTCAGTGCAGGCCTGGCCTCATCCCGGCCATCCACCTGATTGGTTAATCTCCCTGTGATGTCAGCGCCCTGCTGCAAACTGCCTCACGTAGCTCCAGACGGTTACTGAAGGACACACGGCTCATGGTCACATGACCAGTTGGACTTTAAATATGGCCGCTCTGCCTCCCCACACAATCTATGACTCAGCACCGACAGTAACTACCCCACCCTTCATCCTTCCACCCTCAAACCGACTGCCATCCCTCCTGTGACCCCCCGCCCCCCATCCTCATGTCCCATGAGACCGGATGCTGTCAGCTCCATCACGCCCCCCATTCCCCGCCTCCTCTCATACCCCCCGACCCCACCCCACCCCAGCATGTTGTCTGTGGGCTGGGCGCTGAGTCTGAACTCTCCTCTGCAGTGGCAGGCGGTCTCCCCGTCGGAGAAGACCCCCGATCTGAAAAGGGCTTTAAGGACCCTCCTTAGTAAGATGAAGGTAAAGTCAACGGCTGCACGAACACAGCACCGAGAGCACCGCCACGCCACACGCACAACACAAACACACGCATGAGGCACATTCAGAATGCAGATGCAGTCACATGCTGTCAGCCAAAGCCCCCCCCCCCCCTTGTGGCCCCTCGCCGCACCGAGCGCCATCAGCCACCCCTCACCCAGCCTCGTGTCATTTTAAGTTGCTGATGTGATGAAGCCAAGCTGCCATCTCTTCCCACTGCTGCCTCCACAACCAATCACAGAGCATGTCTGTGATCTGCTTCCACACTGACAGCCTCCTGACGCCCCCCCCCCCCCCAGAGGCGTCATAGTAGCCTGTTACAGAAACACAGTCAAAAAAGAAGGATAGCGTGTGCTATTGATGACAGGAACCGCTGGTGTGGGATGCGCTCCTAGGTCACATGACGCTCCAGACAGGAAGAACGTTTCTAAATGTGGAAACATTTCTGACATGAGATGAATCTGATTGAAGACGTTCCTGAAGCAGAACCTCGTCCTCTGTCTGAAGCAGCAGCAGAAATCACACGTCTTTTTTTTGGGGGGGTGGGGGGGGTTCCGTTCCATCACATATGGGCCACCAACACACGCTGTGTGTGTGTGTTTGTGTGTGTGTGTGTGTTGCTCCGGCCTCGTCCCGTCTGCATGTTTGTTTTCCTCTGCTGATCACATCCGATCAATGAAGCCGATCGTCTGCGGATGATGTGGAAATGTAGAGGCGCTGGAATTCATGACATTCCATCTGTCCTCCATTCTGAACGGCTTTTTAATAATAATAATAAATGTTCATGTTCATTTGTTCTGGACAGAAGTTTCTGTTCTTTCACATATTTATCGATAAAGTTTATTTCAGGTTCACGTCCAGAATCTCATTTATAAATGTCTCCCCCCTCCTTTCATCTCCCTTTCCTGATTTCTCTCTATTCCTGTCACTTTTCCCTCTCCTCCTTCAGGACTCAGACTCCCCCCGTCACTCCACGGCCTCCAACAGCTCCACCTTCAGCAGCCCCCCCAGTCCGGCATCCCCACACAAAACCAAGTCCCTGTCCCTGGAGAGCACAGACCGGATGGGCTGGGACACATGAGCCTCGGTCCACGCCGCCCAGCCCACCGACCGACCTGGACTCCAGACCCTCCTCTTACACCCCCACCCCCCACATAGCCGCGTCTACCATCGTTTCTGAAAGCCCCGCCCTAAGAACTGCACCTCCTACCGGTCCCACGTCACCGTTAGCCTCAACGCTCTTCCACTACGGGGCAGAAACTCTGTCGCCTCTTTGAGGGAAACATTAAGAAACATCAGTGTGTGTGTGTGTGTGTGTGTTTGTGTGTGTGTGAGAGAGAGAGGGGCTTGCCAGTGTGTGTATGTGTTCATTCAGAAAGGGCACACAATATAAGAACGAGACACCCCCCCCTCCCCGTCTGACACTCTGACCCCGGTTCATTCAGACACTCTGAAACTTCACTACAACAGAGGAGGAGAGGAAATGATTTGTACTTGTACAGAGAACCCTGCGGGATTTAGGGGAAAACACTTTAATTTATTTATCAACCTCCGTTTTCTCCTTCGAGTGCTGCAAACATTTAAGAGTGAAAAAAGCAAGAAAGAGAGGGAAGAAAGTGATTTTTATTTTGCTCCTTGTACTAAGTGCAGTGACTTTATAATATCTTTTTTGACCACCAAATATCAGCATTTATTATGCCGCCTCCTATGACATCATCACAGCTGCTCCGTGCTACTCTCTTTCTTATTGGTCAGTCTGTAGTGACATCAGCCAGCCCTGGGTGTGTCCTCCATCGTGGCAGGTCCCCATCCCGGTGATGTACATAGGTCCAGCGTAGAGAGTAATATATGATGAGGAAAATACCATAGAGAACGGAACGGCAAAGGAAAAGTAATCTTTGATTTTCCTTTTTGTTTGTTTTCAGAGTGATTTGAGATTTTTTTTTCTCACAAAAAGCCATTTTAACCACTTTACAGTTTTTTTTTTAAACATAATTTGATTTTAGATTTGTTTTATAATGTTCGTATGACACACACACATTCTGTGTGTGTATGTGTGTGTGTATGTTTCTCCCCACTCTGGGTTTAAATTAATTATATGTGGATGGACACTGCTTGCCGTCCTGTGGAATCAACATGTGTTGGAGACAGTTTGGACACAAGCTGTTCAGCTCTGTGATTGAAGCGTTAAAGTCACTGGTTAAACGGATCGGTCCTTCTGGTTTAACCCCCCCCCCCCTAAAAAAAAAAAGAAAATGGACAGACGCGTCATCTGTCTGACGGCCTTTACACGTAGAGGTGAAACAGAGAACACTAAAGCCAGAGTCGGCACTTTGGTTTATATTTGTAGCTCAGTGCTACCTGTCTGTCAGATGAGCAGGGCTGGATATCTAACCCCCCTACGGGTGGATTCTTTGGTGAGGGAGGGGGTGGGAGGCCTCCGGAATAACTATGTGCTCTGCAGCCAAAAACCCGTTACCTCCGTCGCATCCTAGAGACGCATTTTATTTTGGTTATCTCTCACGGAGCAGACAGAATGAAAACTGAGGGAACGACGTTCACCCAGTTAAAGAGACACTAAACACTAAAGTGTGCAGGAGGGACGTGCTCATTCCTAGTGATTCCCCCGTTCGACACAAGAAAACTCATTCCACCTTTGCTTTTAGTATTCCATTTTATGTAAGGAGAGAGGGAGAGGTCGGGCGCTCCACAGCGACACTAAGCTGGTTTTATTCCAAATAAACACCTCTTTGAAATCCATTAAGCTAGCAAGCCACTCCCAGTTGCTGCTGGAGTTTGTGTAGAATGTATTAGTCGGGTGGGGAGTTCGGTTTTAGCCACATGTTTTGTTATCGGTCAGCGTTGTACAGAAAAACTGATCCTCAGTGTCCCGGTTTTAGGAGGGAGAAAGAGAAACTCAGGAAATGTCCGGTGAATTATTTTCATTTAGATAAAAGTGGGTGCGTTAGGTTTGTTTAATGGAGTAGAGGGGAGTGTGCAGTACTTGACCCAAGTGGAGACAGTGGGGAGTAAAGGTGGAGGCCAGGTGAGAAATGTCAGGGGTGACCACAGTGAAAATCTAAATTAAAAAAATTCAAACGCCTTTGCATTTCAGTGAGGTCTTATCAACAGAAACTTCTATATTATTTTTCTCTTTCATATCATATTACACTTTGTTGTTTTTTTTCTAGGATTGCTTTGTAATAATTTGTACAGTTTTGCATGTTATAGATGTAATCATTTTGTTTTCGGTTTGTTGTTTTACTTGGATTTGCTCCTTTTTGAACGGTTTGGGCGTTTTACTGAGGATAACCCACTACAGGTGATGTAGATTCTTTTTTGCACAAAAATATTTAAGGTGTAAGGTCAAAACAAAAGTAATGTATGGAACTGGCTGCCACCCTGGTGTGGAGAACTCATTATATTAACCTGACTCCGATGTATTTCAATAAAGCGGAGGGCTGTTACGAATACATTTCCAGTGTGTCACTGTGTGGTCATTATTCATGTACTGACCTGTTTTTTTTGTTTTTAAAAAAAAAACTTTATTACAAATGAACAGCAAAAGTTCAGATTTTACATCTATACAAGTTTAGCCACTAGAGGAAACATTTTTGAGTAGCTGTACAAGTAAGGACACATTTTTAAACAGGACAAACTACTTTGGATCTAAAGTACGCCCCTCTATCACCCACTCAGACGGTAAAGATGTGTTCCAACACGTCAGACGCTGTCAATAGAAACTCACTCTTCCTCCTATCTTCATGTGTTTTAGTCACGTCTGTCCTTCAACGCTGCCTCTGAAACACTGTTCCGTCATAAGGCAAGAGTTTGTAGCTCCGGTACCTCAGCCCTTCACACTTTGAAGAGCTTCCCTTCCCAACAGTTTGCTTCTCTTCATGTACACCGCCTCACTGGAGCAGTGAAGTACCATCATGAAAACAGCTGACAAGGCTTTCATAATAAGTTGTGTACAGCAAGTGTTTTTGTTTATGTGGAGTTTAAAAGCATTGTTTTTATAAATAGGTGTTTGTCCCAATGAAGTCGGCGTTGGGAAAGTAGTGGTGTTGCTAGCAGGTCGGTACCTCTCTATCCTGAGAGAAGAGGCGAGGAGTAAAAGCTCGCATTCAGATCTGTCCGCAACAAACAAATAGTCCATCACTGGTCACATTCTGGACCAGCACCATCCTGTAGGTCCAATAAAAACTTTTACATCCCAGCTGTAACCAGCAGCATCTACCACAGCGCTGTAAACTGGACTTCAGTTTTAGGGTGAAACAACAGGACGAGGATAATTTAAGGCATCGGTCCGATCCCAGTCTAGTCAGGCTGGATCCAGACCTCAGCATCACGCTGAGTGGATATCAGCTGAAACCGTCTAGAAGGAAGTCGTCTCTCCTACTTCTACTCATCCTGTCACATCTTCAGATGTATCCATGGAAACGTGATGGCCTGCGCTCCCGCTCAGGCTGTGGCTCCGTCCTCCTCCAGGACCCTGTGGATCCCGTTGCCGGGGACGCTGAGGACAGCCTGGGCGGTGCTGCTGAGGTCTCTGGTGCTGCTGTGCCGCGATTGGCTCTCCAGCCTCTGGGTGGAGTCGTGGCGCGACGGGCTCTCCAGCCGATTGGTGCTGCAGTGCCTGGCCTGCGATTGGTCGTTGAGGCGAGGCAAGCTTCCGTAAGGCAGCCGGTCGTCTGTGGCTCTGAAACTGGAGGCTGTGTATCTGGGAGGAAAGCACAGGAGAGTGAGGAGCAGCCGGTGCATCACCCCCCCCATCTACAGCGCTACTGACACCCACCTTCCGTCCCTGGAGCGGTGCAGGCTGCCGTGGTAACTGCTCATCTTGGATCGCGAGCTGCGTACCGAGCCGGCCCGGCTGGTGCTGGCACTGGGGGGCTCGTCCAACATGGCGAGGTGGGTGGACGAGGCGTGGGTGGAGGTGCCCTGCGTGGATGTGCCCCGCGACTTCCTCGCGATGGGGGTGTTGGGGTCCCTGAGCAGCAGCTGGGTGAAGTCGGGCTCCTGGAGCACCTGTCTGCTCTCGTTGACCATCACACTGCAGCGGGGCAGGGGGGGAGTGAGGGAGGAGGGGGAGATGGGTGGGGGGAGCGGAGGGAGGGAGAGATGTAGGAGTGTTGGGAGAGAGAGGGGGAAGGTGGCGGGATGGGGGGCGCGGTAGAAGAGGATGGAGGTGTGTGTGGAGCAGGCGGTGGGAGAGGGGGTTAATGCTCTGTGTTTGGAGGGGGGAGGTGAGTGCAGAGAAGGGCCTGTTCACCACCAAGCACACACACACATCTAAACACACACACGCTACCGGGATACCGTTTAAACAGTCACATGACCGCCGGCTGCCTCCTCATTGGTCAGTCTGAACATCAGTTTGCGTTCAGTGCCTCTGATCCAAACAAGCACCAGGGTTTCACCATGTCTCAGTGTTACACCTGAGAACAGCCGGTCGTCACGGTAACAAGAGGATAACCTGGGTTTAGCTTGTGTTAGCCTGCATTAGCCTGTTAGCCTGTTTAAATGCTTCTTTTCCATGCTAAAGCTGTCGGCTCTTGTGAAGGAATTAGTTCAAAGACGTTTTGCCTCTAACATGTTTTAAGCGTCGTGTTTCAAACGGATGTGTGTGAAGCTGCTCTGGCGGAGAACCGTTCGCCGATGCTCTACGTACTCTTTGCGTCTCTTGCCGTGGAAGAAGCTGGCCCACTCAAAGCAGGTCTTCTTACTGCCCACCCAGAACACGGAGGGGATTCCAACGATCAGCATCATGAGGTACTTGATTAGGAATAGAACCAGGTCAGGACGGCTGGTGTGCTCCACCTGTGGGATGGACACACACACAGGATGTGCTTATAGTGGAGGTATAGATGTGTGTGTGTGTGATGGAGGCAGCTCTGCGAGGGAAAGAGAAGCTGATCAATCAGTGTGTGGGTGTGTTTTGAAGAGTTTGCGAGATGGAGAGGAGCCGTCTGGGGCAAAAACACCCACACACTGTGGGGCCTGTGGGCAGAATGTCAGGATCCACACTGTGAATTTCACTCCAGCCCCCCCCCCCCCCACACACACACACACACACGCTGTTTGTGTTAAAAAATGAAAACCTACTGCTTCTCTTTGTTAATCTTCAAAAAACAGTAAATCTCATAATAGAGGTTTTATCGACATTCACATCATGAACGTTACTGTAACAGAGATACTAATCAATCATTACACATAATCAATAATAATGATCAGTGTGAAAATTTAATTTGAGAATTATGAACGTGAACAGACCGCGTTTCCAGCAGAAGACGGCAATGTGACAAGTCATTGCGTTGTTGCTTTCTGCCGTACCACAGGACAGCAAACCGCAGACACACACACACACACACTCCTATTCTCTCATGTGCACACACTCATGCAGTCGCACACAGATGCAGTCATGACGGCCTCATTACGACTGGGTCCTGCTCAGCGTCCCGCGGCCCAGCGCTCCACGGATACACTCGTTATCACAGAACCAACATCCTGATCATCAGATGCATCTGCGGTGGCCCCCGCCTCTCGATCCCGTCTACGGCGGATCTGACCGGCTGTGATGCGGCGCTCAGAATCTGTTCAGCAGAGAGGGTTACGAGCCTCAGGGAAGGCTTTCAAGATAAATATAGTGAGTCTGAATGAGTCACTGTGAGCCTACAATACGTGCTTTCATTAAAGACGGTGGGGGCGGATGGGGGTCTTCTCTTTGTGTGACTTTTACACCTTGCAGCATCTTTACAGTTCACTTGTGTCATTCACGATAAAAGAACATGCGGCTTGTATTCAGATCGGCTGCAGCTCGACCCCCCCGACCTGCTCTCTGCAGCACAAACTCACACTCACACACACACACACACACACTGGATTACTGCACTAATACACACTGCAGTGAGTGTGTGACCGATTAAGAGCGCTACTGCTCTTACATCTCCTGTTACTTCCGTCAGCTGCAGCTTGATGCCATGGTAACCATGTGTGCAACTTTCAACCGTTCCTACAAGTCTTTCTCTGTTTCACACTGGGATTGAACGGAATCTTTGATTTGGTTCAACACTGTACGATACACACAAGCTGCACCACCATAGGCTCCACTACAAATTCCACTCTGAACACGCATCGGTAGGAGCGTGTGTGCAAACACACGCTCACGTGGGAGGAGGTAGCTGGCTGAGAGGAAGGATGCTCACGGAGAGAGGAGTGAATTATTAACGTCTCTATCAGACGAGGTGCTGGAGGCTCCTGCAGATCTGAGGAGCTGCTGAACACCAGGGTGTGTGTTTGTTCTCTGCTGGACTCAGCATCAGGTGTGAACGTTACCTGGTAGGGACAGGGGATGTGGTAGTCTCTACACTTCTCCTGGACCCATGTGGTCTCCCAGATGGACCGATAGCTGTTCTCGTAGAGATAGCAGCCCAGGACGGCCAGCAGAGGAACCAGATAGAGCACGGAGAACACGGCAATGCGGATCATGAACTTCACCAGCTTCTCCTGGTTCTCCTTCTCCAGTGGGATCTCCATGCGGACTCGGTTTAGTGCTGCAATTCCCGCCAGCAGCAACGCCACCCCGACCTGGAGAAAAGAGAGAACCGATCATCTGTTAGCTGTAAGCTGACATCATGTTTTAGAAGGTACTGGATGGCTGGACAGGAAGTGAACGTTTTCACAGCACTCCTCACCACAACATCCAGTCCCAGCGGCGCCAGCAGGAACCAGCGCAGCGCCGTCAAGTCATACAACCCCACGAAGCAAACGCCGCTGATGCTGTCTCCCTCGATCTTGTTCATGGCTAGCAGGCTAACGGTGAGGACACCGGGGATGCCCCAGGCACAGGCGTGGAATAGCAGGGCCTTCTTCTCTATCGCCTCGCTGCCCCATTTGGGAACAGCTGCCAGGAACCAGGTGATGGTCAGAATGACCCACCAGACGCTTCCAGCGATGGTGAAGAAGTACAGCACCATGAAGAGGAGGGTGCAGGCCTGAGGCAGACAGACGGAAGGGACATGTGGAGGAGATGTACCACCACTGCAGCAGAAAACCAGCAAAACTACACCAGACTGTTTTTTTTTTACCTTATTATGGGAGCCCTGTGTGACAGTAGAAGCCCTGAACCTCCCCAGACTCGCTGCGTTGCAGGAGACTTTGTCCTCCAGCAGGAACCCCAGGAAGAACACCAGGGACACCATCATGTAGCACACGGCATAGAAGATAATGGGACGCTCCGGGTAGCGGAATCGCGACACGTCGATGAGGAAGGTCAGGAAGGTGAAGAGGGTGGCGGACAGGCACACTATGGACACCACCCCGATGAAGTAGCGTGCGAACGTCAGCTCCTCGCGCGTGAAGTACATGTTGGGACAGGGGGGGGAGCAGTCGCGGACCCCCATGAAGGAGTAGCCCAGCTCGGGGTCTATTTTCAGTTCTCTGGGACACCAGAAGCCGTAGTCCCTTTGGACGGAGACGGGCGAGTCGGTGGAGTCGGAGCTGGACAGGAGGTCGACGGGACGGGGGTACGGCTCGTCGCAGTCCGGGAACCTGGGAACAGGAGAGGGAGGATGAACAAACAAACAAACAAACGAAGTCATGTGAGACAAAACGTCCAGCTAACAGAGGCAAACAACGCAGTCAGACATAAGTTTACAAAAACTATCGGTGACATGCAAGTATCTTCATTTCTATGATCCTCAGAATAAAATACTTCTCCGACGCCAGCCTGACTGCGAGTCCTGCTGACTCAGCGCCCGATGCAGCGGGGGTCGCAGATCGCTGCCATAAATCCTGGGTAAACGGAGCGCCGCTGTTGCACCAACCTGTTGCACTCCATCTCCTGCGGCCAGCTGACGCCGAACACGTCCATCAGCTTGTAGCAGTCGCTCTGGGCCCGCAGGCAGAGGCGGCGGCAGGGCAGCGTCATCCGGCCATACTCGGTGCACACGGGGGCGTAGAGCGCGCACAGGAACATCCGCAGGTCCGGAGAGCACTGCAGGTTCACCATGGGATGGAACGGCTGTGGGCGGGGGCAGAGAGAGGGTTTAAAGCGTAAGAAGCATAAAGGTGTGATGCTGATTTATTCTGGAACTAATCAAGAGGCCAAAGCGGCGGTGCCCCCCCCCCCACACACACACACACAGTCAGTGCCAAAAATAGCACAAAGAGACCCCCCCCATCCCTGTGACAGAAGCCCCATCCCACCATCTATTCCTTCCCTCCACACGGGGATGCTGCTGCTGACAGGGCCTTTTGTCTTGCTGGGGGGGGGGGCACGCTGCGACTGACTGACACACCGCGCTGATGTGGTTACACTCTCACACACAATCCAAAGCACCGACGGAAGTTTATTATTTTCATGCTAACACACCCCCACAGCAGCACAATAATGGTGTCACTCACATAAACCGAGCCAAGAGGCGTTGGGAGTTCAGGAAGCAGCAACATGCAAATGTGTGTGTGTGTGTGTGTGTGTGTGTGTGTGTGTGTGTGTGTGTGTGTGTGTGTGTGTGTGTGTGTGTTAGTGAATAAGTGGGAAAGCACAGATCTGACCCTGTGTGTCCAACAGCTCCAGGCTACATGCCTGTGTGTCCATGAATTTGCATAAATCTGTTGTGTTTTCGACAGGCCACCAGCCACACCCCACTCAGTCAGATATACACTACCCCCCCTTAAATTTTATGACAGGTCAAGGCAGATAATGACTGGGGAGGGGGGAAGGGAGGGGTGAGAAGACCTTGTTGCAGTGGTTCAAAATATGAAAACATCCCTCTGTGAGGGATCGGGTGACGATGGGTGAAGACAAGAATTTATTGCCTTGTCTCTGCTCTGTGTGTGGCGGCGGATCGCTTCAGGTGAATTACACGCCTGTCAAAACTGCGATCAATCACCCAGTCGATCGTGTAATATCTGTACAAACGGAGTGGTCACGTTTCACTGAGCACTACTGTACGATGACACCATCATAGATTCAGTCGTATCCCCTGGAGACCAGTATCACTCAGGGGATTATGGTATTTTCCGCACTATAAGGCGCACCTAAAAGCCTTTAATTTGCTGAAAAACCGACAGTGCAGTGCACCTTTTAATCCAGTGTGCCTTATGTATAAAAAAAGCTTTAAAATAAGCCATTTGTTGAAGGTGCGCTTTATAGTGCAGAAAATACTGTATTAGAAGACACAACAGCGACTCATCTTTAGGAACTGAAGAGCAGCACCGCAAGTTCCTGTCTGCTGCTGCTCGTCTGTCCTATGACATCATCAGTGGTTCTCAAACATGATGTCAAGCATCCTGAGGAAGCTGATTTCCTGCTTGGAGGAGATCCCTGAATGATTGATGCAAAAATTTTCCATACAAACAGATGACGCGGTAAAGGCTGAATAAATAGACAAGCGAAAAGAAGTGATCCATCGCTCGTGAGGAAATATTGAAATCCTGCTGTTGAGTAAAGACACTACTAACCTCATGAGGTGAGAGCGGCAATATTGACATTGTTGATATATAAAGTTTCTAAATTTTATATTAGAAACTTTATATATCAGGGATCAACTTTCTCTCCCACCATCCGTACCCTTCTTCCATCCTTTCAGCGCCTTCACTCAGCCTTTCTGTTACAGTCAGCCATCATGTGAGCCAGTTTGGGCAGGACTGAACCAGTGACGGATGACACACACGACAGATTCATGCAGCTTCATCCACACAGTAGTGGTCATGTGATCGACCCAAACACCTCCTTAAAAAAACCATGTTCAGGCCAGAGGAGCCCTGGTGCACCATGGGGATTTGATGCTAATGGCTACACTGGAAACAGCTGGTGAGCGACTCGTCCAATGAATGGCCAAGAGTTGGTCATGTACGGAGAATGAAGCATGTAATATGAAAAACGAGCCGCCTGAGGGGGTGGCGGTATGCTAATAGTATTTCAGATTCAAGCCTGGCTGCTGCAGTCATTATGTATTCATGGGAGTTTCTGATCTCTGAAATATATGAAACAACATGGGAATCTGGAAATAGCAGGTGCACGCACTGGAATATGTTGGGATTCTTATTCCAGTGAAGGTCAACACCTCCTCCACAGAAGGGGTGTACACTGAGTTCACCATCAAATCTGCATCACACAAAACAGATAACATTTAAAATAAAATGTCTAGAAAGAAAGAATGTAAAAAAGAATTTACATCACAATGAAATTGTGACAGTGATTCAGAGGGGAAAGCTGTGAGCGTCATAAGTCAAGGAAGGATTCATTTTATTCGTCTTTGCCTTTCTTACTCGACGTGTAAAACGTCTTTGGTGACCAACACCTTCTGATACTAAAAATTAGATAATAAAGATTACAGCTTGTTTACTGAGGTGAATTAGATTCATTCCTGCTGATCTAATTAGTCTCTGATCAAATGGAAATTATCGTCGGAGCTCTGAGGCTGACTGGATTTAGTCTATGGAGCAAATGCCTAAAACTTTCACAGAAAACTCGGGAATATCACATTAATAATTGTGAATTTATGTGATTTAGTTCAGTGAGGTCTTCCTAAGTTCCTTTACTTAATGTACAGATTTTTGTTTGATGAATCCTCTCATCTTCAAACTACGAGCAGGGGAAAACAGGAAACACAGCTGACCTCAGCTTCACCTCCGTACGTTTCAGAGGTTATAAAACACTTTTTAAATCACATCAGGGCTCTGATGATATGAAATATTAACGTGTCCCGCTGGAGGTTCTACCACCGCTCCTGTAGTGATTAGTTTTAAAGCAGGCTCTGAGTCAGCTACAAAGATGGAAAGACTGATGAAATGCTGACAAAGAACTCGACCATGACCGACTGCTCTGCATCGACCCACCCTTTTAAAAATGCCTCACCCCTCTTCCCATCACCCCTCCCCTCCTGCATTTTCTCTCCTTCTCTCCCTCCCTTATCCTCCTTTCTCCTCTGCTGCCACTCCAATTCACCAAATATCCAAGCTCAGCACCATGGCGACGAGTGATGCATCACCAGGGAGGAGGTGGAGGGGGAGGAGGAGGTAGAGGAGGGGGGAGGAAGAGGGTGGAGAGCTGGGTTCGAGGAGGTCAGGGCGTGGGGCGGAGGGGACCACCTCCCGGGAGGCAAGAAAGCCTCTGCTGCCTTTGTTAGAAGCACAATTGGGACTGTTTCCCGGGAAACGGGCGAGCCCTGCAGAGGGGGGAGGGAGAGGACAAAAGGGAAGGGTGAGGGGGAGTTGAGTGAGTAGGTGAGGGAGAGAGGAGGGATGGCTCGACAGAGTCAGCGTGTCATTCACCGCTGACGGTGTGGAGTCTGATCGGGTTGTTGTGGACCAGCAGCTTTCAGCACACTGCCAATAAACACCGTGTTGGACATTAAATGAAACAAGAGGCTCCTTTATAGCCCAGGTCACGCTGGGTAGGGTTTATCAAACTGTGTGTGTGTGTGTGTGTGTGTGTGTGTGTGTGTGTGTGTGTGTGTGTGTGTGTGTTAAGCAGGGATACATCTTTACTAGCTGTAACAATGACCTTTCTAAATAGTCAATTCAGTTTACTGTAGCGAGTTTTAGACTGGAGAGCTTCATCAGCATTTTACACAACCTCTACTGTACACAACACACACACACACACACACACACACACTTCACTTTGCCTGCACAGCTCCATTCACATAGCATGGGTGGGGTATCTGGGTTATGGAGCGGAGCAGCTGTAATGTGACACAGTTTGTCTGAATGTGCTGTAAACCTGAGACGAGGGGCTGATTTAACGAAACGAACGGAGCAGGAAATGATTGCACCTAAAAAAAAACCCGGAGCGGATCAAAAACAGATCAGCAAACAGAAGGAAAGAGAACCAGAATTATAATCATAACACTGTACTTCTTATAAACGCCGCATCTGAAAAACAAACTACCGTCAAAGTTGGAAACGTGACCGTAAAACATTCTTTCTGTAGCTACAATCTGCATCGACCTCTAAAGACGGGGGATTTTAGCCCATTTCTTTTTGTCTTTTTGTAATGCCAGGCAAATCCGCCACGCTCTCAGTTATCTTATGTGAGAGTGGCACAATATCATTGTGGCACAGAAATAGCAGATTCCCAGCCCCAAGGCCGATGTCCCACTTCAGTGGCGAGGTCATTCGGCGGTCAGCGACGGCTGACTAAAGGAGGATGAAGACAAACAGAAAATCCTGTTTGTCAGAATTTATTCTGTTTTATGCGGGAAGACAAACAGGAAGAAACATTTTAAATATGAAACAGCTTTAGATTTAATATTCTTATTTACAAGAAAAAACAACAACATAAAAGCTGTTTTTGCATGGAAAGAGTGCATTTTTGAGAGGAAAAAAAACCTTGAAAAACAAAAGACATTCAGTAAGACACCACTTTAGGGGAATTAGACAAAAAACTGCATGAGCGGCAGGCGTTGGTTCACGTCCAAATCCCAGTTTCTCCATGGTGCGAGGCATTCATCATCATTATCATGGCTATTCAGTGCACCTAATCCCCTTTAAAATCAACTGTCAATTCTCATTTGGCTGCCTTCAACATCTTACAAGTTTTGAATTCTCCCATGAACTGAATCCGGAGCGTTAGCCAGACAACAAGAGCTCAACAGAGGCGATGTCTCCATTCCTTAGAACCTTTTGCGTTTCAATGTGTTTTCCAAACCCAATGAGAGTTAAAAGAGACTTAATTGTGGATCCATGACCAATCAAAGTGAACACCATCCCAAAAGCAATCGGCACTCTCTGTTCACCACAACCCACACACTACGACTAGGCCGAACATACTGACCTGGTCACAGAACCACTCACCAGCAGCACTGAGTTACTGTAGTTACACTTTGGAGAGGAAGAAGCGATTCTATCAAAACTGCATTAATCCGTTTGATTTAAACGTTAAGATACCTGTAGAAAGAATATATTAGAAATGACTCTGATGACCTGAGTGTGAGCAGGAAAGCAGAGCCGGGAGCGTTGGCATCCCTTCCGTGTGACGGTAGCTGTGGACGTGGAACAACGGGATGTGATGCTGTGTGCTGATCGTGTTCAGGGGTTACATGACCCACGGTTTATTGTGTCACACACTCTCCCTCCCTCAATGTGTCCACAGTACAGAGAGCAGCACAGATGGCCGGCAGGGCTCCACACATGGATGTTATCGCTGTGCCGGTCAGAACGGGGTGGATATTGAAGGGTAAAAGTGGAAGAGGGAGTCAATGGAACATGATACAGGATGGTCAAACTGAGATAATTATAGATGTGTGTGCTGATACACACCAGGCCTACCGATAGGCAGACAGTTCAGTGAACAGAGCATCCGATGTGATGCTTTGCTGCCAGTATTGCTAGATAGACTGAGCTTCCAGAGGGATCAGCCTATATAAAGGATGGGATTAACGTAACGAGGTGATGCATCTGCTCCATGATTATGCTTAAATGCCTGACTCTATGTTTCAGAGAGGATAACACAGCCACAACAGGCAGATGCTGGGGCTGCTGGTGAAGCTACAGATTATCTAAAAGGTCGAAACAATAAAACATGGAATAAACACTAGAATCTGAGGTTTAATCCATCGACCGCACTAAAGTTAAACAGAGGACAGTTCAGGACCTTCACTTCCAGAATGAGTTGACTAACTGCTCACAAGCCTGTTATGTAAAACAGCTTTGGTGCATAACAGATGATGCGGAGTGCTGTGTTTAGCTGGATCTGTCAGTCAACATGCCAGACCATTTTGGGACAACACGCCTTGTTAAATCTGTGGGCTTTAATGCACTGCTGTCACGGCCTGCAGGGACAAACATTAAAACTTAATGTTCATCTTTCATGTTTTGGTAATACACAGCAGGGCCCTGGAGCTAAAGCAGCCAAATTAAAGTAGGCTATCACTTCAATATTACTCACTCCTTGCACAATGCGGCTATGGTGGCATCTATGTAGGATCATGATGTCCATGGGGCAGGCAGTGCAGGAGACACACTGAACCATTTATCAACATGTAGGAGGACCCAACCTCTGTCCTGACCTGTAAAACTGTCTGTGGAGGTTTACTACTGTATAACCACAACAGCATGAGTCACAACCCTGCTCGGAAAGCATCAGAGGGAGGAGCGACGTAAGAGGGCCATTAAAGAGAAAAGTAATGCATTTAGACAGCTGCTGCAAATCTGTAAAGAATGAATAAAGGTGAGGGGTAAAGGGGCGTGAGCGGGAATCGAGCCCATGGCCGCTGAGCATCTACACCACAGAGCTATGGGAGCATCTATCTTTAAAGTTTTAAATATTTTTAAAACAATTCGGATGTTTTGAAATAAAAACATGCAATTGCAATTAATGCAATTGCCATTTACTCTATAAATCAAAAAATTGTGAAAATTCTCTTCAATTTCTTGTATCGGAACAAATCCGAATGACTGGTTTCCTATGATCAACAACTGAAAAGCCAAATATATTCTATTTAAAATTATATAAAGAGCGAAAGAAATGTGTTTTTGTCTGTGAACTTATAAATTCAGAGTAATTGGACTGAGGATAGGTCAGCAAAAGGAGGAAAACTGAAAGGAAAAAAACAATTTGATCTAATGATCTACTTTCCATCTAAATCTTGTTATTTGCAACAGGTCACATTTGGAGGGAATTCAAACGACATGCGGCTCAAGAACACGCCTGAATAAAATACTGAGGGAATTTACCAGACAAACATGTGAAAAATTTTAATAACATAAACACCCAGAACACAAAGGCTTCTCTCTTCTCACTAACACTTATATTAAAAATAACTGCAAATATTTTGAATTATAGCCAAATGAAATTTATAAAATACTTTGATCTGGTAAAAAAAACTGACTGCGTACATTTTTCTCTCATTATTGGTTTAAACAGATACAATACGAACACATTTTATTATGGCACAGATATTTATATTTTTGTCAGATTTTATTGAAAAAAATATTTTTAATTACTAAATCAAAAGCTCTGATCACTAACACTTCCCTCTTGATGTGTTAGTACTAATAATCAGCACAATTTCATTTTGAAGCACTGTTTTCTATAAGTTTCTGGGTCGGCGGCGTACTGTACCTCCATGGCGAGCGCGGCAGTCTGCTGGTCATAATGGTTCAGAATGTTGGGCATGAAAGTGGAGTTGTAGGGCAGCCCCTGGCACATACGAAGGGTGATGGGCTCACAGGTGAAGAGACTGTGGCTCCCCGCTGCCGCATCCATGGGGATGGCAACGCATGCTGTCAGCATGGACACCGACAGAACCCACAGGAGATCCATGTCTTGTGAGTAAAGCAGAAGACGAGAAAGGGAGATGATTTCTGCCTCATCCACTAGGACGAACAAAATGCAAGGCTTGAAGAGTGTCCAGGATGGTCCGTTAGTCTCTTCCTCCTCTTCAGGTCACAGAGAAACAGCCTGGATCGGGCGACGTAATCCAACACAGCCATGGTGGAAGCTGGCTGCATCCATCACTGTGAGGATTCGAGTCAGCAGACCTCCATCACCGGCATGATGGGCTGTGTTTTTACACATCCCACACCTCCTGCCTCTCTCGACCGAATTGATGCTTTGGAGAAAATATGGAGGACAAATGCAGATGATGCTCTGCCGGTGACCTGAGATTAAAAGCAAAACATTTTAAATGTATTTGATATCAGGTGATCAGTAGTAGATACTCTATTAGGTACATTAATTACAGATTGCGCATGAATAACACACCAAGAGGCTGTTTCTAGAGGTTTGGTGACTGTGAATGATGACATTAACAGAATGACTTAGACCCACAAACACAACATAATCCAGACTAGGATACATTAATGCTAATTATCACACTTATAGCCTTACTTTATCAATTAGGTGGATATTTATAGTTTTTTCACGAGACTTTATTAAAATGACAATTACTATGATGCTACTTTAAAAAAATATTAATAATATAATTGAAATTTGTGGACTAAGGAACACCAAATTTGAGATTATTAGTGATTTGTAAGGGAAATGCTTCATTTATAAAACAGTACAGCCCGACATCTTTCCATTCACTGAGACGCAAAATAATAGGAACAACACTTCCTTAAATCTTATCAACACATAACCTACAACCTTCTGAGGGGTTCTTATTGTAAGCGCGTCATTACTGTGTGTGTTAGCCTACCTGAGGGCAACATTGACGGGCTGCTCCTGTTAGCTCCGATAAATTAATTGCTCCCCATTAATGTGAGTTAGCTAACTGACGCGCCCGGGCGGCTCCTCACGGCTGCTTGTGTACCCACACTAACCGAGTCACTCCGGATAAATTATTGTGTGAAATAAGAAAAAATGTCAGATAAAAAAAAAATATCAAAGTGGCGCAGCGAAGACAAAAGATGACGGTTATTTAAATGACGTTAACCGTGGCATGTGCAGCCTACGTGACGCTACCGGTGTAGTAATTCAACGCACCGAGCGGGACGGCAGCTAAGGCGCTTGGTTCATGAGAAATGCATTGGTTATAGGTGAGGAATAAAATGGTGGAAATAAAGACAACTTTACCTTGAATGCTGTACCGATAATTCACGTGTTACAATGAGGTCTCCACCGCTCCTCGAGTTGGTAACAATGAGTGTCCCTCCAGCAGCTCCCTCCTCCCGGCTCCTCCTGTCCTCTGTCCCCCTCCCCGCGTCGGTCCCCCTCCGCTCTGCGAACTCCAAGCGCGCGACATTTCAAAAACAACTTCCTGTCAAGACTTTAAAAATTAAAAGCTTCGTGGAGGCAGAGAACCGAGTCTGACAAGTATTCGCACGGGAGGCCTAAAATTTTTTGCCACAGATACACAAAGGCAGCAAACAAACAAACAAATAAATAAACGAAGCAAACATGATCAAACAACAAAACATAAAAACCAACAACTCTTATCAACATATCTATAGAAATACAGCAAGGTGGTGACACAGTTACATTTACAATACTGTTATCTAGGTTTACTACTTTAGTTGTAAATCAATTTAAATTTTGATGCAATGCTGAAACATTATAAAACCAAACATTACATTATTAATTTTTATTGACCCAAACCCCAAAACAGTTGTGAAAAGTAAGAATATTATTTACTGAAATGTAGAAGTTGTCACGGTTCGGCGTGGCAGGGGGAGGCCAAGCTTGTGGGTGGAGCCACGGCTCCACACCTGTTGGTCCTCTCCACACCTGAGACTCATCCACACACCCGTTCTGATCGTCATACCTGAGCTTGTTTTGGTACTAATGACCATAAGGCTTTTTAAGCCTGGCTCCATGAGAGCTCGGTGCTGGTTCGTTGCTCATGTTTGGTTCCTGGCAATCTGTCCTGATTTTTAGTTTCTTGTCTGTCTGGAGAATTTTTACGTTTGTTAATAAATCATGGAGGGAAGATTTGCTTTTGGTGTCCTGCACTTGGGTCCATATTCCGCCTCACGTGACAGAAGTTCCTAAAATTAAGTTTGCAAGTGGAATTTTCTTGCAATATAAAATAGCATTGGAAATTTTACGTAACTGCATTGATTAAATTTTACCACTAATTAAACTAATGAGTTTTGCATAGAGGGTTTTTTTTTCTTGTAACTTATTTTTAATGCGTATACGTGTGTACTTGTACGTGGGAAATGTAGCAGAACAATATTCCGAATTACGATTATAATGCATTTTATAATAATATACAACAATAACACAAGTTTTATAGTGCTGTATGTGAAAAGCATGTCAATCATTTTACACCTTTACTTTGAAGGTCCAGAGCCACATTTCCGGTCTTGCTCAGTCTGCTTTGTAGCGCTTGATGCAGCGCGTCCTTCTCATGAAGGCAGGTTGTTCCGTCCTCACCGGCTCGACCGCCCATCCGAGGGCGAGCTGGGTTTCACAGCTTTGATTGAAAAACTTATCTGACTGGCTGAACAAGAGTCTAACGAATATTTGATCACCAACCCTGCAGCAGCAAACTTAAAAATAGACGCATTATGCCCTCAGGCAACGCCTATATCATTTTACTCAAGTAAGGGCTTAATAACACAGGGATGAACCAGCCTACTCCCACAATTAGGACTTGTCTAGTTTACTACTATGAATAATAATAATAATAATACCACTATACATTTCAACTATACAGTATACAATATGTTTCATAAATATGTAAGTATATGAGTATGCAGCCATCAGTGCATGTCTAGTGTCCATGCTCTGAAGTATGAACGCTGGAAACACATCTTTTAGAGGCAGATGGTCTGTGCAGGAGTCACATTGTCGCTGCGTTTGTCATCATTAGGGAACACCGCAAACGCTCCACTGTGGTTCGCTTTGCAGCGCCCCCTCTGTGTGTGACAGGCCGTCACAGCCAATCCATACACACACACACACACACACACACACACACACACACACACACACACTGTTACTATGGATACAAGTAAACTGTGTAAGAGCAACTGGCATGAAGAGGAAAAGCGAAAAGAGATAAGGCCACAAGGAGCTGCACATTGAGACGGAGGGTTTAGAAGTTGGATTTGTTCTCCTCTACCAGCAGAGGAGGCCTTACAGTGAGTAAATATTAGTGGGGTTTGTCATACAGCTCTTAGTAGTACTGTACTTTGTGCAGGCTGCTTGACTTCTCATTGTTTTTACAGGGTTGAAACGTCAATGTAGATGATTCACTGTTATCCTGTGGCACTGTTTACATGTCTCTATTCGTTGTAAGTGTGAAGAAGTCATACAATCACTGACTTAATGTGTTAGAAAGAGTTTAAAAATAAGCTTTTAAGAGTTCAGGTGGATCCTGTAAAGATTCTGATGTAAACATATATGAAAACAATGAGACAATGGCAAATACTGCACATACGTACATGAAGAAATAACACAAAAAAGCAAATAAGTTGTCCTTTTTATTTCAGCATATCTCTTTTATTCCACTGATCTGCAGAGATGCCACTTGCACCGAGGTCATCTGCAGGCTGCGCTAAGATGCGGACCACCCTGAGTGCCTGGACCCCCCTGAACAACCCACTGTTAAACAGCAAGGTCAAATAAAGACAAGTCTGGAATACTATCCATCAAAAACACATAATTCATAGTCATTATTGAAGTGGTTTTGATCATTCTTTTACCAAACATGTAGAAAAAATTCTGCATTACAGATGATTATTAAGTTAAAATGTGATTGATTTTAAAAGTAATTTTAGAATACAGAGATGGAGCACACAAATATGATATTTTAGGAGCACATGGAAACACTCGTGGTTATAGGTCATGAAAGTTAATTAAAAACAAAATCAAGCTTACAGTAAAAATAATTAAACCCAAAATTTGACTATTTTAATTATGTATAAGATGTTAAATATTTTCAGTTTAAAAATTCATTTTGAATCATGTTGTATAAATTAAATAAGACTCGTGTCATTAATTTCAGAGTACAGACAATTTTAAAGTGCAATATGTTTGCGCATAATAGTGGAGTGATAGAGACTAGAATAAAGGCATTCTATCATATGTGATGCTTGAATTAACAAAAATGTTTATGTAAATTGTATTATACACTGAACTCCTAAAATAAAAATAATTGGAAGTTTCATTTATAATTAACATATTTAAATTTGGCATTTTGATCATAATTTTCATGCATCGCATTTTGTGTTTGATGCAATCATTAATCTTTACGACTCTGTTGGTTGCCAGGTGTTTGAAGAGAGACGAAACCTCCTGGCAAAGTGGGTAAGATCATTGCAGATGACTAGAGACACACATAGTGCCTCAATGCAAACACACACTCTGCTGTGGGCGACCCATTTTCCACCCAGCTGTTTCCAGCTGTTTCCGATCGTGTGGACACATTCTGTTGTCTTCCTGTCAGTTTGAGCGGTGGTCTGATGGCCAGCGGAGGGTGGTGCTGCAGGACTTTGTGCTGAGCTGTTCCTCTGAGCAGCTGATGTTCCTGAACCTCAGTGTGAACAAACGCCTCCCACTGCAGACTGGAGACTTCACCTGCCTGCTGCCCAGAGCCCTCTGCCTCTACATCTTCTCCTACCTCGACCCCCGCAGCTTATGTCGATGTGCGCGGGTACCCATACTGACAATCGTACATATGTGTAGATGTGTTAATTATTTAGTGAAAAAAACAACAACCCCTCATTCATTCTCTGTGTTTCTGTTCTATGAGAAGGTGAGCTGGCACTGGAAGAGCATTGTGGAACTTGACCAGCTGTGGATGCCCAAGTGTCTGAGGCTGGGTTGGTGCCTTAGCTTCTCCCCTACAACCTTTGAGCAAGGCATTTGGAAGAGACACTACATCCAAACCGTGAATGAGCTGCGACCGACGTCATTGCAGGTCTGAACACCATATATAGAATCAGCAAAGTGGATTAAAACAAATGTAGATTCAGTTCTCCTGGCAGCAGAAATGGATGTTTTATATTTATAAAAAGTCTCTTGTTCACCTGCAGACTGCTGAATTCAAGAAGCAGTTTCTAGTTCCTCATGTACGAGCCAGTAACCATGAAGATCCGTCAGATGTGGAGGAGAAACCTGCATCCAGCTCCTTGACTCTGAGGAGCGTCTCTAGAAAGAAGCAGTCGACTGGACCTCCGCCCTGGAGAGATTCTGACAGGCACCCTAAAGACACGCATCGCTTCAACTACTTGGACAACCTGGATCCCAGCGAACAAGCCATCAGAGCGTAAGACTGCATACAATGCAAGGAGGAATGATTGCTTTCAGTCAGGCAGTGACATTAGACAACCATTAAAAAAAAGAAAGAAAAATGACTGTTTGCCAAAGAGGACAAAGACATATTTGAATAAAATACCAACAAGCATAAAACATGGAGGATTCAGTACAAGTTTTCAGTGCATTTCCCTGAAGACAGACAGAAAAAAAAGTTTTCAATGTTTAATGTTCAAGTCTTGTTGCGTATTAGAGGAAAAGCTAAATTTCAAAACAGAAAAAAGAAAATCCGAAAATAAAATTCCTAAAATTTCCAAATGCACCTCTCCAAATATTTAAGATTTGTCACCCACAGACCCACAGAACCTTAAATCAAATTGTGAGCATAAACAAAAGCAAAACATGAAGGATAAAAATGAGTAAAAAGGACCAATTCAGTACTTGGTTGTTGTGCATAGAGTGTTGAAAAATATATTAAAAAGAATATATTTTTAGTTTTTCGTTCCTGAAACCAAACCAGCCAACACTGGGCGCACACCAAACACACTCAAATAAATGATTGTTGGATCATTTGATTTGGTTTGAGTCACTTTATCCTCCTTTATTTTTCGGCATCATGTGAAGTCTGGACTTTCTCACAGAACTGTGTCACTGTTATACTGATTTTAAGTAAAGCGTATCTAGCAGGGCAGTTTAGAGGAGGTCATTAACTACTATAGCTTATACATATAGCTATAACAATGGATAATAATTCTATTATAATAAAGTGTATAAGTCCTGTGTGACTCGGCTGTCTCCCTGCAGGCAGGTGAACCTCAGGGCCTCCATCTGCAGCAGCGTTGCAGACAAGCTGAGCAAGAAGACGTTGTCTGAGGCGAATTACAAACTACGTAAAGCCAAATCGCTGGTAAACAACCGTCATTCATCATCACCGCGGTAACCCTACTGTGACTGTGACCTCCTTGCCTGAATCAAAGGGAGGTGGTAAATGTGGAGGATTCTCTAGAGACTGCAGCCAGCAGGCATCCTGCATTATGGAGCAGAGTTTACATAGGATGTTAATAATAAGCTGCTCATTAAGGAAGAGGAGAATTATACTGATGATGGGGTTGGGGGTGGGGGGGGGGTGAAATAGAGGACAACATGGCATTTAATCCTCAGGCTTTGATGAGGTCGATTTATTTTGGTGAATCAGGAACTAATGTGACACGATTCGGTTATTATTATTGATTTCATGTTCGAATTTTTCTAAATGTCATTGAGTTTTTATTCTTATCGATATGTTGCAGGCAAAGACTTGGGGTGTTGGTTCATCTTTATATTTCTGTTTTGGATGGCTGAAAATTGAAAGTCAGCACTGACAAAATCTACAAAATCAGCCTTTCTAGCTTTGCCACAAACATTTTTTTTTTTTTACTATTTGATACTTTAAAAATATTAAATCCAACATCAGGAGCCTGTTAAACTTTCTAGAAAACATCTCATGAAATACAAGTATGAGAATCACCAGATTCCTGCTCAAAAACAGCCCCAGTTAAAACAATTTGTCTTTTGTCAATTCCTCCGTCAGATGTTCCTCAGTTCCGGCTGCAGTCCTCCTCTTCCTCCTCACCTTCATCAAGACAGTTCTTCTAGACCCTGTTGGGCATCTTCCAGTCATGAACCCCCCATCACTAAAGAGACTGCCAAACGCGTGCTGCATGTGGCCAAATGGAATGCCGGGGTCCGCCCAGGCCCGGTGAGGTTGGCGGTGCCCCAGCTGAGTGCCGAGGGCCTCAAGGCATCCCGGCGAACACACAGGAGTGTACCCAGTAAGTATCCCACGATCCTCCGCTCCTCTGGGCTGAATATGATGCAACAACACAGCAAGAAATGTCTTCTGTTTTAATTAATACTTTAAAATGTCTGATTCTGCAAGAAAGTAATTGAGCAGTGAATTTGCAGCTTGTGACCCTGTTAAAAATGTTTTGACTTGTCATTCTTATTCTCTACATTTTTAGTTAAACAAAGAATTGCAAGATGTTTCAGACTGAACTTTAAATGGCAGCATTTCTTTAGTTGATCTGTAATGGCAAGAAGAAGTTGTTATCTCTACTGTCCATGATACATAGGCAGAAAAGTCCTGACCTGAAGGCAATTGAAAATTAAAACATAGCCATAGCACCACCCTGTGGCAACAGGAAATTACAGTTTTCTTCTTCGTTTTTTCTTTTTTTAAATTTGTTTGTGAAATTGAAGTTATAGTCAAAACATCACTCGAAGTAAATATTTCAATCATTCCCAGGTACACCACTGTTTGAGGTTCACAGCTGGACGGTTCCTGTTCTACACTCATAAGACGTGCAGCTGAACACCTCACAGCAGGAAGATGCACTCAAGGACAAGATTCAGGGCTACAGTCCTATATAGGGCTATATATTGATGGTTCACATGTAAAATTTTCAACAACTGAATTAAAGTTACGGTTTATACAAGACTGACTTGAGATGAGACAGTAATTATGGTTAAAAGCCAGTTATATTTTACATTACAGCACCAAAGATCAAGGAAATGATAAACTTTATCAATCCTAGGGTAAGTAGTTTGCAGCCTCATGGATTAATGTAATGACATTATCAATATTTTGAATGATCTGACCAAAAGTGTGCCAAGAATGATGGTGCAGCAAATTCATGATTCTAATTATAATCCTGCTTCGTCCTGACTTTTGATATTTATCACAGAAAACATATCAATAGAATTTTTTTCTCCAATTTCGTCTAAATTGATTTAGACTGATCACTAATTATGATGAATTAAATTCTTGAGTACCTTTAAAAGTGCTGTGTCAGGTTTTAAGTATTAAATCTCAAAACGTACAGCTGTCACATCAGAAATAAGTCAAGGAGAATTTGACTTATGTAAAGAGTCAAATGATGTACCAAATAACTCTTCATGGGAATGTCCAGAGCCTGAAGCAAGATTCCTGGTTATCTCTCCACTGTTATATGGGTTCTCTCCAGGCTGCTATTTTGGGGATTTGTCAAGTAAATAAAGTCTGGCTATTCCAACAAGAGTCATAGTCGTTGACCCCGATCATTATTAGGAAACGCTATGCCTTCAAGATTTAGAACTAACACGTGTGTAAGGGAACGTAGATTTAAAGTGGGTACTAGCTGTTGATCAAATCTCAAGAAAACAACAGGAAACTGCATCAGTATAAGAAATGTACCAACTTTTATTATCCAATTTACACATCCTTTTCAGTGTGCGATACAAAGCAAGAGAAATTTATATAAACAGTGAGTCTGAGATCTGAAAATATCAAATGACTTTCGGCTTAAGACACAAACAACTTAAATGATTTACCATCAGTGTTTAAATCTGAGAGAGGCCAGGCTGAGATGGTTTGGACATGTCCAGAGGAGAGATAGTGAATATATTGGTAGAAGGGTGCTGAGTTTTGAACTTCCAGGCAGGAGGCCTAGAGGAAGACCAAAGAGGAGGTTTATGGATGTAGTGAAAGAGGACATGAAGGTAGTTGGTGTGAGAGAAGAGGATGCAGAAGACAGGGTTAGATGGAGGCAAATGATTGGCTGTGGGGACACCTGAAGGGAAAAGCCGAAAGGAGAAGTTAAAATTGTCTTGGATTCAACACGCAATAGCATATCCTGGTGAAGAGGGAAATTAATGACAAGATGAGATTTATTATCAGAGCCCCTTCAATCAAATATCTGAATCATACGGATCTCCCTTTAAGTCACATCCAGGTCAAATTTCACTTATAGCATATAAAACACTGCAATCAAAGAATGGCACACACACACACACACACACACACACACACACACACACACACACACACACACACACACACACCTAGATATAAGAGGGTAAAAAAAATTAACAGGCTTACTGGATGGTAGATACCCGAATTCATAATGTTAATCAAGTAAATGTGTTAATTTTTTTGGGTTATTACATGCAGTACATGGGTTATGGATGACAAAAGTAAATAAGGATGTTATGCTCCATCAGTGAGGGTTCATACTGTGAGGTCATGATGCTGGAGAGTTATCATAGATTGTTCTGGATGGTAAAACCAGTCTGTTCAGGATCTCCTTTGGAAACGAGGATTTGATTGAAAGCAGCATCACAACAGCCACAGAGATTGTTTCTCGTCACAATGTGGTTAGTTTAAGGGCCGGTGTTCACACCAGCGTTTTGATCAACCATCAGGTAAATACATGTTGTCATGTTAGTGAGAGATTATACCAATAATACATAGAGATTCCCACTTTTGTTGCTGATCATATTTAGAGCTCAAGGCAAACAGTTCAAAAGGTATGCAAGTCAACAACTTAACAAAATTTTAAAGCTCGAGATTCTGAGTTAAAAAACAAAAAAAAACACACAAAAAATTTGATTGGAACCTTGAAACTATTAAGTTGAGAAACACAACTCTTTTATTCAGAACAAAAATATTTTTGGCCTTTTGAAAGACAAACATTTTCTATTTTAATACAAAAGCCAGAAAAAAGTCAGCAATCGCAAAACATACAAAAGTCATTCAGAGCATCAGCACAGACCAATTAAATAAAACATTTGGTGGACTGCCTTTCCTGTTTTAACGTCGCAACCTTTTCAATTCACAAAAACCTCAGAGATCACGCACACTTTGACAGACTGGATCTGACAGGAGGGGCAAAGTATAGTGAAGTTTGTGTTCACAGTGGATTTATTTTCTATAGTTGTACAAAATTTGAGTCCAAAGAGAGATAAGTACAAAGGAAAGAATCGTAATGCTGTTAGCGCCCCATCAATCAATCCTTTATCTGCTCTCAATATTTAACGCTTCGTGGCAGTATAAATGTCTTCCACTGTTCGATTTCATTTTCTGTCATCAATGAAAACACGGAAACAACTTTACTTGTTTACACGATGAATTATCACTATGACAAATGTGTCTGAGAATCTTTCCAGAGACAGTTGTTTTGCTTCAACAACCCAATTTTCACTAAATTCTTTACATTTAATTACTTCCATTGTCAAATAAACAATTCCTTAACAGTAATTTTATGTTGCCATGTTCATTTATGTACGAGTGCAGCTTCTAAAGATGGAGTGTGTAAGGCTGATCGGTGGCCATCTTTTGCACTTCGACAGCTGACAACAGTAGAGGCATTCATGCGATGCTTAAAAAAGAATTTGCAAAGCAGAAGAAGGTCGATGTTCTGAGGGTGGAGGGAATGGCTATGCAAATACACACAAGTATTAACATCAAGTCTTTTTTAAATAATGTAAACATATACATCTTAGCTGAGGTCAGAGGTCATCCATCCTCTTCATATCTACTTATACATATATAAAAAAGAACAAATGTTACTGAAGCATCATTCGGATGCTCTTCGGAGTGGATTCTTCATTCAGGTGTTTAGTGGTGAATCTGAGGAGAAACACACATTGAAGGTTGTATTAGTGAACAAGCATTACAGTAATTCATGTTCAACAAGGCAGTCAGAGACTGCAACATCCTGCGACACCCCTGAATTCAAAATTTTACCCTGACCGACACATTTTTGTGCCTCTGGCTCCCTAAAAATGTTGCTTTTTGTTTTGTGATTATATCTCATCAGGTTTCAGAGATGTGTACCTGAAAAGGTATAACAGTAAGGTATAAACAGTTTTGTTTTCATCCCCTTTGCTGCCCGAGTAATGTGCTTGTTCTTTCATTTTTCTATCTGCAACGGTTCTGAAGATATTTGGTGGACGGACGGACGAACACAAAAACACTGAACTACAATACGTCACCGCTTCCGCCTGTTTCAAATGGTCAGAATAGAGGAATAACAAAGTTGAGTAAATGAGACCTACTTCAGGGCGTTCAGGAGCCCCTCCACGTTGTCTGTCGGCTGCTCCTTCAGGACTTTTATGCAGCCTTTCATCTGTGAAATAAACAGTGAGATCATCACATAACAGCTCCACAGAGATGCTGCTAGCAGCTCAAATTATTTCATCGCAGCCCTGCGCGTGAGCCTTACGTCTATCTTAGAGGATTTGTTAAAAGCACCGTTGGGATGGACGTGATCATAAAGAATGATGACTCCCACCATAACCCTCATGCAAAACAAGAGCGTTTCCTCGCTGCTGAAACGACTTGAATATTCCCTAAAAAAAGAGAGAAGAACAAATTATAAAAGTCATCAAATGAGAAGGAAGGAGGTAAATGCAGAAACGACATTTTAAAAACACTTAAACATTTTATTATTTGTGATATAGAAACAGAAGACATCTTTACATATCCTTCAAGTACTCACTTTAAACTTCAGATCTAAAAAGAACCTGTCAGAACCCTTCCATGCATTGTGTGTGTGTGTGTGTGTGTGTGTGTGTGTGTGTGTGTGTGTGTGTGTGTGTGTGTGTGTGTGTGTGTGTCGTCAGGACTTACGGTGTCTCCAGCATGACTTTACAGATGCTGGCCATGGTGCTGAGACAGTCTGTTGTGTTCTCCAGTGGACGAGTCTTATTCTGCCAAAGACGAATCAAATGATGACAGTTCAATGATTACTACAATAACTTTTAACTATTAATAATAACTATTAAATTGTAATGGAATGTTTAAAAACCAAAATGAAAAGTTTGATGGTTTGTGCTGTTGACTCTCACCTCTGTCACAAAGTTTGTGGTTGCATTGCTGAGGGTTTTCAGCATGGGCGTGGCTTCAGCATAGAACAGAGACATTCTGTTGGCCATTTCATTGTTGACTTCACTTTCAATGTCCAGCTGTCAGTTCACAAAACAAAATCAGGTAAAATAACAGCCGTCAGAACTTCAGAACTCTTCAGTTTAAGACACTGAATTTAGAAATACCAAAGTCTGTTATAAGACATAAATGTGTCTTAATAGCCACAGGAGTAACAAGCTGCCTCCAGCTCAGGCAGATCGGACTTCAGGACCACTCACGTTCATGTTATTTATCCGGTTTCGACTGATGGTTCTTCTGTAGTAGCTGAAGTCGTTCTGGATGGCAGGAATTCTCATCTAAAAAAACAAGACACCACTAAAAACGTCTGAATAAACAATATATTTCATTGAACAAGTGAAGGAACAGAGTTTGACCAAGTGAAGCAGTGTGTGTGTGTGTGTGTGTGTGTGGAGAGGAGAAGCTTAACGTTTTTGCTACAGACCTTCAGCTCATCAAAGCGCAGCGTGAAGTGGAGGATCTCAGCAAACTGTTTGGCCAGCGCCTGCTCCCTCTCCAGGTGCTGGGTGGGCGTGAAGGGTGGACATGTCAGGGTCTCCAATAAACTCTGCAGTGCCTCCTCTACACACAGACACACGCGTGTCAGAAAAGAATGAATGTCCTGGACTCATTGCAACACATTAAAAAAGAAAAAAAGACTAAGAGAGACGGAAGGGGTAAAAAAGACATGAAACAGCCCTGAATTTAAAGGGATGATCAGGTTGTTTCCCACACTCAGCCCATACCAAGTCTGAGTGAGAAGCTGTAGAACTTCTTGAGTTTGATGACCAACGGGCAAACGGAGTTCCAGGCTCGCTCCTGATGCATGAAGTCGTTGGGGTTTTGAATTGCCTGGAGAAACCGTATTTGAAAAAGCAAATGTGAGAACCCATCCAAGCCTAAAGGCAAAAATGATCACTGACACCAGGGTGTCGCTCGGTGTGTGAATGTTTCCTACTTCTTTGATCTCCTGGCCGGCTCCTTTGTACGCCTGCAGGCCAGATAGGATGCTCTCAGAGTCCTGAAGGACGGCGTTCACCTGGTTCCACACCTCCCGCTCTCCTCCTGTGGGCTGGGCATCTGACACAAAGCACACAGACTAGTTAGCTAAGCTATTTTAAACAGAACCGGTTTTTCCACAAAATCACATTTTAAGTCATTGATAATAGAATCCCACTAATCTAGATTTTACGCCATGAGTTGCTGTGAAAAGGCTTTGCTGACATTATAACTAGTGTCTTTGTCACTGAAAGCAACTCAAAAATTTCGATTACCTAACAGCACTATTTCAATACAGGTACATTAAACATTTTGCTTTCAACAGAAAGTCCATTAACAGTCAGAAGCAAAAACCTGCGTATGTAGCATCCGGAATAATGCTTTAACTTGAAATGTCGATAAACATTGCTGTGACGTAGTATTCATAATTAATAATAAGCCCTGTAGCTGAATATAATAGCGCTGGATGCATTAACTGTATCCTTCCTCATACACAAAGAAGCTGCCTGCAATTCAAGCCAGCAGCACTCTGACTGTAAATAACTGGTGTGAACTTTGCACAGCACTACTCCATCCATGCTGAAGGAAGCTATTGGATGGACAAGCCTGTGCACATTATCAGCTCTATTTCAAACGTTATCAGCCTGTAGCTGTCAATATAATTTTTTCATGTAATGTGCATCACTGCTTTTCTGCGTCACATTTCCTCCATGATTTCTATTAGTACACTCTTTATACGTATTTACATGAGCTTGATTTGCTCCAGTGTTCCGTGTTTTTAATATTGTGAAAGCCAATTCAACATTTCTGTAATGCAACACACCATGTTAAGGTTTGGCCAGGAAACTATGGACTTATGAACACAGACAGGAAAAGCAGCTCCAAATTTAGAGTATCAGTGACATTCAAACTGTGCCTGTTCTGTATTTCAGACCTTTCTCTGCCATCATTTCTCCTTTATTCAACAAATAAAGCATGAGGTCGGCTGCATTCAGAGTGTGGCTGGTATTGCCACTGTGGAGACAGACTTTGTTTTGTAGGAGGTTTTTGAATAGCAGATTTCTTTTAAACTTTAAAAATCAGAGCAGTAATGAATCAGATAAAAATTCCCCTGATGGAACCGCTACCATCTTTTCAGCATTCCTGTACTGAACGACAAATATCAGGATGATGTAGGGAGAGAAACAGGGCAGCTGACAGTAATGTAGTAATGCATTATGTAGTTACTAATACAGTTAGTAACTACATAATGCTACATGCTATAAAATGTGCCTTAGTTTAATCCTAGCAGACATAGGGAGACAAGCATGCAGACGCACGAATAAAAGCTAACAACAAAGGTCAAGGGTCAGATTCATTCTTCAGCTTGGCAGGGAGTGAAAGCTGAAATGAATTATGGATAAATTGTGAAGGGAAATGTAGACAATACAGCAGTAACAACAATAGGATGACCCCTGACCAGCCAGTCAGCTTAGGAAACGTTAGAGGAAAATGACTAAGTGACATAGAGGGGGGTGGGTAGGTGAGGCAAGCAGAAGGGCAGAGATTTGCTGTGCTCACTTTCAAAGTCAAGGAAAAAGTTTGGCCCCTGTTCAAGCTCTGTGCAAGTGAGCACTTTTAAAAGATTCCCCATTTGGTTTCTGCAAGACAGAAAATAGAAAGAGAAAAGGAAGGAAAGGACACGCAAAGGTTAACAACACATCATTCAGTTATTAGGATCAGAGCTGGAAAAGGAGCTGAAAGAAAAAAATGGAAGGAAATGAAATGGAGAAATAGAGAAGAACGTGAGCGGACTCCTTCCGACCTGCTGAGAAAAACAACAACAGATGAACAGGCAACATCTTTACCCCCCAAAAAGCTCCCTACATCAGTCCTTTCTCCCTTTGTTCCACTCCAGCGCCAGACTTACTTTCAAAGTCCAGGAAAAAGTGTGGATAGTTCTCTATTTCCCTTGTTAGGACTTTTAGCAGGTTACCCATGCCAGCAAACCTGATGGTCAAAATACAGTCATGAACAACACAAAATACACACATTTTTTAAAACATACATGTATGCAACAGACCCTCATGATTGCAATTTGACCTTTAACTTATTTATGAAGAAAAGTGTTCCAGAAAAGAAAACCAACTTTTGAATTTTGAAAACAAAACTGCAAGCATTTGTTTGTTTTCAATTTAATAAATTTAATAAATCTGCGTGGAAATAGGACTCACATTATTCATACATATACGCATGTGTTGTGTGTTTTCTGAGAATGGTAAATTTACTTGGACAAAAAATGGACAAAAATTGGATTTACATGTTATAAATAAAGGCTTTATTGGAAGCATAAAGCAGTGAGTAAATTGCAGTTTCAGGGGAAAGTCTCCTCAGTGGTAACAAACCCTGCAGTCATAGCGTAAGTATACAGCAGCGTAAAAGGAGGCCATATTATGTTAAAAACAGGAATGACATGATGCATTATGTGAATACAAATGGTTGAGATCAAAAGATTTAACCCTAGGCACTGGGTGAGGAACTATGTTGTTGGCTGAAGGTCAAAAAAATTCGGACGCACTTTGAACAGCAGCTGCAACTTAAAAATTGGGAGTTGACTTTTAAGGACAAAAAGTTATGAAGACAAACTTTTCTCTTTTCAGATCCAAATTCCTTCAGAAATTATGGCATGACGCGACAACAAAATGAGACATTGTGTTGCAGTGTGCACATGATGCTCACACTGCGCACAGCCTCTAGCAAACTGGCAATCACCATCAGTCATGTATTCATTCCTAATCTTTCATTCCTCCTAAATTCAAAGAAACAACTAGGGGGTAAATACTGAGCATGCAGCTCCTATAGTAACAGCTTTATGTCGAGGGGTATACTAATTTGACGTTTATCTTAATTTAATGCAGCGTTAGGGTACAAGATTGTACCAGTAGGGGGCGATGTTGGTTTTCATTTACATTTCACAAGAAGCTAATTTGAAAATTGCTACAGTTTTTGATTTTGGGACAAGATATTTTTGGGACAACAGATATTTTAAAAAGGTGTCTAAAGTAAAGAATGCATACAACACATCATGCTAAAATCATTGGTCACTTCTGACAGGCCACTAGACTTGCTTTAACAGATTTAAGTTGTGCTGGTGACGCCTTAACATTGATAATGAGCCAGGCACACTGGTAATCCTGTCTGCAAATGTTGTGTTGTTACTCAAAATATTGCTGCACTGCACTCTGGTATGCCGAAAGACAAATCTGTGATTCAGATAAACAAATGGGCAAAGCATGTGACGTCCTTCAGATCTAGCAATGAAAACAGAAATCCCAAAATCAAGTTCCTAACTTTGAGATTAACAAATCAATAGGTGCAAACACAGCCTGTGCAAGGTAATAAGTATGAATAAGAGTCACAGTCACAGCAGGTAAAATAGGGAATTATGTTTTTAATTTCATCTACAATGAAGGTGAACCTAACCAATAGCAGCTTTGTTTGTGCTTTATGGGATGGGTATGTGACTGACTAGACAAAATAAGGGAGAGAACAAAACCCCATAATAGCAAAGAATGATAAAGCATGTGAGCCTGTGGAGAGGTTGTGTAATGTAATTATGTGTAACTGAATGGTTCCAGTTGCCATAAATGAACATGCAATTTCTGTTTTGACCCAAGATTTCACATCTACCTAGTTTCATGAAGCATCAGCTGCTCTCGGTTACAGGAAACTTTCCCATCTTCATTTTTATTGGCACGCAGAGACAGGAAACTACTATGGGAAATTTCTCGTCTGGCCACTTCTTCTTTCACAATCACAAATCTATTTGGCTCATTAAGCAGTGTGAAAACTTTGATTTCCCTCTTTCTTGGAGCACTTCCGCTCAGCTGGTAAATAAATAACAAATACAGTAGTGTATATCTTGTAAAGGAATAGCTTTGTGATCCAGTTTATTGTTAAGAACTGTTGTTTTCACAGAAGGAACTAAGACTCACTGACAGTAGCTAAATTAATTTGTCATAAGAATAAATAATGTTTAAATTCTTTTCAGGTGACTGCGACAAACATTGTATTGTTGTGAAATACACTGGATTTCATTGCTGAATATATCTGATACCAATTAGATCTACAAATGTTCCTGTATAATAGCAATATTAATATAGGAACATACATTTCCTTGTTTGTAATAATTTGTTTGCTCAGCTAGTATTTATATAGGAGCAGTGATTTTTAGAAGTGGATCTCCATTCTCACAAAAACCATAACTTCCGTTTTGTTAAACAAGGAAACTCACCTGGGCTGTTTAATGAACATTAAAGTCAATAAAGCTGAACCAAAACTGGTCTATCTAAACAGAAAATTCACTTAATTTAACAGTGTGTAAAAGCTGATTTTAACCCAATGAGGTTTCCAAAATATTCTGGAAGATTTGCTTTTGCTCTTAGCTTATTTATGCTTTGTTATGAATAGAATTTAAATAACATGTTGACCTTTTTCTAAGAAATTATAATTCTTTATCATAAACAGCAGATTGATATGCTCTGTGAAATTTATAAAATCATGTGTAATCCTCTAAAAAGTGTCTTTACTATCTAATACAATCATGAAAATTGCTTAAATTTGGGATTTTCATATCAGCTGGACACGACCATAACCATTTTGATTTTAACTCTTTCGAATAATTTTATAAGAACTCAATTTATCGTGTACAGATGATTTTTTATTGCAAATCTGCTTCAAATCTGCCTTATTGCCTCAAGCTTTAACAGAGGGACATAAATGGATTCCTGTTCCTCTGGCTGATGTCTGAGGAACACCCTGAGGACAAGAACTTCAACCGCTGCCAAGGGAGAAAGTTTTGGGGTCAATAAAACAAGTGTGTGCTGATCCCACTGTAATCATGTAAACCGCAGTGTTGTTTCTGGACTGATGTGCTTCAGTGGCAACTTGAAGTGTAGTGTTGCTCAAACATGACTGCACATGCCTTCTGTGTGTGTGTGTGTGTGTGGGGGGGGGTATGTGTGTGTGTTGTACCTTCTCTGGTGGAGGACTTTACGTTGCTCTCTATATCATCTGCTTTCTTTTTCTCTCTGTAATAAAAGGAAAGAAGAAATTCATGAAGTGATCAAAAACAAATGACGTGGAAAGTGGAAACAAAACCACAAAGCATGCTTTAAATGTGTGTGTGTGTGTGCATGTGTGTGTGCGCTTGAGACTTCATACGTCTGCAAATTGAACACGTGATAAATATCAACTTCTAATATCACCAACATCTCTTTTTCTCCTGACAACAGGAGAAAAAACATTCATCAAACAAATACTACTCTCCCTCATCACAGAAACCAGACTAAATTATTCAAAAGGTGAAATCTACACCCTATTATTTTCAGAATATCTCCTGTCTGCAGCATGTTCACTGGCGTATTGGATGTCCTCTGCCAAGCTAATAGTCAGTGAGATTGACTGAGCTATAATCTGCCCACAACATCAAAGCTGAAAATAAAAAAAATGACCGGTGAAAAATGAGGGCAGCAAACACCCGATGTGAGACACGATACCCAGCTGAAACAGCAAGTATCGTTTAAGCTCAGCAACATTTCACCAACAATCCAAATGCGCCCACTAATTCTGCATTAGCTGCTTTCCTCAAACCTGCAGTGCAAACAGTACTGCTCATGATGTCGTATTCCACAATCCATCAAGTGTATCACACTAGCAGAACAGACGCACAAGTATAAGTGCAAACAGCAACCAATGCGGGAAACAGGAAGCAGTAAACAATCATCCTGCTTTGTTCTATTCTGTATTTCGTTGCATTAGAAGGATGTTATGGAGGTTCTTCTCTCATGTGGGTAACATCTGTGAATACTGTCATCCATCCCTCCTCTGCAAAACCAGTATAGACAGGCAAAGGGGTGTGTGCTATTGTGTATATATGGATGGAGGGGTGGAGGGCCCACTGTGAATCTACACATTCTCCTAATGAGGTTGCAATTCACTTCAATGGTACAACAGGTCTAAAACACAGCTTAAGCCCCATGTGGACAGCACAGACTGGCACACACACGCACGCACACACACACACACACACGTTTCACTCGTTCTACAACCAAATTCTCTTCCTCCACACCTAAACTTCTCCATCCACTCTTCCTCTCATTCCTTTATCACTTCCTGGTTTCTCCATTTTTCAGTCTTTGACTTCTCTTTTCTCTGGCAGTCAAACTCAATTTGTCCCCTTCACCAGTCGGGCCAACTGGTGTGACCAGGCGCTCTGCTCATTTACACAGTTACACTGAATTTGATTAATTAGCTAGGATGCTGGTAGATCCCCTCCCCCCCCAGGCCTTTGTTCCGTCAGCTATCTGAACGAGCGAGAACGAGTTGGTACTTTCCCAGTCGCTTCATCCGTCAATCATCCCAGTAGGTGGTGGAGCGGGACAGACAGCAGGAGGATATGTACAGCCTCCAAAAAAACAAACATGTTTTTCAGGAAACATTAATGAAGAGCCACAATTTTCCCCTGAATCCCAGTGATAACAGACATAATAGAGGTGGAAATATGACTGTAGTGAGGTTGAGTTTTATCGTAATCATGATAATTTGCACAGTAAAAAAAATCTGATTTAAATAGGGACATCTACTAACTTATAAACAATTTTTTAAAATGCAATGTATAGCAGCAAGTTTTATTTATTATGTTGAAATCCAACTCGAGTGCTGTAACATTTACTCTCAACCTGAAGCTTTGACCTCAAGGTAAAATCTAAAATAATCTTTATTTTCATTTCTTTATGATTCCTTTAGTTGCTGTAATTAAAAATGACACATATTTTGATTGTATATAAGGTTTAAAGATCCATGACATCCAGACTTTTGACAGCCAGGCAACTAAAGGATCAGATTTTTTTGACACGAAAGCAATTTTAGATGGAGATAAAATAGTTTCTTGAACTTTATCTCAGATTTGAACTGTTTTGTCTGCAATTTGAAGTTACAGCAAGAGCTGGTATGCAAATCTTGGATTGAAAAAATAATATATTCCTTCAGTCTTGTGGTTTATAGGTGAAAAACAATCAGGCTGTTCATTGAGGGATACGGTGACAAGAGTATTGTAACTCCTTTAGGAATGCGGCTGTGCATAATGTGTGCATAAAATGTCTTCAACTGAGACAATGTCCTTTATGAAGACTATTAGCAGACACACACACACACACACACACACTCTCACACACAGATATAAAACACTCTTGCATGACAACATTAACAGTCTCTTTGATGCAAAACCACATTTCCTGCCTGCAAGGGTGTGTTAAAAAGCAATGCGTTTCCATGGTGACAACAGAGACAACTGTTTAAAGAAGAGAAGCACACCCGGAGAAGACACACACGTGCTCTCCAATATTTTGCCAATAAATTCTGCTTCTGGTTGAATGTCTGGAGAGTAGAATGCCAGACCTACAGTGAAGGAAAGTAACAGAAACAGGCATGACGACTGACAGAAATGGAAGAAACAATCCTGCAAAGTAAAACAAAAATAAACAGCAGAAAAGGCTGAAACCAGTGAACTACGTCAAAAAGAAAACCCCGTGACTGACAGGACTGAAAAAGACTTTCATGTCATATTTATAGTAACAGCCAACATTTCTACACCTCAGTAATATTATTGTCCGTTTGTTTAAGTTGTAGTAATGAGTCACACAGATATACACACTACTTAACCGTGACAGGGACCACTGGACAGTATTTGGCCCACGTTTACACAAGTAGATCAGAATGCAGTTGATCAAATGACGACAATGCGAAACTTTAACAAGTTCTTTATCTTGCTCTCACATCATCTGTGCTTTCACTGTTTACTCACTTGACATGGGCCTCAAACCACTGACTGCTCAGTAAATCAGTGAACACACATCGTAATCTAAAGTAAATTTGTTCAACACAGTTTGAAGTGTGGCTGCCCAAAGGATAAGGCAAAACTACTCAATGTAAATATGCCATATCTCACGCTGGATGTACTGGCTTCTACAACTACATCCGGTTAGCAGCTGGTGTCACACTAAAAATGTACACGTCAATATGATTACCAACACATGTCCGTCAAAGCTGACACTTAATCTTCAGTGACACTTGGAATGATTCTCATGTGCCAAACAAAACTATAAACTCTCTCACCGCTGCATGCTTCCTCAGACTGGCTTTAACTGTATATGGTTTCACATATTTTCACTGCTCTCAGTCTGTGGAGCAACCCCCTGTGTATTCTCATCACGGTGATGAGAGAAAGATGAACACAGACATACAAAGAGTCAGTCAGAGACCATTTGTCAAGGTTGAGAGCAAAGCTATCCACACATCTGTACCCAGAAAACCGCACTGAAAATACAGCTGCTGCTGAAAAGGCAACCAAATGATAATGTTCTGGACTTTTGCAATGGATGTCAAGCTGGTATCGTTGGTGTCAAAGGTCAATGGATGATGGATTCAATGTTGTTTTACTGGGTCTAATAAAATCTTAATGGACTTACAATGCAGGACATTTACTTACTATCACTAGTTCCTTAAACCATTTGTAGAGTAGGCTAAACAAAATACGGAATGACTGTGGCTTTCACCCATTATGTTCTAAAACTCTTTAGAGAATAATTGTGAGAATAATTGTGTAAAATAAGCACATTTTATGGTCTCTCGGGGTTAAATCAGCTGCCACAACTCCATTATGTTCTCCATAAAACCGACGGAGGATGACGCTGGCTCAAACCCTGGATGGCACGGTAGCTGGTGATTCAGACATCCAAGCCTCAACATGGAAATTAATTATTTAGATGAAGAATCATAGTCTTCGCCAATGGAAAACACACATTTTTCTGAGAGCTCCAGGTCACATGAGGGGACTTGGTGTCTTGATTTCTGAGTGAGTTAAGATGAAGGAAAGAGAAGTAGATTAATTAATGTGCTTCACTGTGGGGAAGGCTCATGTCTCTGATGGAGGGCTGGAAAGAAAAGGATGAGTGACTGCAGAAAGACAGAGACACATCTGGCTGCAGCCAATCTGCTGCTGCAGACACCCACTGAGGGTTCAGACAAGGGTTAACCCTCAATGGATGTTCAGTGGGATGGAAGACCACAGCCCTCCCACGAGGAGCTGAATGTATGTGCATTTGTGACAACGATGGAGTATCTTTCTTTCAGCCTTTTCACTCATGTGTTGACACATACTATTAACCACTGCCAATTACAGTTGGAGGAGGTAGTGTTATTAGTGCATTGTGTGTGTGTATATGCATGTGTGTGTGTGTGTGTGTGTGTCTGTGTCACTAAATGAACTCCATGCCGGTTGAACCTGATCTGCAGTTTCGTGGAATCTGGTTCAAGTTTTTCATCTCACTCAGGTGATGTTTGCTATGAAATCTCCAGCTGAAACATTGCCACACACAAAACCCTCTAAAGGTGAAAAGTAATAACAATTTGGCTCTGCTGTGCTTTCATGCACATTTCAAACAGCCATCATTAAAATGGACATACCATCAAATATTTAAAGACATGAGGCAGAAAAGCTCATCAGTGCTGATCCTGAAAAAAACAACAGCAGCTTAGTTTATGTTGACGAACAAAAAACATTTTGGAAAAATTCTCCTTGAGTTCTTTAAACTCATTAATCCCTGAAGTAAGAAAAAACACTAGTCCAACTGCCTCTACTTTTTCGGCTGTGTTTAGCATTTTGTCTATTGGCCATTTTGGTAAAAACAGAAATGAAATGCTTGAAATGAGAAAGAAGCACAGCAAGTTGTGAAAACTTTCAAAGCATGGATTGTGCTTTACTAATTTAGTAATATATTTAGGGCTGAAACAATATCCTTAGTTACGTTGACAATGAAAATTCTTGATGCAGAATGACACCATTACTGGTGCTATTTTTACATCTCCAAATTAATATGGCTGCTCTCGCACGTCAATGTGCTGAAAAATTAAGCAATATCCAAAACCACTAACCCGGCCATCCAAAGCATTTGATTCCTTGAAGAAACCTAAAAAAAAAACTGTGCTATACATGCTTTGTAAAACAGAATAGAAACCTTTTAAAAATAGTGTATTTATTCTCACTGGTCATTTTTATCTGCTCTTTATTAACCAATGAAACAGGTTTGTGTGTTCATATGTGTTTAGATGGTACAATGGCTGCATTATATGAGTTGAGTACTGACACGGCAAAGTGCACATGTGCAAGTGTTACACTGCAGAGCGTGCAATGCCAAATCTGACAAACTGACTGAGACACGTCGTGCTTCAACTTTATTGTGTCTAGATACTAAAAGGAACACTCTCATGGTTCTCATTTTCCATGACTCACCTAGAGGAGAACTCTGATACTATAATGTGATTTAGGAGTTCCTGGACGCTACACTCGGAGCAAAAGCCACTGCTGTTGTTTGGTCGGCAGAGACGAGATACGCCAGCTTTGAGCCACAGTCTTTATCACTGTACTCAGCTCTTGGTAAATTATAATTGTCTCTGGAGGGGAGGAATAACCTGGTCGATGTGTTTTTTTCTGTGTCTCCAGAGTTTGGTAGAGCTGTTTTGTTGGAATCAGCAGTAAAACCTGGAGTGGAGTCTTCAGTTGTCTGTCTTGATTAACCATCTTCTGGTCTTCATCTGGACTGGAAACGAACTGTCTTGGGGTTGTGGAGAAAACAGCATGGGTACTTTACTGATCTACTTAAAAATGTAGAAAAGTTGTGGGCTAACTAGTTTTGTGCTGTTACTTGATGATGTGTTTTACTGTAAATCGCTAATTACTATTGTGGCTTGGTATGGTTCAGTGGAGTTATTTTCTTCCTGCATGTGATCATTATTTGTTGGATATGACTGATTGCTGGGTTTTTAAATTAAAGCAGTACCAAAGTCTAGACTGAATCACTCTTTCCACGATGAGCTTTACAAAACATGTGATGAGCATTAACATATTACAGTGTCAGTTTCACACTAAACAGGTTGTTCCATCTCTAAAAGTCTCTTTTCTACTTCTGATATATTGACACACTTCTTTTCAGGGACTTTGCACAAATGAAGTGAAACCAAAATCAACACCAGTGACCCAAAGCAGCACATCCTTGGGAGTTTTTAAAAAACTGACTGGTACCAGAACAAAGACTATAGCGTGTATTGAGGGTCTTTGCAGAACTATAATTTCTTACTTCTCACACAGCCTCACATGACTCTTCTCATGTTGACTGTTCTGTCTTCTGTTCTTATTGTTTCCACTGGTGGGCATTAATATCCAAAAATCCCCTAATGAAACTGGAATCCTCTAATTTTCCGTTGACCTTTGGACTGATATATTACGCACAGTCAATCTCTCAGTGGCTGCTGAGTATGTTTACAACAGTACTTTCCATCAGAGGGTTTCACACACTAAAACATGAAATAACTAAATAGTCAAAGTGATTAGCTGGGATGTCTGTAGAATGATTAATTAAAATTGACAGAATTATATGGCAGAACAGGAACAGTTGGCCATCAGATAAGCCAGGATTTTAGCTTGTTCATCTTGTGGCACCACAAGTTATGGATTCACCATTAAACTACACAGCCACTTTGGAAAATTGGTCACCATATGGTCAAGCTGTGCTATAGCTTAAACCCATTTGCGTCATTAAAAATACATTCCAACACACAGGCATGGCTTAAAAAGATAACTAGACTGGGCTCATCTTTCTGCACCCATCTTAAAATCCATCCGCTGTCCTGATCAGCAGCCCTTTCATTTGAGTAAGGGGAGCTGAGGCTCCTGATGGCTCACTTCACTGCAGCAAATGTGACAGCAGGGAGTGTCGGCTGAGTTGGAGGGGTGGACTCAGCTCAAGGGGAGGTTGGCTGAGTTTTGCCCAAATATGGACACGGCATAGGAAGAGGGGTGCAGGGTGCTGCTGGAGGGCAAGAGAGAGTGGGCTGGATGGAGAAGGGGAAACTTGCCCCACACCACCACAATGGCCGCCTTGCTTCCCTCTGCTCTATCAGTGACACTCTTTATCCTCTTACAGTCTGCTTCACATGCCAGCACTGGCACCGTTTAGGTCTATTAACTGAGATCTAAATGCTCTCTGCCCAGCGGAGAACACTTCTGCAGCCAGGATTTGTTTGTACATCAACCTGAGTTCATTTTAGAGCACTCGTGGCTCTCACTAAGAAAGCATAAATTGAATAACTCACACTCAGTTGAGTGAATGACACTGAAGCGCAGTACTCAGCAGCAGCACTCTGTTGTTCAGCAGCTGGCTCCGTGTGCCCTGTGGTTCAGGCAGCTGGGCCTGCTGCCTAAGTTAACACTCACAGACCCATCGCTGTCTAACCCACACATCTGGTCTGTGGAGCAAAGAGGAACAGGGGCATCATAATGGCTACACAGACTACAACCCATAATGGTCATTTTACTCCTTTCATAGAACTGTGTGTATATGTGGGGGGTGTACATAGTAAACAACTTGTAGAAAGATAGAGTGGAATAAAGAGAACCAGTCTGGAAAGACCCGTAAGAGTGCAGGGGAAGAACAATGGAAGGAAGAAAAGAAATAATGCAAAACATAAGTAGGAAAGTTAAAGAGGATGTCTGGTATTTGGAGAGGAGGAGGCAGAGTGCCCATCTGTCTACTGCCAGCCATTGCTGCACAGAGTGGGACTCCAGGCGTAGAAATTCCTCCTACAACTCTGTTCAATGCCACTTCTGTTCTGCCAGCCATGCATATCAACAGCACTGCAGATACAATGGGAACCATGTCTGAGTGTGACTGATTCTAGAATGGAACTAATGCTGCTGACTGTGTAAGAAAGAGAATCAAGTGATCTCCACCCTGACATGGTCCTCGTCTGCTGGGTGGAGGCACCCAAGATAGACCAACGGACACTTGGACACAGGAACAAGATAATCTCGACTAATTTACTCAAATGTATTAGCCACTGGCAAAGATCAACCCACAAAGTCAAGAGCAAGATGAGATTTTGGCAATAATGTCCAGTAAATGCTGACACTATGGTTCAGAGCTAAGAGAAATGTTTTCAGGGTGATCTGCGTAAAAACAAGCTATGCCAACAAAACAAGCAAGGCAAAAGGGTGTTCCTAATGAAAACAAACCTATTTATGGGCTTCCTTGAATACCAGCGACAGAAAAGTGCTAATCGTTTCAGAATAGTCTCACACTGACGATACTTGACCTTTACAGACTGTGACTTTGGCCTTGGTGCAGACAAGTCTGTTAGTTTGATCAAGACACAGATCAAGTGCTCTCAGTTAGTTAGGCATGCAGCATATCTAGGTCGAATGTTTTTGCCTCCTTGCACTCCTTTGACTTCAGCCTCAGTCTGCATGCTGTTATTCTTGACTACACTAAATGCACTCAGCTACAGACAAGTGAGCAAAGCACAAGCAGAAAATGGAGAAAGGGAACTACTGAAGTGATAACAGCGCTTTGTTACGTTGACCTTTGCCAAACTGAGGCATGACTGGTTTCAGGAACAACTATTTATATATTTACACACAGACTGCAAAACAAAAGAATCATGCAGTCTTGTATATTCTAGTCTTGATTTCACTGCAACTACATAATTAAGACTAATAAGTGGCAACTCTTATTAGTCACACACACACACACACACACACACACACACACACACACACACACACACACACACACTTTCAGCCTCCACTGACTGATTTAACGTCTTAATACTACTGCTGCCATAGACAGTTAGCTTGCACGAACAATAAACAGCTGTACATTCCTGCCCTGCTGAGATCGGTGTGAGTGCTACTGTGGAGCAAAAAAGCCAGACCCACAGAGGCCAAGATCATTCAGCCAGCTGTGGACATGCAGAAAAAACAGGTGGAGTGTTAGCAGCACACTAATCTCTGTTCAGGTAAAATACCATGTTTTATACCTTCAGCTAACTATATTCACTGCAATGTATAGTGTATCACAAACCTTTCAACATTAACAAAAACAGATTTGGCAGTAGCATTGTTACAGCAGGGCCAGCGATAAACTGGCGACTTATCCATGGTGTAGTTAGCTGGGACAGGCTCCAGCATAAAACAGCAAACAAATCCGGGTAAACAGCTGACAAGACGGCTACTGATTGTCTCTCCTTCGAGAAAATTAATGCTTGAATGAATATTTTCCTTGATATAAAAAAACATGTGATGAATACGGACACTTTCCAGCGGATATCTGAATAGTACCTGCTTTCACATTTTTTTTATTTTGAAAATTATTTTGTGATTTATGCACAACTTAGGATAGAAAAGTGTTTGAAATCTGAAGTTTCAAACACGCTTTGTGCTGTAACATATTTTCCAAAGCTTTCCAATTTTCCAGTGGCCTAGAAAGTATGATGCTTGTGGGCATTGGTGCATGAATAAACTGCCAGAGCAACAATGCCTATAGTTCTAAGTAGTTTGTACCAAATTCACAGCACAGATGGCGTGCATTTTTAATGGATCTGGTGAAAATTCACTCAGGTTGATGACATGCTGACATGATACAGGAGGTAAATAACATTGAGCAAAGCCAAAAAAAAGCTAGTTACATAGAGGCGAAAGCATAGGTGCGACTGTCCTTAATCATCAAAAAAATGGTAAATAGTTGACTGATTTAAACTGCTATACAATAGAATTAGTTTTATGAACATTATGAAAGATAAAGATGATATGGACCACATGAGGGTTTGGGAACATGATGGAGATACAATCATGGCCAGGCAGCAAGAGCAAACAAACTGCACAGCAAGTAGACTCACAGAGAGCTGCTGTCCCGCTGACAGGATGTGAGTGTAAAAAGTGAAACGTGAGTGGGAAGTGTGCAGGGTCATAAAGCAGCCGAGTCCTACACACTTATTTTCACAGACAGACTGGCGGGCAGACGGGTAGTTATGGGTAAAACAGGAACTTTGAGCCCATAGTTTGATTCGCCCAGTATTTTACTGTGACAGCCATGGTCATAAATAATTTCCTGAATTCTGAGAGGAATAAAAACATGAGTGAATCAAGGACTTACAAAAATGAATAAAAATACTGGGATGATTACGACTGGGTGGCATTTAATACTGTCAGCCGAAATGTTTTAAAACATTAAGCTTTTGAAACAGCAGCAGTTGTAACTGCTGTGGTCTACAGTATTTCTCTTTATTTGACAAACAACAGGCTGAAATCACTCTTTGTGCTAGTGAGTCTACATCACCTTCTGAAATGAAACTGATCTTTTTTACAAAATGTTCTTCTCCAGAAAAAGCACACGTTACTAACCTTAACATTGCTAATATTATACTGTATTACTGAATTTAATTTTGTTTCAGCAATGCCACATCAACCCGTCATGAGTAATCAGGAACAAGGTGGCCAAAACTGAAGTATGGGTAATTCTCAACCTAGAAAAATAATTGGTTCCGAGACGTTGTTCGTAAGAGGTTTTTGTTCATAAGTCATTATTTATTAAATTTCAATCTATAATCATCATTTCAGGTCAATTAAATTTCATTACTACGCTAAATTTGAAAGTATTATTCCCTAATAAAAAAATACAGGACATAAATACAAAACATAAATGAAATAAAATAGTGTAATGTAATTTTTACATGTCTAACTCTGCTAAATGAATTTTATCCTCAGGGAGGTGCGGAGGCCAACCCACACTTTAAGCCGCTAAAATGACACTCTGATGTACTTCCTGGTAATCAAAAGCCTGACACGCCACTTAATGCTTGATTACTTCTTTTCATTAAATTTCTCTTTTAACTCAAATAACATCAAGTGGCAAAACATTCAGCGTTCAGGGGTTACTTCTGAACAGAAACCTAACCTGGCCAACATTGGTTACTACACCATTTAGCTTCTACAGGAGACAACCCAATCAGTAAAAACCACAAAATGGTGCAAATGATTTGTCAACAAAAAAACTGAACAGGCCACATGAAGTCCAAAATCAGATCAATCTGTTTACTTTGTCTTATATTTGCTGAGTTGTTTTGACAACTCATTTGAAATCTTAATCTATTGGGTGTTAATGTTACACTGCTCTGTATGTGCTGCAGCAGAAAGGGAACTAAGCGACGTGCAGTTGTTCGTATCTACAAATGTTTGTAAGCCGGGCGTTCGTATCTTGAGGACTACCTTTAAACAAAATTAAATGGAATTTAATTATCATTGTTTAACATGCACACCATTATTTTTGTGGTTGATGTCACAAAAACATCTTTCATTGAGTAGCAACTTTGACATGCACATCAGTTTAGTTCATTTCATTTTGCAACCGCAATACTTGGCGTCAATGTCACCTAGCAGGATGTTATTCATTTTCTTCCTATCACGCTACCGCAAACGGTCACACACACACATACACATAGATAGACACACACACAATCTGTTAGGTGACCATCTGAGGCTCTAGAGGCGGTGAGAAGTCTGTTGCACTCTCTGTTCCAGCCCAGATGGCAGCATTGGCTGAGTCAGCGGTGGCTGATGGTCCACTGTAAACTGAATGATTAGTCGTCAACAACAGAGCCAAGTATTAAGAGCTGGGTGCTGGGGGACTACTTAGCCAGTTTGTTCTGTCTGAATGAAATCATAACTTCAATAATGTAATGTGAGATTTCAGACTCACTTGAAAGGATGTGTATGACTTTGTAGACATGAGCTAATGATAAAACCAAGACAGTTGGGGCTTCAAATATCATTCATGTTTTGGAAAGAATGACTCCATATCTATGTTTCTACTCTTGATCAAACAACATTCTTGTTCCTCACCTAACTAAATGTGGGAGGGGAAACTAAGCCTTGCCAAACTTTATAGACACAAATATGATTGAATGTGGCAGAGTGGAGCTGCACATTGGCACCAAATGCAAAATAATTATATAAGAAGGTTTTATACTCTTGCTGAGCTAAAACCTAAATGCGGATATGAGATTTAGCACTGGTGCAATGCTGGGAGGAAATCCTTTAGCGTGACACAACAACTTGTGACTCATCGCTGGACTCTCAAAAAGAAAAAAAATGCTTCAGCTTATCTGAAAACATTGAATTGCTTTTACGATGACTGTAAGGGCTGCAGTCCACATCAGAATGCAGCATCAAAAACAGCTAGCTAACAATATTTCACGAGGATTTTGTATGACAACCCATCAAAACTAATAACTTCAGTTACTGCAAAGGTTCCAGTGGCAAAATACAGTGTATAACCATAATGAAAATATCAATGCTAAGCATCTTATGATTTTTTATCAATAATTATAGTTAGAAATTTATTCATATTGTATTTTCAACATGACTTGTCACAGACAAACATCACTAAGTACAGTATGTGCACAGGTGCCTCACAAAATCTTACATTTGCGGTTGCCAGTCTGCAGTGTAAAAACTAGAATGTGAAAAATGCCACTGTTGAAAGGGTGTGAGATGTCATATCCTGTTGTTTTCTGTCCAGGTGCAAACAGTTTGAGGTGAGAACACAAATGACTAGATTTTGAACTGCAATAAAACTGCTCAGAGCCACATCAAGTAGAATTTCACAGTCACACACACAGTGTATTTGCTGCATATATTTGCTGATACACTTGTATAAGTGGGCCATGCCTTCTGTTGTTAGAAATATCCAATTAACGCACCATCGGCACATTATATTGCCTTACAAGTACTGCACAAAACCAGAATGTGATTAAATCAGGCTGCAGAGACACAAGGCCCATCACAGGGATGTTCCAAAGCAATGCATGGATGGACTGGTTCCAAAAGAAACAACCTTTACAAATAAATGCTTATAATGTCGAGAATCATAACTAATTTGTTGATGAAAATCATGGGGCCTTTCATTCACTTTCAGTCTGATTGATGTGTCTTATGCAGTCAAGTCGTTTGAAACCAAAGGTCTGACACCTCTGTGGAGGCAAGAAGGTCAAGATCACATGCTTGTAAATCAAGTACAACATCAAGGAGAAATCTTTCATGAGCTCACTGCTCATTGTAAAGACTTGGCATCTTTTTTGGGGGGCTGGTGTGCCCATACTGTCTAACTGAATACTGACGCAGACAAATAAACCAGGGAATGGACAGAACATGCCAAGCATGTCAACTTCTTCCAAATAGAGATCAGGTTCATCCACAAGTCATTGTCCCGTGTTTCAGTCAGAATTCAACCAGCATTCCATTGATGCTGCAGTTATAGCCTGGTGCACTGACTGAAACAAAACACGAGTGCATGTGCACGCACACGCACACACACACACACATAACACACACACACACACACACACACACACACACACACACACACACACACACACACACACACACACACACACACACACACACACACACACACACACACCGCTGTTGAGAAAAGCAGCTGTTGCTGTATGTCCTCTGCACCATTTCAGAACACTAAAAAGTCGGGAGGCTTTTGCGCCTTTATCTCAACAAGTTACTTTAAAATGTAATGCTGGCCACAAATACTTGCGTGCAGTTTTAATTAACAAGTTAATTAATCATTAAATGAACCATGTAGTTCATTTAATCCGAGATGATGGGTTGACGACTTCAAACAAACAAAAACTCAATTAGAGTACAAAAATGTCTGCAGTCATAACCAGTCACAGTCAATGCCCTCCCCGAGTAGCCATCATATGACTCACAATATTGGACTGAATGGCAGGATTGCTTTTGTTGGATGGCTTTAGATTGGACTCCAACAACATCCCGTGGAGCGAAATAGTCACTCACTGGTCAGGAATGCAGGAGAAAAGAAACAGCTGTTGTTGTCTGACATTTATAACGTGTAACTAATGACAATAAGGTTGTCTTAATGGAGGACACTCGTTTATTTCAGGGTCCGGGAGTTTAGTCCGTTGATGAAACTTCGAGCCTACACAGTTAGGACGCAGTGATTATCTTTTGAGTTGTCGATTGTTAAAACTTGTGGCCAACCAATTATAAATGGGATTTTACTCAGTGATTCAAGCGATAAAGAAGAAATTATAAGCTCGTACTTTAACTTACTCGTAGCTAAGTTTTTCTTTGTTTTTGTTTTTTTGTTAGCAAAACCCGATGTCACCGCTGTCAACGAAACTTATTACAAAGGTACTTCCGCTGTGAAATGAGCACATGAGGCTAAATAAGACTCGGGGACGACGTACAAAAGTCTTGCCTCACTTCCACGACGGTTAGCGGTACCACGCAACTAATGGATGTGCTAATGGTAGCTAGCGAGTTAGCTTCCCCCCGGCATCTTCCCCCATGTGTAATCATTTGACAGTCGCTGATTTCACTGCTGTACGCGATTTAGCACAACAACCGGATTGAGTATGTCCAACTCAACTCCCTATAAACAGTAAAAGTTTGTTAGACCCAAGAACTCACCTTTATTTCTCTCGTAGAGATAATTTCTAGGACTTTTCTGAACGACCCCTGGGCTTGGTAGTACTTTCAGCGACCTGGGCTCCTCTGCCTGACCCCAGCAACTACAGGACAACGCTCGCAGCATGCAGCCCTTCCTCTGCCACTGTAAAATCGAAGAAAAAAAAAACCCAGCAAGTCCCGCCCATTCACGCGTGTGATTGGTCAATATTAGGGACAGTGCGGAATGAACCAATTAAATCCTCTATTGTTTTTCTTTGCACATTACTTCCCCTCTACTGCGATGTTCCGATGCTTCAACGTCAAATATGGTAATTAATATATTTTTGACAATCTCTCATATTCTTTTTCTTCTCCTTTCGGCTTTCCCCTTCAGAGATCACCACAGCGAACCAGTTGCCTCCATCTAACCCTGTCTTCTGCATCCTCTTCTCTCACACCAACTACCTTCATGTCCTCTTTCACTACATCCATAAACCTCCTCTTTGGTCTTTCTGTAGTCCTCCTGCCTGGAAGTTCAAAACTCAGCATCCTTCTACCAATAGATTCACTATCTCTCCTCTGGACATGTCCAAACCATCTCAGTCTGGCCTCTCTGACTTTATCTCCAGAACCTCTAACATGTGCTGTCCCTCTGATGTACTCATTCCTGATCCTATCCTTCCTGGTCACTCCCAGAGAGAACCTCAGCATCTTCATCTCTGCTACCTCCAGCTCTGTCTCCTGTCTTTTCCTCAGTGACACTGTCTCTAGACCAAACAACATCGCTGGTCTCACCACAGTTTTGTACACCTTTCCTTTCATTTTAGCTGAAATTCTTCTATCACACATCACACCTGACACTTTCCTCCACCCGTTCCATCCTGCCTGGACACGCTTCTTCACCTCTTTTCCACACTCTCCATTCCTCTGGACTGTTGACCCTAAGTACTTATCCTCCACATTCTTCATCTCTTCTCCCTGTAACCTCACTCTTTCGCTTGGGTCCCTCTCATTCACACACATGTATTCTTTCTTACCTTCATTCCTTTCCTTTCCAGGACAAACCTCCACCTCTCTAGCTTCTCCTCCACCTGTTCCCTGCTCTCACTACAGATCACAATGTCATCTACAAATATCGTAGTCCATGGAGATTCCTATCTAACCTCGTCATGCTATTTAAAATATATAAATATATAAATAAATGTGTAAAAACATATGACGTTGTTAAAAAGCAACAATTGATTGCAGGAATTAAACAATTCATGTATCGATGTATAGGTAAATTGTTAAGTTTATATCACAGGAAACTTCTCTTGCTAGCATATTAAGCTTCTTAATTCTACTTCAGCAATAGGGTTTGTGTGTGAAGTTAAAGGGTCTGTTTGAACATTAGAGAAGTTTTTCAAATGTAGGCCCTCGAGCTGCAATTTAATGAAAGGAGGGAGGGAGAGAGAGAGAGAACATTGCACTATATGTAGCTTGCTGATGCTATTCCTGTGTTGCCATGTCAGGTTGCCATGATGCATGCTGAGCCTGTGACTGTGGGAAAGGTTTGCAGTTCAATGTTGTCAGCAGTGGTTGAAGGTATGTGCAGGGTAAACACACCTCCATAGGACCGTGGGGGTGGTTAAACTCAGATGATGGGGTTAGAGCTACTCAAGTCTTCAAAGACCACAACTGTTTGCTGTAGAGCCAGGTTTTCTTTACAGTAAAAGCATAGATATCAACAAAGGAACAGCACGCTATTCTCCAGTACCCTTTGACAGGCTGGAAACAGCCAATACAAAAGTCTACACTGGAGTGTATTTGTAGAACTGCCATTATGAAGAGCATGAAATTTCCTCCGGGATTAATAAAGTATCTATCTATCTATCTATCTATCTATGAAGTCGTCCAGGGGTGAAAGTTGTCCAAAAGTGACATCTGGTGGTGAGAATTAGTGAGTTTCTATAATTGCTGCAGCAGTGATGTATCACACTATCATAACAACTTAAGCTCAATGTTACAGTGAAAAATCCAGACTCGAGCCATTAAGAGATTGTACTGCATGGTCCATTTGAGCCATTCCCCCATGTAGAATTTGTAATATAGTGCTAAACTGCTGTAGTGAACCCCTTCTGTGTACAATTTGCTACATCAGAGCAAAGTAATATACACGAATCCCTTTTAATGCTGGTACAAAACAGAATCTTTGGTCGTATCAGTTTTTGAAAGCAAAACTGACTCAACCTGATTTCTGAAAGAAAATGTACTAATAACACCTTAGTAAAACCCAATACATGAATCTACTCAGTTTACTCTTAACCCTCTGTTAGTGTTCCACTTTATTTCTCAGTGATGTAAAGCTGCGGATTTCAAATAATTTATGATGTGTTTAGTTAAATATCTTAATCCAGTATTGTAAATGACTGCTCTATTCTATATTTTGACACACTGCTTATCCACTAACACCTCTGCGCTAATCTACTCACCTCAGAGAAGGCTGTTAATGTAATTATTTTTGTTCTGTCTACACATTTGTAATTCTGTCCGATCTGTTTTATTAAAATACATTGAATGTACAACACAAAATAATTGTGTTAATCATTCAAATTAATGACTAATCCAGAAGGAGCAGTAAAACTAATAATCCAGTTTTCTGGGAACAGCAATTCTATAATTTTTTTGATGTAACATGTAAACACTGCTGTAAAAAGGGAAGTTGTGTTTCCTTGGTTTGAAGATGAATAGCAGCAGTTCTCTTCTTCTAGAATAATTCTTGAATCCTCACCATCCTCTTGATGGCAGTATAGCTCAACTCACACTGCCTCGGCTGGCCCCGACTCTACCTACACAGATTTCAGCTGAATTTAACATTGTGCATCATCTTTACATTGGATAAAGCATGACTTTGAATCAAGACTACAAACTACAACATGTGTAGCCTTTAAAAGCTTCACAGGGATTTTACAGCTGCTTCTTAATTTCACACTGTGTCCTGCACCTGTGGCTGACGTCTGCCAGCAGTCGACTGTTGTGTTGTACAATTGATTTATGCTCCAACTAACCCTTTACCATAAGTTATTCAAGTGTAAGCCTGCAAACATATACCAGATGCTATTCAGTACAGTATGATGTCTCATCTATTGGGACGTGACTGAGATGTCACAGAATCCCATAATCCTTTTTAGACCATGTTAATCATGGTGACTGCACTGATTTTTTACATTTCTGAAGGCAAAGTGGAATACGTTATACAGCGATTTTAATATGATGTGATATTGTGAGGTAGAGTAGAAACACCAGCAGTAATCCTGGACACCCAATCCCTCTTTACTGTCTGCAACAGTCTATTGTCAGGATGGGGATACAAAAATTTGCATAAATGGTGGCATAAGGCAACTGGCTGTTGTTTTCTAAGAGAGGACTTCAGCCTCATACTGAGTGTAAAATAATACATACTTTGATATTAACATTCAGTTCTCGGAGGTGGAAACAAACACAAAAAATGTCATGTTGCGGCTGCTTTCTGTGTTTGCCTTTGGTGATGAGCAGAGCGGAATGGCAATTTGTGTTCTTTCATTTCCCAATGTCCACACTTTGCAGAATGCCACAGCACTGTAGCTAACGGCTGCACGGATTTGTTTGGATTACTCTAGCTGCTCAGTAGTACATTCAGAGTATATAAAAAGGACACGAGGAAGTATATTTGATATACACAATAAACGTTATGCAGCATAAACTGGGCTATTCTAGTTTAGTAAAAATTAGGTTTATTCTCATTCATTCTAGTTTATGTGTTTTCTGGTCCATTTGTTTCCTTTGGTTCTAAAGAGGCTGGGAAAATGATAAGTGATATGCCAGCATTTCCATTTTTTGTAGGCTAGAATTTATAACCTTCCAGAACTGATGAGAGAGTGCAGAGACTTGAAATGCCACCACTGCTGCGCGATGACAAGGGTTTTCATTGCCATGCATTGGATCAGGTGCATTGAACTGTATTTGCAACATCCTCTCAATGTCCCCATACTAGAGGGCATTGAAATGTCAGCCCCCATTTTTAAAAACAAAAAGTTAAGGATTATGTTGTGCAAGAGAACTGTGAAGACTAAAATTAAACCTTTTAATATTTGCTGGTCTGGTGATGCTGGACTAAACTGTTCCACCCTGTTTTCACTTTACAGCGTAAAAACTACCACAGGGAGGGTTGTCAGCTAAAAATACAACAAGTGAAAACCTCATTCAAACTTGGGCCTAGGGAGGCTGCTGGCCCAGCATAGTTTCCTGTCTGGCTTCTTTTAAACCATCCATTGTGACTGAACATTTCCTATTAGCATAAACATTTAGGAAAACACACTTCCTTCAAGTATCATAAGGCTCAAAGCTTTTTGACAGGTCTTAAAACCATAATGCACTTTCACCTGCCTAGAAAGCAGACAAAGAGCTCTTCAAAACGATGCTCCTCAAGGTGCTGTCACGCTAATTAGTTTCTGTTTCGTGATGTGCAGTCAAACACCCATACACACACGCATCATGGCAGCAAAAACCAAGCACACCTTCTCATATTCTCAGATCTGTTCCACTCTTTTTTAAGCTAATTAACTTGGTCCTAACAACCTTCTACTGTCTCCTCCCTTTTGAACGTTTCTCTACAACTCATCCAATCATTAGCATATCTGATCTGAACAGACCTTGTTTGCACAGACACTGGTTTTGTCTTAGCTTTGTTTGTACATCTTTATTCTACTGCACCTCAGTTGTGTTGGCTTTCACTCTGCAGAGGATTCCAAGGTTATTGATGGAAGCAATGCCTCCTTTTGTGTTCTGATTGATGGTCAGAGGTCCACAGTGGAATTATTGGCGCAGTCAGAAAACAGAGCAGCAGCAGCCCCAGCCCCAGATATAAAGATTGATTAGATTACGCAAGCGCATCTGTAAGACAGCAAAACGATTGAAATCATTCATGATAGAAGGCCTGAACACACACCAGTCTGCAGCCATTGTGCATCTCTGTAGCAGGCTTTGCCTTTGGATTACTGATAGGCATTAACAGAGGTATGAGAGCTTTGTGGCTTGCTCTGAAAATGACCCCTTCACCGTTTCTCTCCATCCTGTGTTTGATTATTCAAGTCATGTCAGAGTGCATCTGAAATGAATCCCACAGCTTGTGGTATGACTAGAAAAAAAAAATCAAATAATGCTCTCAAAATAAATGATAATGATATTGATCTTAACCTGCAAAACTGAATGCGAAGAGAAATAATAAGGGGTTAGCTCAAATCCTTCCGGCTTGGTTGAATTCCATGTGGTTTGATTTTGAACTTCAAATTTAAAATGCTGTGGTTGTTTTTACCTGAGGGGCATTGTGGCTTGTTTCTTTCTCATCGCTTCCCATGTCTTACTTCAGACTGAGCATAAATCAGCATCAGTGAGCTATATTAGACGAAATAAGTACAAGCTGACAAAGCTTTCATAGTGTCAATAATGCAACAGGCCTGTGTAAAATGTAAACACAAAACATAATTTAACATTAGCTTTTATCTTGTCTGTCTGTCAGATGAATATAACATTCAGTCTGGATATGGTTCTTTTCTGTTCATGTTCTGTTCTATTTACCTATTCATCTACATCCTTGTGGTTATTAGTTTTCATATTTAAATTGTGCGTCTGTTTTTGTATTATACCTATTAAATAATAATAAACATATAATAATGATAAACATATTATGGAAGAAAAATGGTTTCATTATGCTTCCAAAAAAGTAATTAAATAAATCTATTAGATAAAGAAACATCCTTTATTTGAAAACCAAGCAAACAATTTCAGAATCTTTATCTAAAGTTAAATCACAACCACAGAACTGTCCCATCGCCCCCACCACAAACAAACTGCTTTGTTTGACCATTTGTGTTTCCAGTCCCTTCTCCACAGGCGAAGACTTGAGTGGCTGTTTGACACCATTGTCTTATGCAATCCGCCAAAGCATCGGAGCGTGACTATCGAAGAGGCGCAAGGGACTACCATGTGCCAAGAAGAATGACTGAGTGCTACTCCTGGATGTTAGGAGGAAGAGAGAGCGAGGGAAGAAGAGACTGTGAGGAAGGGGTCAGGACTTCAGTCAGTACTGAAAACAAGCCAGGAAGACTCCGGTCACAGATGACGGACAGCGGGGGAATGAGAGGGAATTTACCGGAAAAGAGATGAAGGAATGAAAATACCACAGGAGACAAAGAGGAAGACACAGAAATAGACTGAATCAAATGATGGAGAAGGAAAAGGAAATGGGAGATCTCAAACTGCAGGATGAAAGACAGGAGTCTCAGAGTAGAGTCTCGCTCCAGCTTCCATTAGTCTTACTTTGTCCAGAAACACAGTGCATTTTGATTTATGAGTTAATTAGAAGCCTATAATGATGGTAAAACGCAGGCCTACATACAGGTTATAATGGATGTAAACCCCTAAATATATAACAACAGAAAGTGGAGATACAAATGGAATGACTAATGAACTTACTCAGTCTGTTGTGTTGCAGAAAAATTCATATTTTTTCCTACTCCCATTTTCCATTACGCATACCAAAGTACAGTTCTAGAAAGTTAGAGGATTTTAATGGGATTTATTTATACGACACTTAAGCATGACAACAAAACATGAGTGCAGGAAAGATATGAGTATATATGTCTGTACACACTATAGAGCCACTGCACATCCCGAAGGGATACGATACATGCCTGCGTCACTTTTCTAAAATGTTCCGCTATGAAATGTTCTGCAGATACAAGTACATGTGATGATATGATGTCATTATATATACTGTATATAATGACATATATATATATATATATATATATATATATATATATATATATATATATATATATATATATATATATATATATATATATTTCCCCAGGAAATATACATGTATATATAGTGACTCTGATATAAAATTATGTCAAAAAAATAAATGCAGATATGGTGCTGCTCCTCTGCTGCCATGTAGGCAGTACCTTCAGTGATCATGGTCACACTCATCCATCAACTGGACAGCACCGACAGAACACAAACCTCCGTCAAGGCAGCTCAGTGTCATTAAAACACTGAGGTTATCATCGACATATTGCTCCGCTACTAAACTCCACTTTATTATTTATTATATAAATGCAGTGGTCATGTTTGTGAGTGGACTGTATGTGTTGGTGTGATTTTCACTGATGTGTCTGATTAGTTTGTGATTGGAAAATCTTTCTCTATTGGAAAGACTGCTTTTGCAAACACGAGGACTGTGGGAAAACCCTCAGATGTACAAAGCACTGACTCTTTTGCTGCTGGCTGTTGTACAACAATACTGATGTTAGAGTGGACTCTGCTTATAGTATCAGTTATAGCTCCAAAAGATTCATCAGTCTGAAAAGATACCCAGTAGCCCTTTTATTTGTTTCATTGACCCTGGCGCGACTCAGCTATTGCTGCTATTAAAATGATAGAATGGGCTCATTTATGACCTTCATACAGGAATACTGTACTTTTATTAATTACTGTGTTTATCAAACCTACTGTTTACAGCTTCCTTTAACTATGAAATATATTCTAAAGTGCTAGACACTTGAACTTCATCACTCTATGCCGATTCATCTTCATCCGCTGAGCTTTTTCTATTATTATCTTGAGGAATAAATGTCAGCCTTAAGACTTCTGCAGTGGTAAATCTGAAAAATATTCTGAAAAAGTTATATTTACATTGATAAATTTATGGTTGGAAATATGTAAATTAAAAATATCAGCTCAAGTAAATACACAGCTGGGGCCATAAATGACCAAAGTTGGCCTCTTGACCAAATTTGACAGCTTTAAAGATCTTGTCTTTGTGAGCCCCATTACTCATTCAACTGAGGCACAACGTGAGGCCTTGAAATGAAATTGTCATCTTAAAAAAAGGTCTTTTGATGTGCATAGGGAGTTCGTGCTAATTTTAGCGGGCCCTTACCTGGGTGCTAGCTTTTATTCTGCCTGCAAAGAGAATGAGTTGATAAAAGAACGGAAGACATCAGTGCTAAAACCCTGAATCAGATGAGCCAAAGCTGATTCTATGTATGAGGCTAACAACCGTCTTCTTAATGCCATCCATCACAAACAGCTCCTCTCTGCGCTGCTATAGGGCTGTCCTGATGGTTTCCGCCTACTTAACACTGCCGCTGGTGATGATGCTGTGAATGTACGTATGGACTCCTATGCCTTGAAAGTATAGAGTGGGATGGCGAGGCAGTGAAATGAGAGAGAGGATAGATTTACATGAAATCTGAAAACTGAAATAGGGAGGCAGATGGAAAGAGAATTGGACTGATGGAGGCTCAGAATGTGTGAAAGAAGAAAAACCTTGAGAGCCTTTTTTTGTAAAGTTGTTGTTTTTTTTTACAGTAATCATCCAGAATTTGAAGAGCTTTTTGAAAAATACATTTTAGTTGAAGGAAAAGCTGAAGGGAAAAAATATCCAGTAAAAGTAATGTTTTCCATTTGAAAAAATGTATGCCATAGTTTGATGAGAAAAAAATGCAACAATCAAGATGTGATTCACTCAAGTATTGCCAAAACAATAATTGTTCAAGAGTGTGTCTGAAAATAAAACACCATCATTACAGACCCGATTCGGACCCAACACCGAATCGGATCCGGTCAGTTCATATAGGTAATGCTAGCAAATGTATACCTATTGGTAATTCCAGCAGACACATCTCAAAAGAAAGATGAGCATTCATTAAGGGTTGTTTCTGGGAACCTTGATGAATTCCATCCAGTGTTCATGCTCACTGAAAGTGAGGCTGAGCTGTGTGAGAGTAGAAAGACAGGAAATTTCTTCCTCTAACAAATGTAAAGTTGAAGTCTCAATCAATAAAACACACCCTATTTGAAATCAGTACTCTGGATGGTTTGGTTGCTCCAGCATTAGCGTATTTGCCATGACAGGTGGTTTTCTCACAATCAATCCTCTGCAAATGATGACAGAGTAAGTCGTCCGACTCTTCCATCTCAGCTACTCTCACGCTACACTTAAGTGTTTAATTGCCACATAGCGCAAAGTGGGTGCAATCATGCAAATGTAGGCTCGCTTAAAGCTCAGTTCTTATATCCAAACTCTTCTCACGAGAATAATTTAACATCTAGAGATGGTCACACGAGAATGGAAATCTGTGCGCTTACAGCGTTGATTAGCAGTTTGCAGCAGAGAGAAGTTTGATCAGGGGACAGAACAACTGTTACTATTTTGTGTATTCACAAAACACTTTCAAGACCAATAATATTTGTATGGGGGTATAATTCCAGTAATGCCAGAGGGAAGGTGCTGATCACTGTTTCTCGGATGCTTCCCTTATTAACTCCATAAAAAAAGCATCATGAGGGAAGACGAAAGGAACTTCTTTTAGTAAATAATAGATATTCTCTGAAATATACATGAAAGCCTCCATCCTGCAGTCAAATATGCAATCCAGGGCTCTTGAATCACATATCTCCCAATCCCAGTCAGAGGTGGAGTTGTGTAACACCGAAGCAGTCAAAGACTTTGGGGCATTATTATAATTCTTAAACAAACGGCTTTTCCTGTTCCGAACAGAGGCAGTTGTTACTGTATCATATAAAAACATATAATTGCAATTTTTGTTCTCTGTTCTCTCTCTTGGTCGTTCTTTTATTATTATACACCCACACATGCGCGCAGCAAAACGAGACAGATGCCACTGATTGCTTTGAGTTTTGCATTAAAGGGGACAGACGTGCAATCAGTTGGTGGCATTTTGGTTCCTGTGCTGATGGGACATGGAGGAGCTTTGGCACATACGATACATTTGCATCAGGTTAAATACATAATTAAACAAATACTGTGATCTGTCTTCAGTTTGTTTTACACTGTCTTCCTGTATATAACTTTTCATAATAGTAGATCATTTGTGATTTTCGTTCCTTTAAGTCTAATTTCAAAGAAAAGAACAATAAAAATTCACCACACAGCAGAATTGCACTGCATGATTGATGACAGAGCTGTAAAAGCACGATATAAGGTGGATATTTGAATTACTGTTCTTGGGGAGTTAATCAAATAGCACAAATTAACCTTTTTATCCTCAGTGACGCTGTAATAGCACTAGCAGATGCAGTGACCAAACACATTTCTTCAGTCCATCCAGAGGTTTCCCAGAACCTCGGCTGCGACAATGATTCATCCTTTTGATTCTAAGAGGGAATGACCATTTTTACACCTACAATGACAGAATGATCTCTGTGCAGACGCAGTTTAAATCACAGGCTCTCTCCTATTCGGGCCGTGCTTCGTTGAATTTTCCGAATGAATTGGCTGAGGGGCAAATGAATTGGAATGTAGCCTTTTATACCTCGCCTTTTTACCCTTTGCAATTTAATGTGTCAGTTATCTGCCAGCAGAACTGATCCCCACTGATTTATCACTGTATCCAAGGGCAGGCGTGGGATTGGCAAAGGACAATGCACTCCTACATGGTCAGTTGAGATGTGCCACACCCTGTTTCCATCTTCCAACGTAAGTGTGACAAGCAAAACGAGGACGCTGGGACTGCTTAAGTTCTTCATTCCCTTTTTCCATTTACAGCACAGGCAACGTAAACCACATCAGACGTGCGCCCACTCCAGCGTTCGATAAACCGGTCTTCCAGGAAGCTGAGAGACTGCAGAAAGACTGCAGAAAATCCCTCTGTGTACACGTCTCTCAGTGATGGCTGCACGATCAGATGGATGTCCTGTTATTAGAACCTCAGTGACAGATTCAATTTTGACCCAGAACCAAACCGCTAGCTTTAAATAAAACTGACAGATTCCTGTTCATTCATTTAAACCATAATAAAATGTCTCAACACCTATTGGATTAATTGCTATAAACTTCAGTACAGCCATATAAATCCCCCAGAGAGTAAATCACAAAGACTTCAAGAGATTATTGTGCAGGGTTTCAGATGAAATGCGTCAATCTTTGATACAAACGTTCATGTTCCTTCCAGGACGAACAATCAACATTCGAACTTTAAGACTTTGCTTTAAGACAGGGATTTAAGAGTTTAAGCAATTTTTTACCTGTCAAGAGAAAGAAAAAAAAAATCCTAATTACTTTTTCATCTTCTTATTGCTTTACTATTGCTTCTTGTATTTTCTCTATAGTCAGAAAACATCGCATTTTGGTGATCAATGACTGCATCAGCCAATAATGGGGTGAGAATCGCCTTTGATTGTTTTGCTCAGATGAATTGTTTTCTTGTGGACTGCATTTGGGACCGGCCAACCACAATCAAAACCTTTTAAGTGTCAGGAGATGAGTTGCTCTTCTGCGGAATTACTCACTTTTTACACTGACTGATTGAGTACAATTGCTCACATTTTACAAAAGGCTCCTGGTGACAACGGATGACAAACATGGATCTAGAAATGTCAGGATGAATTAAAAAAATATGATAAAACATGACCAATGTTTATCCTCTGCTTTATTAATATCCTTTTGAATGAGCTGTGACATCAAGTTCAGAACGCCCTCAAGAAAGACTTTCTGTCTTATTTAATGAAACTAAGTTAATGCCTCTCGACACCAAACCAAGCAGAAACACTGAAACATGTCGGGGCGTTTGGACACACCGAACAACGTTCTATTGTTCATGAGATAACGTCATTCCACAGGGGAAGTTGTCTCCACATGGGTATATCTTTAAGCTCATTCTCAAGGTTAGATCTCAAAGACTAGCTGTGCTGGGCAGCGCAGCACCAAAGCATGAATACTGATGAGTCTCCTGTGAATCTGGGTCTTAGTGAATATAAAAGCCATCATTTCAGTAAAAATCAAAATCAGAGGTTTTGATATGGATCAAATACATCTGTAAGGCAGTGGCTTGGAGCTGCCCCTTTGTGACCAACACTGTTCTCTCTCTCCTTCCAATTCTCATGGGTGGAGGTAATCCTTTTTCTCTTTTTCTTAATTTAGTGGTCCTGAATGACAAAAATAATAATATACTATAATATACTGTTTTGACTCAATCAATTTCCACCTTCCGTGTTGATTTTTTATACTGAGCAGATCTTTTTCCAAGTGAACCCCTGGCTGTCAGATGTCAGTGTCAACCTTGTTGGGTTAATATTTTCCCTCCTGTAGCGCTCTCAGGTGTCCGTCCACATTTAAATGAAATCATTCTCACATCAGTAAATTACCTTTAATTGAACCAAATAAAAATTCCATCTCTGCTCCAAATGCTTTTGTGATGGGAACATTTGTCCCCAGCTTTTTCCATCAGACACTCCCTGAGTTCCAATCAATGTCTTCCATTTATAGAAGCAGTCAATACCATTATGGAGACAAAGCTGCAAGCCTCTCTTGCACCTACTGACTGTCTGCAGGAACCTGCCTTCACCCACCCCGCTCTTCCTCGTCCACCCCTCCTCCTTCAGCTGGGAAAGCCTGGGAAGGAGAATCCCTTTGTATAGACTGCAGAGCTGTAACCCACTCAGCCAGGCAGGTTGTCAAGTTGACTGCAGAGGTGAGAACGTGGAGGAGAGAAAGCCAGAGGTGTCCTTCTCTGCTTTCAACTCCTGCTCTTTGCATCTCTGCCTTACAGCGTCTCACCCTCTGTTTCTCGCTCCCTCTCTTCCTGTCTTCCTTCCTGTCTTGCTGGCTGACTGTCTCTCTCTCGCCCTCCCTGATTAGTATGCAGAGTCAGGCCTGCTCTGTTCTGCAGTGTGGGTTTGTGAACGCTGCTGCGTGTCAGGGAGAGGAGGGAATCGCACTGCAGTGGCGGGTGGGGCGATCACACACATCTACCCACACATTTAGATATACATTTAAAACATTTGCACACACACACACATGCACGTACACACACGTGTACACAAACTGATATATATTTTTACAGTGCAACCTCACAGAATAAGGGGCTGCATCTGGTGAACATTAACCAAATTATAAAGGTGACGAGGCAAAACCAGATCACTGGTGGTAAGACAGAGACAGCTCTCAGTTTGTGGCTCAAATTGAATCATCATTTTTATGCTGGAATATTTGACGTTAATGATTGAATGACAAAATAATGACAAATGCTTCGGTTCAAAAAAAGGGTGCACGTCATAAATAAATTTTTGTTACACCATATTAAAAAAAGTCAACTTCATTGCTCATTGTACGAATACACAAAGGAAATAGTCATTCTTATATTGCTTGTTCACATTTGTTGAGATATACAGTATAAGGCAGTGTTAAAGAGAACATGTCAAATGGCCATCAACCTGGAAAAGGAGTATTGATGCCAGTTTTTGGAGACAAAATTCAATTCATCAGCATTGTCGTAGCATGCCTTGGGCAGTCCTCCCTCCTCAGGTGGTATTTATTACTCTCCACTCTAAAGATATTCAAATTTTTATGACAGGACATTAAGAAGAATCCCTGATATATTACATATACTGTATATATTTCCCAACTCAGTTCAGTTCAGGCTGACATATTGCTATAGCTTAAATCCAATGCAAAACAACATTTAACAACACCTGGTTTTAATGTTTAAATGTTTATTTTATTTGGATAAAAGCCTTAGAGAAGACTCGTCTTTGAGATGAATTATTTAAATAAAGAAAGCAACACTTAATATAAGACCAAAATGTCACAAAAACTTTTTTTTCCCATTGACTATGACATTCCTTATTTAATCAGTAATTAATCAAATGTCCTTCATTCTGGATGATGAATATAAAGAGCAGTAAACAAAATCAACCAAAACTTTTGTGTCCAATAACAGATTTGAGCAGGATCACCGCTCAAAAGTAGAAAACCTTGTTGAACGCAAAATACTAGTTATTTCCAGACTAGTCGTGGGCTTGTTTGATTAAGATGTAATAATGTGGAAACACAAAACAGAAAATAATTAGTTTTGAAACTAGATTTTGACACGAGACCCTCGGGGTGAAGCAGGAGGTGGTACAGTATTCATTGTCAAACACCTTTACTGTTGAATTTGTTTGAACATATTGACATTTTTTTTGGCTCAAATCAAAGAAAATGTTGGGGTAATGAGGAAATGAAAGGTTGATTGTAGCCATTAAAGACAGAATATATGTGATGCAAACTACATATGGTTGATTCAGCTTCATTACACAACTCACAGTTCGTCACGACTATAAATGATCAATCAATACAGTATCCATAAAAACCGAGGGTTATAGTCCATCCATTAAATCATCCTTTTCAGGGTTTTCAGGATGTGGTTTTAAATAGTTTTTAAGAAAGGATACAAGACATGTGCAAACAAAAAGCTTACCCATACTTGTAGCCTGTTTGCATTGTTAACAGCTATCAAAATAGTGACAGTTTTCCTATTTTTACTTTCTTATTTCTCTCCACAGTCACAGTGTACCAGTTAGAGCCATTGACAGGTGTCTTTTTATTTTCAACATAACATTTGTTTTCAACAGTACCGTAATGATTTTTTTTCTACTTACACGTACTGTAGAACCCGTCTTTGTCTACACTGAAGCTGCAACAGAGTAATGAAGTCTGTTTGGTATTTCAACAATCAAGCTGATATTAAAGCAAAGAAGATCAGAATGCACTCAAGTGGAATCACCATCACAGACAACACAGTTCAGAGTCAAACAAGGAGGATGGCAAACCGAAACAATAAATATTGAGGTGCCTCTCATGAGCACCCTCTTGCTATTATGCAATGTAATATTATTTAGTAGCCAGTTTGGGGGCGATACATCCCGGCTCTGCAGCAGCAGGGATGTGGGAGTCAGATCAACAACCTATCCTCCACAGCACAGGAGAAGAGACTTCAGTGGATTTTCTCTCCTGGTGCTGGTTGAACCCAATTACACTTGAAGCAATAAATCCTTAGTAATGCAATTTCCCCTCTAGACAAGATCTGCCGGGTTTCCCCCATCATGCTCTCTGCTTCTGTTTCTTTCTCCTGCAATGTGATCGTTCTCCTTGTCCTTTTTTCTTCCTCTCACTGGTCATTTGCTCTTTGTTTTTCTCCCTATCTTAGTTTACATATCATTCACTTCTTTTCACCTTCCTACTTTTTTTCCCTCCAGATTCTCTTGGTCTTCATCCACCCCCGCTGGCACTCCCTCGCTCTATTATTACACAATTCTCCCCATGACCTTCATCTCTCCCTCCTTCCTTTTTCAGCATGTCTTTTCCACTTATCGCCGCGTCAACTTTCTCCAACCATCATCTCATCATAGCCCCCTACATGTTCCAAAGCACCCGTCTCTTCTATTACACACCTCCATTTGTCTCACAGTTAATAGCCACACATCTCTCTTCCTGCACTGTTCCCACATTTCTCATATTTTCCTCCTCCACCCTCTCCATGCTGGTGTTTTTCTATGTAATTACACTGAAAATATAGGATGTGTTTCACTCCTATGCTGATGCTGTGTTCCATTAAACATATAGAGTATTCCTGTGCTTGCTGCAAGGACAGTCTATTATAATGAAACAATTTATTAAATTGTATAAATAAAACACTTAAATATTCATACCCTGATGTAATGCAGCCCAACGGGGGCACAAGCCAGTGACAACTGTAGGCCGGTCCCAAGCCCAGATAAGTACGGAGGATTGTGGCAGGGAGGGAATCCAGCATAAACCATTGCCAAAGAAATATGAGCGTTCATCCAAAGAATTTCATACCAGATTGAACGTGGACCAGGTTAACAACACATCGATGGAAATTCAGCTGCTGTGGGTCAAAGACGAAGCAGAGGTGGACAGCTGATTCTCAGACAGAAAAGAAAGAGGAAAGAAAAGCGCCAAGCAGGGATCGTTTTAAAAGAAGATTTAGTTAAGATATATGGTAGGTGGAAAGAGTGTCAGATGGAGGGATAAGGGTGAAATTTGAAAGTGTTGGGGCAGCAGTAACTCATTCCACTAAGTCCTGACATAATGCAGCAACTCTTATCAGAACAAGCTGAAAAGAAAAAAAAGAAAAGAATATTCATAATATGATGTCTTTATTTTATATGTAATGAGATTGTCCTCTGTGTAATAGTCTGTATTGGTTCTTGTATTATTTTTTTTTACTATTATTATTAGCAGTGGGAGTATAGAGACAGAATGAGCAGCAGTAAAAGTGGTGTTAGCATAAATTAGCCTCATTCACTGAACCCCCAAAGCTACTTTTACTTGTCTAACAATCTCTGCATGCATGCATGCAAAATAAACAATGCACATGTGTGCTGAAATAGGCTTCAGAGGATCAGTCTCCTAAAAGCATTCACCTTATAATATTGTTAGACACATTTGTTGAAGCATAAATGCTTATTTGAACAGTTTTAGAATTTATATTTAAATATATTTTCATATATTTTAAATATATTTGAACAACATTTGTCATCTGAAAATAACTATGATTCAGTTGTTGTTCAAGATGAAATAATGATTGAAGTATAACTTGAGCAGTGACTTAAAAAGTTGTTGGAATTACAGTCTATTTTGTAAACTCTGATGAAGATGTAAAAAATGATGCTGAAGCTATAATATTTAGTTTTGTCCAAATAAAATATATGAGTCAAATTAACCTGACAAATTTTGACCTTCAAGAATGCAGAAGTCAAAAAAGCTTAACCAAAATTTAACTTAAAATTTACATTTCATTTAAAAGGTATACGAGAATGTTGCTCTTGAGGTCTGGTGTCCATCACATTAAACAACAAGGTGGATATATTCTAGTTTAACTTTAGAGAAGTGTTTGGCATCAGTGTCCAGAGGCAGTGTTTGTTCCCATTGAAGAGGAACTCATCAGTCTTTTGGATCAAACAAGCTTGGCTCCTAAAGGATATTAAATCTCTTTGGACATAAGTTCATATTTGAAATTTAAAAGGCTGACAGATTTGAAACCAGGACTCATCACCTGTTGAGGCTTCCTTCTGGACCACAAAATATTTTCATATCAGGGTAACTGAACACTTCTCAGGTTTGACTCTTTTATGTGGCTGAAGACACTGAGAAGATCAAACGAAGAGTTCAGAGGGTTTTATTTTATAATGTTGCTGCTGCTCCAGTATAACACAAGCCAGGCTCACTTCAGCTCTGGTTCAGTGCAGTTTGACATTCACTCTCGTGTGAGTGGATTAACTTCTGATTACAATACTATTTACATGTGAGACTCTTGACCTTTATATACTTTCTCGAGGATTATTTTCTCGATGCAAGAGTTAAAAACATTTTATATTCGCTCGTTTTAATTAAAATGACAGATGGACAAATTTTACTTCATATTATTGTGTGTGTGATTTCCTTGATGTCACAGTAAAAGATAAATAAATATGCATGTGTTTTGTCATCAGAACACTAAAATCTTTCTGGAACAGTTTTGTTTAGTTAATGGTTTATAAACTAGTCAGTTTTGATTTTTATCTTTTATTCATGCTGTAATCACATTCCATTTTGATTACTACACCTCCATCTTTTCTGGCTTTTCTCACTAACCTCCTACTGGTTCAGAATTCAGCTTCCACATCATCAATAGAACTTTCCTTGTGTCATTCAGTATCCATGCATCTCCTCTAATCAAATACTTTCTTTTTCTTCCTTTCAGAACTCTTCAAGATCGGCCACGTCCACATCTCTCTGATCTCCTTCACAGCTGCACACCCTGTCTCACCCTCAGGTCCTCCTCCTCATCCATCAGGCTCCCTGTCTTTGATTAACTGGTTCAGTCTAGCTAAAAGGACATCACTGTATTCATAGATATACAACTATTTAGCAGGGGAAGAGGGTTGACTCACTGGACCTTGGAATATGGTGCCAAAAATATTGTCCTTAAACAGATGTCCTTCATTCCATAAACTGACAATGCTCCTCCTAAACAACCTTATTGTTGAGTTTCAAATGTAAATACATTCCATCACAATGTTCAACCTCCTGTACTGCAACTTCCGACGAATCATTAGACGGTGAAACATTGCAGCAGTTTCATGCACAGCTAAAAGAAACTTTGCAGTGACTTCTTGTTAGATAAGAAATAGAAAGATTATAGAAATAGAAATAATATATAGAAAGGAATATATAGAAATAGAATGGAATTTGAAGCATATTCTTCGAGCGCTACCCTGGTGGTATGGTGTGTTGATCTGTACATGAAGATGTGAAGAGGTTTAAATCCCGCAGCATTTTCTGTCCAACAGAGTTAATGCTGTTGTTACTGGGCCTGTATGACATGTCAGTGAAGCCACGGGTGTTGATAGTTCAAAGAGGATATTTCCTTTGTGCTGTGGCTGGAGGAGCCCCAAGGCAAGAGCTTTGCTTTATCTTCCTGATCATCCTCTTCAGACACACACAAATACCTGGATCTATTAACTAGATATTCCAGTAAAATGTTCAGCAGCACTGAGAGAAATACCCCCATCACAGACGAGCATGACGAGTTCAGTGGTTGAGGAGAAACTGAAGGTTTAGGGATGAAAGGCTAACATTTCTGAGAGTACAGTACTTTCTACTGTGCAGTCATTATTTAGTACCATGTTTTAAACAGGTGTTGTAACCGTCCTATAAGGGACGTGTGTCATTGAGATGTGCATTTGATATGTTTCTGTCACAAGTCATAAGGGATTAAAAATAACAATGAATTATAAATAATGTCAAAATTTAGCAAAAAAGTAGCAATTTTTCATTAAAGTTGTATTTTATGGGACCTTGTCAGAGGTCATGTGAAGGTATTTTGTCTCATGTTTAAATCGTGAGTAAGTCCATCATGGGTTCAACACCACACGGATTGAAGATAAGGTCCAAAAGTGTCCTGTTTCTGCATGTGGTCCCATATGATGCACTCAGTGATTTTATTTTCTTATATGAATTTATAATGACTGTGTATGTTATTCTGAATGAGCTATGATTCTGCTTGTTTGTATCAAAGACATTGGAAATAGGACAGATTATAAGTATATATTTTTATTATTTCAGTTATTGCTGGACTATATTTTGTTTTCTTAGTTCCACTCACTGTGTTTACTGATGAGATTTTTTGAGATTTTTTAATATTTTAATTTTTTATCCTATGCTTGTTTGAGCTTATGTAAATATAACACGTTTAGATCAAATAAATTATAATAACTATAATATTTATTTTCATAAGAAACATACAGTAATAGACATAATAATATCAAGTGAGCATTGCGGTGTCTTCTGTTTTTCTACTAAGCCCCTGGTTATATAACTGATTCTGGCCGTACAGCAGATGTTTCCCTCTGTTTACTCATTGGCTCATGTTTTCTTTAGGATCAGCTGTCAGCTGTATGTCTGGTCCCAGTCTGATGTCTCTTACGGGAGCGAGAGGGAGCGGACATTACTATAATTGATCTGTCATGTTGTGATAACACTCGTTTTGGTCATGCTCTTGTCATGCAAATCAGCTGAAGTCATCACAGGATTTTAATGCGGTACTGTATCGGTCAGAAAATATAAATGTTTGAGCTTCTCTGACGTTCAGTGTGAAAATTTCTTTATATGCAGAATGCAGCTCTACACACAATCCTCTCAAATGGTGGGAGTTTAGCGGCTCTGCTACTGTATGCTACTATGATCTGTCTTTAGCTGTTGCTAGAGAATCAGGTCACAAACCCAACCCTCCAATAATATGCACAATCCTCCCTTTAGCATGAGCTACTTTGAATTTCAATCTATTTGTGAGAGAAAGTCTTGTAGGAAAAATAGAGAAAAAAAAAAGATGACATAAGCCTGAACCCTCCTTCCATCGATTGCTCGTGAGAGAATTTAGACAGAGATCCATTATACTGTATGTGTTTGGACTGTGGGAGGAAATTGTGGTACCTGGAGGGAACCTGTGAAAGCACAGGACTATAACTACATCTGCTGGAGAAAAATAGCTTCATTTAAAAAGCTGAACTCAAGCTGCCGGGCCGTGGACATCATATCTGATCATGTTCACCCACACAGTCCTGATGGAGCAGACTAACCTGTAAAACCTCTGAAGAGCAGCAGACCCTGCAAACACAACAATACCCTTTTGACTCTATAAAAACCCTAGCAAACACTTTCCTATTTAAAAACTATTAAAGAAATAACTGGCTAAGTAGCTGCTAGTGCTCCATGATGTTCACAGCTAGTTGTTGTGGTTAGTTTATCACCTTGAGGAAAACATACCTTAATCACCTGCTTCTCTGATGAACACTCTTACATTGACTTTGAATTTATTCACAGTAGAATATCAGTATGCTTGTATATTCAACAGTATATTTTCATTATGAAAATATAGGTTAACTCATTTTTTGTCCCATGACAAAAGAGGAGGAATTGGTCCAATCTGTTCGCAAGACCAACGACTAAAACAATATACACAATAAAAACTTATTCACATTCATCCTGTATTTCATGCAGCTGTTCAAATAATCAACATAACATTTTTCCATGTAACAGTTCCTCATTTGAGGCCAAAACACTGAGAAATATAACTTGTCATGTAAATCCTATTTGTCCTCAGGGAGTTATTCTCCTTCTAGCCTTGCAGCCTGCAATCAGCTTGCAGAACGATACAGAGACAGCGCTCTCCACTATCAGTCATGGATTGCTTAAGATAGGGCTCTGAATATTTAATAGGGAATCTTCTGAATGCCTATTTTTACCCGTTTACCTCAATAATTCAAAAGCGCTGTTCCTCGTCTGCAGCACAGTTTGTGTGTGTGTTTTGATGACATGCAGGTTTGTCTCCACGCATGCATGTTTGTTTTGTGACAGTGACACAAAGACAATCAGTTGGGAGGAAAGCTTGCCTCTGGTCTGTGTCAGATAACACACCTGCCCCTACAGCGACATATCAAACACTACTAACTCAGGAAATTATTTTAGTTTTATGTGCTCCTGACCGGCTTGTCTTCCTGTCAAAGCCCCCAGGAGGAAAAACTGTTTTCTTCTGTGGGATCTGTAATATTTCCAACAGTAACTGAGATGAGAGGAAAAGCAAAAAACTGACGCATTTTACCACAGCTTGAAACGCTGGCTCCAATTTCACTTTTCAGCCACCCCCCCCCCTTCAATTTTTTCATGTAAAAATCAGTTTTTAATATTAAAATCCCAATCAAGCTCAAACATTCAGCACTTGACTCCCAATCAAACAGTAGAGAGAGCAATCAAAGCCCTCATTCCTCATTTCTCCAAATCAAATCGTGAGCAAATAAATCAGTAAATCTGTCTATCAATAAGCATGTTCTGGCTGTCCCAGACAGGCTAAAGAAATAAACCTCTGGAGAGCGTCATAATAAAAATGTTTGAAACTGCAATATGAAAGAAACCGTCAATGTAATTTTCACTCATTTGCTGTTGATCGCTGAAATTTGAACACACTTTCAGCACACTCCTCACAACATTTCGATTTTCTCATGCCTACATTCAGTGTAAACACACAGGATACTGAGGTGACTTCCTTGTATTCATTTGTAGTTACACTATATGGACTCCAGGAACTGCAATAAACTCAACATGTGTGCAAACCAGTGTATATCCACATGAAAGCATGTGTGTCATTGTACCTGTGGGCATGAAGTCAAACACACATCGCAGTGACAGATGGCTCAGGTGCCCTCCACTTCTTTATTTGAGCACTGCTCGTGATTTTTTGTGTTGCAAGCTGAGTGTGTTCCTCCAGGGGTGTGTTCGTTCCTGAATGCGTGTTTCACGGCAGTGTATCGCTCTCTGCAGTGACCGGAATAGTTGCGGTGGCCCTTGATGGAGTCAGAGTACGTGATGGAGTCAGAGTCAGGAGCACTGGCAGACGGAGTCACTGTGGAGTCATAAGCAAACATACCACAGAACTCACAAGACAACAGAGGAAACTTTGTGTTGTAACTCGTTCATGATGGAGGCAGCTGATCAAATAAAAGCTCTGATATTTTATGTTGCCACCTCATTCTTTTAATTACTTATATTCTATATATGGTGCCATCTTTCCGAATAGTCTGCACTACCAGTATGATGTGTATTATTTTGTAGCAGCTTCAATATCACCCTTTATTCTGTAATAAATAAAGATTTCATTTGTTACTCAAAAATGTACTCAGTTTAGTGTAAACGCGTGTACATAGCCGTTGTGGTCAGGACCGTGTCTTCAAAACAAAGGGAGTCTGAACTGGAGCCTGCATGGCTGGGGACTTCTCGTGTGTCCAAAGTCATGCAGCGTAGGTTAATTGGTGAGTGTAAACTGCTGGTGGGTGTGAATGGTTATTTGTTTTTGTGTGTCATGCCTGTGATGAACCGGTAACACGTCCAGGGATCAATGTCAGCAGGGACTGGCTCCAGCCCTCTGCACCTCTTTAGATGTGCAGCAGTAGATAGTGAACGTAAGGAGTTTGTATGTCTGACCTTATTTTTATGTTGTTGATATTTTTTTTCGATACAGCTTGTGCAGTTGATCTTGTGAATATTCTAAATCAACAGGTTCTCCAGTCTCCATTGCTATGTCTGAGTTTTATTCCATCTGCCAATCTGGGAGTTCATATTGTCTTCCATTGATTTTCCTGACTCCCGGTCATCTCAGCAGTAATCTACACATACAGTTGTGGAAGAGCCATTTTCTACAGACAGTTATTGTTTTTTGAAACAAGGATCCAGGTCTTCTGGGACAGCAAATAGCCTATTATAAAGCAATCTGTCGTGTCTACCAGAGTCCTAGAGCATGTACACTGAATTGGTTTGTAAATGCTTGTTACCTGCTAATTTTCAGTCCCTGTTGAGCGTCACTGAGCTGTTTCACATTGTTCTGATGAGCGACGCTGGTTAGAAGACACAAAAAAGATGTGTGTGGTTTGACAAAAGTATGTCAGTAAAAAAATTGTGTTGTATGGAGCTTGTTTAAATAATAACTACTATTTCTGTGTTTCAAGGCACACACACACACACACACACACACACACACACACACACACACACACACACATAGTGCACTGTAGCACATGGGAAGTGTGTTACATAACAGCAGTTGGGGGATGGCAGAGCGTTTTATGGGGACGAGAGTGAGGCTTCTGCATTTGGGAACGTAGAGCTCCTCTGATGACCTCACTGAACAATTTAGCATTCTTTTCTTATTTACATCGACACATGGCAGCTCATGATTGAGACCACAACCCAACTATGAAACAGGTTTGCTGAGATAGTAAATTAAGTAAGAAGTAGAGAAATGTTGGTTTAATAAGTTGGAATTGACTTTTTCAAATAAATGCTATGTTACCGTGTTAATTTTCATTTGGATGTATAAATAAGCAAATTTATTGATGTGCTTTCCAAATCAACATGAAATTTCATTTTGCTCGCAGCTTGTTTCTGTATCTCCAAGTCAATCATTAAATCACTTAAAAAAATAAAAAATAAAATGTATATATATATATATATATATATATAAATTTTATTTTTTATTTAAAAAAAAAATATATATATATATAGAGAGAGACAGCTTGTACATTTTGATTTGTGTGCATTATTCAGCTGTGCAACACTGTGGGATACGTCTCCACAGGCTGGGTGGACTGTTTAATGTACAAAACATTTAGAGGGATGTGAACACACAATGAGAAGAAATTGCTGCCATAATCACATACATCTAAATGCTAATGCAGGTGGAGGAGAAGGCTGGGCGGGGAGGTGGGGGGAGATAGAATACGAAACGGACAGTGTATGAAACATATTACTATAAAATATAAATTGATTTCTGTGCTCGCCTGAACTATCTCCATGCTCTCTGCAGTAGACTCATACCATCAGATATTGCTGCAGTGCAGGCCTGCATTTGTACATCTTAATGATACAACCGTAAACATAGACATTGATTGTGCCTGCGTTCACGTCGGGACATTTCTGTGAGCAACGACCACACAAAAGTGCACAGTGTAGTATTTCCCCTGTCGGTTAGGATGGATGGCGATGTACCGGCTCATTTAACGATCCCTCCTCTATCTCCATCCGTCCTCCTCTGCCATTCATCCATTCATCATTCATCACTCGTGCTGCAGAAGCTGCATTTATGGAAGAGATGCTTTGGAACTAGAACACTAACAGACAAATGGAGTTAAGTGTACCTACGTTATGTTTTCTGCTATGAGGGGCATTCAAACAGTGCTGACTTGTGTTTAATTGTGTTTCATAGAATAGATGGATAAACTGCATTTGGAAAAAAAGAACAAAGTGAGTGATTCCCAGGAGAATAATCCGTTGATTTAATTTTTGATTGTTTCTTCAGTGCGATCACCAACTTAACACTTTTGTCTTTGAGAGAAACAACTATTCTGTGGGGTCATTGCATTGTATATTTTCACCATTACCAGAGGATAAATGATTGGTAGAGCTCTTGATTGTTCATTTTAAACCAGCATAAGGCTGAAAGATGTGAAAAAATGCCTCAACAACAGTCAGATGATATTTTTGGTGCAGATGGCCATGATTCCCTCAACATGAATTGTATGATATTCGGATGGTTTCTGACGCATGTGACACACTATAGTCAAATACAATTAAATTTTATCTTACATTTTTGGTTCATGTTTAAATACCCTGAAATAAATCCTTTTAGTCCTCAACTTAATATTGTGCATATTTTCAATTAGCACTTGTTAGCTTGCTAAAATGCAGCATTGAAATGGGGAACATGCAGGTGTACAAAAAGTTGGTTTAAATATAAAAATAAAATAAATAAATGACATCTTAATCAAATTAATAAATAGAAATAGAGTGTAGAAATCAACTCACTACTCAGGTTGATGTTAAAAAACAAAACAAAACAACCTTCAGGTGAAATAAAACCAAAGATTGTCTGTAGATAACACATGAATGAATCTAATCTCCATGACCAGGCAGTATGTCATAGCACACACTGTCCACACATCGACTACATATGTACACCTCTGACTTTAACAGAAGCCCCACAAGACTGAGAACATCTAAATGTAATCAGTTGATCATAAATTAAATTAACCCAGCTGTGATAAACATGTGCAGTAATGAATTGGAAGTGCTTAGAGAACCAACGGTGGGTTGAAATAGTAATTAAGTAATGAAGGAAAGCTCTGCAGTGTTACTCAAAGGGATTAGCTCATTAAAATATGATTTGACCTTATCAGGAGTAGGCATTTTAGAGCACACCACTTTGCCTTTTCTTCTGGACCATTCAGACTGAATGTCTACACATCCCAGGAGCAAATGATTACTGGAAAAGCAAGTTAAGGGTGGCTTCCATCCCACAATCAGACGTGTATTTGCTCAAGATGATCTGCTTCCAGCATTCACTCCTGAACCTCAGTGAACTTGTCATCAGTCATGAAACATCTGGTGCAAAAGATATGCTAGATATTGTGTATATAATATTGAAGGTCAGACATGGCTTTTACATAGGATGTACCTCACACCTCTGATGGCTCAGCTGTTTCCTTTTGAATAACCGTGTGAGGAGCATTTGCAATGTTTTCTATGCCCTTGAGCAAAATTAAAATTCAACAGGCAAATTATGTGCATTAGGTTAGTTTTCTCATCTTTCATAGTGAGACGGGTGAAGGCTATAATTTGAACACTGCTTGAAAGTAATTTTTTTCAGAGGCCTGTGACAATCATTTCATCAAGGCAAGGCAAAATTCAGTTGTTTTGAAGGACACTGCTGAGGTACGCCTTTAAATCACATGTGTACCCTTAACAGAGGAATGTATGTGTCACTGAGGGGCATATTTTCTTCCCTGATTGATTAAACCCTTTCAGTTAATTTGCCTACACAGGAAAAAAGACTCAATCACCATGAGTTAGGTAGCCTCAGTCAATTTTGATTGTCTAGATTAGAATTTAAAGCAGTAACTCAACTTGACATACTGGAGATCGCCGCAGTTAACTCGTGTGATGGATGTATACTTTAGTCTTGTATTGTCATGATGTACAGTATGTGTGTAGGGGAGCACACACCACATGAAAGAATACACAGGCTTGTCGTAGTAACTACAGTAGCACACACAGTTTAATTCGGTAGGACAACGTGTTCCAGTGAATATGTGGCTCCATATTCTGTACATATCTGTATTCATGTATTTACTTATTTAATTTTTCATTCAACATCTGTAGTTTAAACAGAAGACCTCATTTATACCCAGTAGTCTCTGAATGCAGCACCATTATGCTCCTTCCTCTTGTACACAATATCTTTATTTGTTTTAGTGTCTCTTTTTGTTGATCCTCACGGTCTTGCTTTTCATTTAGCTTGGTTGTTTTCCTTCCCCCTACTCAAGAGTCGTATCTCTCCTGTTTGCAAACATGGTATAGAGCAGCAATACCAAGACATATACAGCTATATCAAATCTACTAATAGTTCACATCCCCACAGCACTAGAGGTGGTCAGCTGGAAGGCTCTTGGCAGAAATTCACCAGCAAGAAGAACAACAATCAGAAATCACCTTAAAAGAAAATCAAAAGCTGGTCTTGTTTTTGACAAAAAGCCAATTTCTCAAATGATGAACACAAAAAAAATCCATCATACCAAAAACTGCCACTGAACACAGATAATGAAAGAACACATGATGGATCTTGGACTTGGTGAACATTGGTTGTCAGCCAGAGAACACATCCCCTTTCCTCAGTCCATCAATAATTTTCAAGACTTGATGACTTTTAACAAGTAATTCTATGAAGGAAGATATGTTGGACCTCACCAGCCGTCCAATCATCAGATCAACACCAGTTTCACAGTGCACAAAACACACAGAATAAAACCAATCCAGGATGGCCATCCATCCATCCATCCATCCATCCATCCATCCATCCATCCATCCATCCATCCATCCATCCATCCATCCATCCATTCATCTACTTGAAGACGAAATGATTGTCTTCAGTCACTTATCTGAAATACAAATCACGGGCTACTCTGGAGCCTACACTGGAGCCTACGCTAGCTGGCTACCAGCGACAGGTGGGGTACCCATCGCAGGGCTGGAATTTATTATATAAACTCAAATATTTGGTGTTGGGGAATTTGAATGAATCAAAATATAGCAACAAATCAGCTTGTTAGCCTTGACTAAAAAACTGATCTCATTTTACGTTCACATTTCAAAGTACACAAACCAGCAATATCACAAGTATCCACATTAATGACGTAACATGTGATGTCCACCAATGTAGTGCAATGCAATGCAGAGGAAACACTGCTATGGGGCGACAGCAGCTCAGTAAAGGACTGCGATTAAGAACCAGAGGGTTCAGCACAAGTGCAGACCACAGATTAGGTTGTGGGCTGTAGATCTGAGGAGGTGCCAGCATCACTAAAACTCCTCCCAGGGCGCTGCAAATCACTTCACCATCTCTCTCCATCGCGCGTGTGTGTGTGTGTGTGTGTGTGTGTGTGTGTGTGTGTGTGTGTGTGTGTGTGTGTGTGTGTGTGTGTGTGTGTTGTGTGGATTGCAAATAGAATTTTCTTGTTTCTTGTTTTCTGCTAAAAACCAATAAAACTACAAAATCAAATAAATATAGTCATTTTTTTAAATGTATAAAATCATCCACTACAATAATCTAATGGAGAAAATGTTTTAAGCAATAACATAACTTGTTATCTTTGTATTTGTTATGTCCATAGCATCCTTACATGTATGCACTAAATGGAGAATAAAATCCTTCACTCATCTGAGAAACAAAACCATCCATGATCGAATGAACACATCGGTTAGCCTGATTTTTCTTTTTGTGATCAAGAAATCTTTCAATTTAGAGGCACATTGTGACTGCGTGCAGACTGTCATTATGACTTGGCAGCGTCCTTCCCTCCTGCATTTTCTCATCAGTGCTTCATGTGTGGGACTTAAGAAGGGGGTTCTCTTCTTAATTAGCTCTCTTTGAAGTTTTGGTGAAGAAAACATTCATGAGCTCACAGCAACAGTTAGAAAACATATTCTAACTAACGCAGCAATCACTAACAAGACAGAAATTCTTTCATCTTAACTTGGAACCATGTGGGACTTTAAGGAAGTGTGTGTGAAGCAAAGTTAGTGATTATAGATTGGGTGTTATAAACAGAGAAAAAACCTAGAGAAGCTTAATGAGAAGGAAAGGCTGAGTGAGGCCATGACTTATTTAACAAGGGCGTTCAGGCCCTCACATGCTGAAAATCAGATACTCAAGTCACTCTAAGGATCTGCCTAATATCTACAGCAACATAGTCTAGCTCTTGATATGCAGCTCCTCGTTTGGAATCTTTTCATGCCAAAATATGGAACACGTTTTTCTGAGGCATCCACTGTGAAAGGCATCGATCTGGTTCATGTGGCCTTTGAAAGAATATCCTAGCATTCAAGGCCATACAGGAGTACAGGTCTGACATCGCTGTGGTAGAGTCTGAACTTTGTTCTCAGACTTCTTTGCTTTTTGCTTAGACTTCCGGATTGGCTTGCAAATTTTCCGCATTGGCTTGCAAAGTGTCCGCACACACACACACGCACGCACGCACGCACGCACACACACACACACACACATACATACACACACAAACACACAGTTAACATCTGGAAACTACAGTGCATGCACTCAAAGGAAGGTTTGTCCAAAAAGAGACACCCGAGTCTCTCTAGAAAAGAAAAAAATTGCAGCAGATGCTCTGACTTGCTGTTGCCACTACTCCATCCGATCTTTGTAAGCATAAAGAAATACAGGTGAACAGCTGCAAGTTGTTACGCATGCAGCTATGCATTAGAAGTAGAAGTTTGTCAAGACATCCAAATGTGTGACGTCTGTTTGATGGACTCATGCAAAATCTATGATCACAATTAAATTTAGAAAGTCTTTAGAAAGGGTTTTAGCGCTGCATTAATTTTGATTTAATTTTATTTATGTTACCATTACTCTTGTCTTGTATTTATTCATAAGAGCTTTTTAATTTGTGATGCATTAAAATGATCACTCTGCTGCTTTCAGTTTCTGTTTTTTTCTCCCACTAACAGGTATTGTGCCCTGCAAGTGATTTACTTTTCAAGGAAGGTGGGGAGTGTGTCTTCAGAGCTGTACTGGATGCTCATTTGAACAGGTGTAGGAATACATTGAGAGATTAGAAAGAGTGAAGCTAGTGGGTTAGGAAAGTTGAAGAGTTAGTTAGAGAATTCATTAACAAGTGACTGAACAAGTGTGTGAGTCAGTCAGAAGAGGTAATGAGAAGAATAAGAAGGGAGGTGAGTGGGTGAGCGAACAGACTGTGGAGAGAAGCAGCGATCAAAGCAGGGAGTGAATCATGGACCACCGATAATCTATGGAAGATATATTCTAATGTCGACCTGCACAGTCTGCTGAAAGTCAAGGCTTACTGGGTTCACAATGGGCCCACCCAGCCGTGTCATTCACCTGCCAATACATCCATTCTATTTGAAGCAGACTCACAAGCTTTGTGTTTGAAATGAAAAAAAAAAAAAAAGTTGCTTTCCTGCAGGGTAGGAGACAGAAAGAAACACCAACACAGTGTCAGCGATAGTATTAAATATTCATGATTTTCTCCCTCAGGTATGAAATATAATAGAAGTGTGCACAAATTATGCTTGTTCCATCTAGCAAAGGATGCTGTAAGGCAATCTACCCCATCCATGTGTCAACCGGCGATAAAAAAAAACAACAAAAAGAAATCAGTGAACAAGCAAGGAAAATAAATTAGAAAAATAAAAAAAAAAGAGCCCGACAGAAATGATGATCGATAGGTTTATGGAAAATAGGAGTGAGGAGGTCAGGAAGAATGACAGAAAGTCCAATAAAATGTCTGAAAGAGATATAGAGGGAGAAAAAACACCGGAACAAGGCTATTTTTGATGTTTGACAGGCGGAGAGATGTTTGATGTTCGCACAGCAGAGAATAATTCAGCACTGAAGGAGCTGTAGCATCGGTGCAGTTACATAAGACTCCATCGCAGTTCTGTCTACTTTTCCATTCAGGGCAAAGAAAAAAGCACATTCATATCTCTGCTGCCTTTAAATAGCGACACACCTGCCAGTTACTTCACTTAAAATCTGAAAAATGTCAAGTACATGACTGAAAAGATTGGCTGTTCATTCAAGCAAAGGCCTTAAAGAATATGGGATTTATTTAAAGTTTGTTCTCCAATAATATCAGCCTGGTGGACATTTCTCAACAGCAGGATCTACTCAATGAGTGAAAATGCAAATAAGGTTACTGTTGCATTCAGTAGTTCAGCAACAGGTCTCTCTGATAAACAAGTCTATGCTGAAATACCTTAAAGATACAGTTTTATTTTTCATTTAATGCGTCAGGCGAACAAACTGGGACAGAAACAACAGCCCAATATATCCAGCATTCACTTTAAGCTCTATTTCTATTTCTCACCGAGAATAATCACTCTTCAGGTTTTCTCTCTTCACTCCACAAATAAGAATATAATTTGTAGATTGTAAAAAAACAACAAAAAACCCTAATAACCCAAATTAAATAAATGGGTTTTGAAGGCTCTAAGGGAAGTAACTAGACCATAGATTAGTTACTCTGCAGCAGAGGCTGTGTTTTAACTTGTCTGTTAGTGTTGGTTTATTTTAATGCTTCACATGTAATGTTTCATATTTATTTTGGAAATAAACAGACATGGCATGTTTTCAAAATTTTTCCTCAATCACACAAACACTACAGACTCCCACAAAATTTTGAATCATGGTAATGCAAGGTAAACACACAGTTAGGGTAGTTTGGTGTTAGCAGAGTGATACTCTAAAAAGAGTGTGTTTCTATTTATCTGTGAAGTTCTTCATGCAGCTCTACGAATGCATTAAGTTATTTGTTTGGTTACTTTGGGATAAGTGAAGCATTCAACACAACACTGGTGTATTACCTGTGTTCAGCTGATGTGGTAAATACCCATCATGCATCCAGCAGAAAGAATATCTGTCTGAATATATCTGAAGAAGATCTGTCCAGAGTTTGCTGTCTTATTTAATAAGCTGCTTAAATGTAGTTAAAATACACAGGTTTCATGTATTTTAACCACATTTAAGTTTGTAAGCCTCATCCATCCATCCATCCATCCATCCATCCATCCATCTAAAACATTTAGCATAGAAAAGTCAAATGTCAGTTAATGACAACTTTAATTTTAGGGGCCGTTCAGATGACAACAAATTGGCTTTTTTTTCTTTAAAGTTTAGCCTTTTGTTTACACAAGAATAGTGTAAACCTTTTGTCCTCTAGATTCTACTTCACTGAATTATATTTAAAATAATACAGGTTTTACAGGGTATTGGATTTGTCCTCCCCAGAGAGCTTGCACCTGTGACACCCCTGGCATTTCAGTAACCCGCCATGCCTTTCTAGGATATCTACTAAGGAAATGGCAACAGAACAGAGAAAGTATTCTGCATATTACTTTTTCTTGCTAGTAGACACCAACAGGGAATTCACCTGACTTATAAATGAGCTACCTGCACCCAAGATGCTCAGTGAAGCTGGAACCTTCTATGCCAGAGCTCAGGAGGTCTGTTGTGCAATTGGCCCTCCCACACACAAAGATAAATGCAGCATTCGCATAATGAACAACAAAACTGGCATATAGGAGCTGCACAAATATGACACTAGCAGCATTCAACTCTAGAGAAGAATAAGCAGAATGTATTGATAGGGGAAAAACGTTAAATGTGCGTTGTATCATGTTGAGTAAAATATCCATTTGGATGTTAATGCATGCAGTTAGAAAGAGTATTGAGATTATTTTAGTTTCTGAGTAGTCCAGCAATTCATTACACATTCAGATTAGCTTAATTAAAAAGAGACTAGCGTACAAAAACCAAATTAGGAAAGGTGTTTTCCAGACCTAATACTTGATGTCATTGAGCCAATCTATCATATCTCACATTCTCCTCTCTCTTCCTCCATTTTACATCATCTGTGGAGAACATAGGGTGTGTTTTATGCTTATTATGTTAATACTGTTTTTGAATTACACACTGGGCCCTTACAGGCAAGGCTGATTTTTGGCTAGTATCAACAGTGGTGATAAAATAACCAGTGACAAACTGTCTTATCTGCTTGTTCTACTAAATTTTCAGAAAAAAAAAATAGAATGAGGAAAGTGTGAGTGCAGTCAGTTACTGTCAAACACAAATACTTCCACAAAGCCATCTGGAATAAAGCAGCTGAAGTCTGACTGGGAGCGGTGTGAAAACGGTAGTTAAAATCTGCCCTTCTGGTACCATTACCCCCCAGCAGGGGTTGGAATATAAGAGTCAGCCGACTGATGTGTGCTCTGTGCTGCATGATCAAATAGAGTCTTTTGAGCCCATCAATGAAGTGATGCAACAGTTTCCCCCTGATTGACTGTTTTTTTCACGTCCATTTGACATGTGAGACTTACAGGTCCGCGCATTATTTGGGAGATAATGACTGTCTTGTTGACACAGTGCAGCTACCAGAGAAATGAAATAATTGTACCATATCTCCCCAGGAATGTCATTATTTAAATGTATGTTTGTTTTTTGTTTGTATATGGGCACACTGAAATATATATGACTGCAGTGCAGGTAAAATCTGTTGCAGTCTTCAGCAACGGCTTGAGTCGTTCCTACCGAGGAACAGGAATGTTTTGTTGTGACTGTGCTGCAGCCACAGCGAGAGATCCTTCCACCTACACTCACCATGGAGAAATGGGTTGAGCTGCATCAATTTATTAAGTATACAAACCGACCGGATCGGCATCTAAATGTGGTTTAATTCATTGTTCATTGGATACATAAAGTTAAGATGTGTACAATATGCCATCCAATTACACAAAAGTAATTACCTCAAATGTTCCAAATCTTCTCTGTCATTGACTGACCCTTCACTACCCTCTTTAATTCTGTTTGTGATAAATGAGCTGATCAATCAGGCTAACAGATATTTATCTGTTTGTCAATCTCTTCTGATTCAATACAGACATTTATTACTCTACAAAAACTACACACCTTCTACCTCAGCCATGCTCACTTAATGGATAAACAGCACAAACCCTGCATGTCACTTATAGTGAACAAAAGAGGTGCCAGATCAAATGAGATGGATGGTGGTCTAAATCTTGCAGGTCATTGATTCTGTTCCTACTGTAATGAAGCCCTGGACATGTGGGGAATGTGTCATCAAGGCCGGTTACATCACAACAGTAGCAAGTTGATTCATTAGCTGGAACGGGCTCGTCAAGGCTTATCCGCAGACACACATCTTTGATTTTATCCTTCATGTTTTTGTGTGGGAGCATGTCTTGTCCCTCCACTCTGTTGACTCTAGAGTGACAAGGATTTCTTCTCAGGTATTTCGCTTTGACATTGAGCACTGAACATGCTGCTGTGTGGAAGAACAGCTTTTTTATTTTCTTAGGATGTGAGTGTTTCTGGCCTTCTACCCCTGTGTGGAAAATAAATTGCCACATATCAAGATATGCTCATGATTTTAACATGAGCAGGAAACAGAAAGAAAGCCGCAGTATTCACCGGTGTAACATTTGAATTCAGATTGCTCTCTCTTTTTACACTATAACCTCTTCAAGGAACAGAGAAGGACTGTGTTTAATGTTGTGTGATGTAATAGAGGGCGGTCATGGATGGGAACGCTGCTGAAGTGATGGAGGTCAGGCAATCAAACTGTTGACACTGGTGGGTAAACTCTCTGCTGTTCCACAACGTGGTTGCTGCGTGGTTCTACATCGTTTACTGCCCACCCACGTCCGTAGGGTTAGAGCTGCATGCACTCACAGAATGAAGGCAGAGCTGACCTGCAGCCCGAGGGCCAAGATCGTTACCGCAGCGACTGAATGAGAAGGTAGGCCAGGTTTGATGGGGTGCATTTCTGTATTATAATGTTCATCTTTTAGATTTATTGAAGAATACAGCGAAGCATTTGGCTTTCACTCTGCAGCTTCACGTAATAGCGTTGTGACAGAGGTTTGAGGCAGCATTTATTTGAAATGCGCAAAGATGATTTATTTAGCTTGCACTAGCTAAATTGGAGTTTATGGTCAACAAAGACACCATATAAGAAACAAACTTTCTGAAAAAGATGTAATATGCTGTTAAACTGAAAGGAACTGTTTGAGCAAACAGCTCTGAGGAAAGATTTAAACAACGTTAACCAATACCTCAGAATATTTTTATTTACAGTACAGGAATAACATCCCCAATCTCTGGTGTACCTCCAAGTCTCACGTACTAGACAGAAAACTCCATTTTTTTTCAGACATTAAACATTCAGATTTTCAAATAAACATGTATTTTCCTTCAAAATAATTGATTTGGGGCCAGTAATAGGGGTAACATAATTTCAAGAAAGTTCTCTCTAACATCATTTAAATTATCCATTCAACACTGGATATCATAAGCTTTTTATGTCACACGCCAGGTGTGTTTATTTGACTTTTTTTTCTTACGCTAAAACCCTACTAAGTTAATTTTAATAAATTCATAAAAATACTAATTAATTGAAATGATTAAAAGTGTTTTGATTGAATCCTTTCAGACAAATTATTTATGAATTCCAAATAATGTGAGCCTAATGAAATGCTTTCTCCTCACTAAGTGTAACTATAGTAACATCTCTCAAGAAAAATATTACCCGATGACTGACATGGTCCAAGGACATGCTACAAATTTGCAAGTCTAAATCAGAGATTTATCACACAAAGGTCACAGACAAGTTACATCCAATCGACAAATGGAGAGTGGAGTGTTTAACATTGTCAACACAACACTAACCACGCACAAAATGAAGCGAGATAATTTTCAGCTAGTTATAGACAGCATGTTAGATCAAGGCAGGGCTTGTCTATTAATAATCTTAGTTTGGTTTGGAATCTGTCAAACTCAAACAATTTCTAAAAAAAACTATTAAAATATTGTTGTTTTAAATTGAGATGCAAACTAATAAGTAGCCATGCTGGCAGAGTAGCACTGCATAAAATGCAGAGTGTAGCCTACATGCGAATGACTGATTTTGGGTTATAAGCAGCTTTCCACAGATGCTGTGTATGGGTGTGTGTGTGTGGTTTTTTTTTGTGAAGACAGGTTTCATTCCTCTCTGAATGTGAACGGACTGAATGACGGCTAATTTGTGTGACTGGATAAAGAGCCAGCCTCGCCAAACTGATGTGTTCCCGTCATGAAGTCTGCATTTCATCCGCCAGCCCTTCTCCCTGCTCTGGTTTTGCTGCGTCTAGCTGTAATTACAGCAGCTGTTTCCCTGGTGGATTTATTCTCATGAGAACCCTCATCCACATTTCCTCATCATATTAGACAGATCGACAGTGTACAGTCTATGATGGTGGTGAGACGCTGCACACATCTGCTAAACACAATACAGCCTGGGCTCAACATGCATGGCTGAGTTTTCATAACTTTTTTTTTAACCACTGAAGTAAATTTTGCAAAGTGAAATCTTGTCTGATTACAACAAGCTGTCTGGACAGCGTGTTTTCACTCAAATGCAATGCAAGTCATCAAATTTTTTTCATCAAATTACTTTGTCTAGATAAAATAAAAACACATTATCCCATAGGTTTGGAATTACAATAAATAAAACAAAGATGGTGTTGAAATGGCAGTGTAGGAATCAATATTCCATTTGTACAAAATACAAGGGAGGATAATTATTAGCAGATGGAGCTGAACCTGAGCAACAATTCTCCAGAGTGTTTTACAGGTTACAGCAGAGGTTTTTGCACTTAACAAGCACTACATGCATTTTTTTTCCTCAAACAGCCCACAGTTTAGATTATACATCATGTTATATAACCTATTAGGGACTGTTACACTGATTTATTTAATGTTAAATTTCTTTGTGATTTTCAGAAAAGGAAAAGATGTCAGCAACAAATGAAGATGGCATCATGTAAATAGGAGTAGTTTGATCATCAAGGTGGAAACACTTAATCAATATAAGATTTATTCTTTTGAGAATGCACTTGGGCACTTGAACCTGATCCTCGAAGGTTTAATTATGATCATACAATTGCGTTTCAATAAACTCTTTTGTTTATTGCAGTTTCTATACGAAGAAAATATTTTTTTCTTTCAAACTACATCTAAAACCTCTACAGTTTCTCTCTGCTCTGACATCTTCAAACTCATGTTTTGAAAACAAAGATAATTAAAATTTCCCCAAATTCAAACATTGGAATTTTTTATATTTTTTTGCTTGTTTGTCTCATTTCCTTTGGAGGTCAAAAGACTTACAATGTTATGTATATAGTTATAAAACTTAGGTAGTCAACTGAAGGAAAAAGTAAATACCTTTGACAAACATAATGTATAATAATGATTTCTAAGAAATAGTTGTGATAATTAACTGTCTTGAGTGACCAAAATATTCAAATAATTTTATGGTGTGTTTTGCAAATATTTCTGGTGGACTCACTGGCAGCATTTCTATATCCCATCTCAAAACCGTGATGTATTGTAATTGTCAGTGTTTGTGTGTTAATCCGTTAGTTTGTCCGTTGGTCTGTCCACCAAATATCTTCACAACACAATAGAAAGATGACACAAAAAGCACATGACTCGGGCAGCAAAGGGGATGAAAATGAGATGATGAAAATTTCAACATTTGTACACTCACAAACTGGATAAGATAGAAAGACGAGGGAGAAGCCCAGTGTAAGACCATAGATCAAAGTTTGTGCTTTGATCAATGACAGTAGGTCAGAGCACTAGCTTTGATCCTTGACCTATGCAAGTAGGTCAGGGTAAAATGTTGAAATCAGGGGTGTCGCGGGATGCTGCAGTCTGTCACTGCCTTGGTTCTAGTTCTTTCCTGCAGATGAAACATTAGACAATAAACTATAAGAATTAGGACTTATTAAACCCTTTCAAGCAGTCTGCTGACTTTGTGTAACCTTAGTCTGAGAGCCACACCCTGGAGTCTCTTCCCAGACAAAGCACAATAAAAATAGTTCTCATCAATGTGACTCATTTAATGATGCAGGGTGTTACTCTGCAAGTTTCACCACATTAACACCAGGTGTACTGGCATCTCTGACAAAAGACCATACCAGTGGATAGTGCTTTTATAGATGATTTAAATGGATGAGTCAGGGGTGAATTCGCTCTTATTGGTGGATTGGGGTTTGCTTTGTGACCTGAAGCTGCTGCACCTGAGGAGAAATACTGTAAGTGACATTTAACAAAAAATCAATACAGCGATGACTCACTTCTGTTTGTCGTGTATTTATAACAATATATATGTATGTATGCGTATATATACTGTAATAAATATATCTCTATAGTCATAATATCTTTGTGATTTAACAACTAAATTAGCACTTTATCAGTTGATCATTGGACCTAATCATTTATGTACATAAAACAGCTGTATCAGGTACAATAGTAGTTCAGCTTGTTAACTGAATCACACTGGAATCTGGTCACTCCAGCGTCCAACCGGTTTGCTCTTTTCTATGGAAGCTTGATTGATGTAGTAACATGTCTCGCATGTATCATAAGTTTATTCATGAACTCTGCAAAAATAATATTTCAATTATTTTAAAGTTAAAAACGTGCAGATGAAAGCAAATGGATTTTACAGTTGGGTAATGGCTGCTGCTTAACTCAAGCAGGTTAAAAAATGCTTTAAAAATGAAATTGGACAAATTATAAATTGCTTTGGCAAAATGTGTGAGAGGAGGTGTTTTCTCAGAATTTTTAGTTTGTGTTGTAGGAGGGGAAGGGACGTCTTTTTAGATTCTGTGATGCTGAGATCAAGTGACTTGTTTAAACACAGATAAATGAGGGTGAATGTGGTGGTGGATAAATCAAACAAACCTTCACCCAGAAAACCAGTGTTTTTGTCCCGTTTGAGATTGAAACAAACAGAGACACATTTAAACTTGGTTTATAATGTAACACTAAATGGGAGTATGTTATGTTAACTTATGTTATATCAAACCAACATTTTTTTTCTCAACTGAATCATGTAGGTTTCATGCTACTAGGTTAACCAAACTGAAACTGCAAGTCAGATTACCTGAAATCATTGAACTGCATCCTTTCCTCCACATCAAAAACTCATTTAACTCAGGCAACATTAAATATTTGGTAAAAAATCTGAACTGTGTGAAATGACTCATAAAATGTCCTTGATAGTTCTGTGCTATTTTTACGCCATCTCATTTAATCTTCCACTCTCTTTCTAAATCCTCCCCTCCTCTCGTCTGTCAATCGTCAATGTACCAAAAAAAAGAAGAAGAGACAAAACAAAAACTAAAATTTTTCACGCTCTGTTTCTGATGTTACACAATCAGGATTCATCCTGCTGCAGCCTGAATTCATGAAAGCCTCAATATTTGCTATTCTAAGCACAAAGTTTCATAATCCTCTGCAGAACCAGCAGTGATGTTGACATGCTTTAATTTGCTTATGAGACCAAATATATTTTTTATCAACAGTAAAATACGAAAACCACTGAAAATATTGCATCTGTTATGTGTTGATGTCAGTTCCTTTTAAATGCTACTTTACCAATCAGATCTAAGGAAGACAAAGCTATTTTTCAGGAATATGTTTGCCAAATAAAATAATTAATTACTCCTCCTGTCAGTCCTGGCTTTGTGGGGCTCAAATATCTTTAATTTCAAATTGATTTCTTAAGAACAATGCCTGTTTCAGTCCTATGGTGCTGTTACTTTTGTTACTTTTTTTTGTGGTTCTGTCTGGTGCGTAAATTAGGCAATAGTACATGGATAACCGATTAATGAAATTGTGTCTTTGTTTTAAACGTTCCTCCATTTCAATGAAAATTGTATTCTTACATTGTCATGAAATTAATCAGGCTAAGTTGGTCCACATGAGTGAACATCTTCATTTAAAGGTTGTAAGTAATTTTTCTTACAACTAATTTGTATGCAGCAGTGAGCAAATATCTGTCTGTCATGGCCCGTTCTCCAATCGCAGGAGGTGTGAGCAGTTTCATATCACAACGCTAACTATGGTAACTTGATTTGGAAGACAACAAAATATATTTATCTTTCTAATCTTTCTTCATCAGATGATTAGTGAGGTTTAAATTCTTTCTGTGACCAGACCAATAGTTGCTTGTCATCTCTCACTGTTTCCATGGTGATGATAGACTGAGGGACACCTTCATCATCGTGCCACCTAACAGCAGCATAATTCTTTTTATTTGAAGTATTTCATACTGAAGAACACATTAAAATACATAGACTTTTTGAATCTGTCTCCTACAATGAGTGATTGATGACTTTTTCAAACATCCAAATCCCATGTGAGGACTGTGTTAAGATGAATCAGCATATAATAAAAGACAGGATGCTTCAATCTGAATAAAAACTGAAAGACACTGAAGTAGGTTGGAGCAGAAAATAGTAGGTCATACTTTTTCCACACATAATTGTGAAATATTACAGCTGTCTGGATTATGGATTACTGAGAGCCAAATAATTTCCCCCTGAAGCACCTTCCAATAACTTTGAGTTAAGGTACAATTAGTGAAAAAGCAGGGCTTATTTTCTGAGATCAAAATACCTTAAATCTCAAGGAGTATTTATTGGCTAAATAAAAACTATCACTTTTTAAGTGAATATTTCTGCCAAAATTATTTTGGTCATGCATCACCTGTGTTTTCCTCAAAAACATTATGGTACAGTGCGCCCTCTTTCCTTGCATTTAATGCGTTCCAGGACCACACGCGATAGAGCGACAAACTATGTTATTATCTACGGTAATTTAAATGTTTATGAATCCTCCCCATAGTGATATTAAACCACCTTCTATCTGTATTACCTTTTCCCTCACTCTTATCGACTGTTTAAAGCACTTTTGTGTCTCACGTAAATCTGAGACTCACGGAACGGAGCACACTTCCAGGTGCCATCAGCCAATAGAATGCGCGTACAGTATCACGTGACTGCCTACCAAAAATCCGTGATGAGGTGAAGTCGTGAGCGTTGATGCGCAAATGCGCGAGGGCACACTTTATTCAATTCGTATGCTGCTGTTGATTCCTGTAAACCTACTTGTATAGCTGTACCGGGGATGTGGGCTGGTCGCCACGGAGATGTGCTTGAGATGGCCAATTATGTTAGCGAGGAGATGAAAATTACAGAGCACAACAGCAACGCTCAGGTCTGGACCTTAAACCGATCATTAATATTCATTGAACACATCACAAACATAGTACAACAATGAGGTGGTAAAATGAAACACCAACCAGGCAGTGGGAGTAGATCCATATTGATGGCCAGGAGCGAGACATGACAATGGAGAACATTACCCTTTGGTGATTGGGTTCATATATGTTGAATCCAGCCAGAGGCCTTGTAGTGATTTCAGCTCCGCCCACTCTGCTCGTCTGCCTTAAGGGGCAAAAATAGGCAGGGAGAATTCAATAAGGTAAACATTAGAAAAACACATTGTTTCCTTCATATTATATTGAACGACTTATATGTAGATGTCTCGTTAATATTCACAACCTCTACCCAAGTCCTGGCTTGTTTCAGCCCTTTAGTTCTTGATCAATAGTGTGGTGCAAAGTTATCCAAAAATCCGTTTTTATCATCAAACACCAGGAAGTAGTCCTCCTTTGCTGTGTGAACATTTTGTCCTTCTACACATGATCCTGTTGCACAGAACAAACGGCGGCAGAGCTGAAATGCTACAGTCCAGTGTCAGATTGAAACGGACTCAAGCAGAAGTATATCATAGAAGTATATCGTATATTTTATAACGTGAGTGGGGAGGGAGGTGTTGATAGAGGCAGCTAAGAAGGGGGGCGGGGTGTAGACAGGGAGCTGAGAGCCAAGCCCCATTAACACAGAGCGTTTGGGAGCAGAAGTGATTTGATCAATATTCAATCAAAGATACTGAGGACCACGGATCACTTTTCAAATACAGTGTAGTTGAACATCTGACAGCTGAATGACATGAATTTTAAAAAAGCACAGTAAAGGCACCTTTAAATTAATAAAGTCATTCAATTAAACCTGTTATTTTGTGTCAGTTTATTTGAGAAAGGTCTTCTGGAGACTATAGACAAAGATTTTATTTCAACCATTCCTGAGCAAAATTCAGCATTGTATTGTATTACTATTGCGGCTTGATGGTTAAAATACATTCCATATAACCCCTTTGATTTTATTTTTTTGTGGAATGTACTGTATTAATGAGCATGGAGGGGAGCACTTATTTCAAACCACCCATAATAAATGATTCCACCTGATGATTGGTATTAAATATCAGTATGAACCATTTTAATTTGGAGTAAATTAACTGAAATCACAATAATGACCTCATCCTCCACAATCTTCACTTTTTATACTCACTATATTTGTTGCTGCTTCGTCACTGCATAATGTGGTCTTGGCTTCTTTGCTCTCTCCATTTCAAGCAGCAGTAGCAGCGTTACAGATCGGGGAGCTGCTGAACTGATATGGCCTGAATTATTCTTCACTTCAAAGTCTTTTCTGCTTAGTGCAGCACTCCAGCACCTGCTATACTACAGGGCCTGGCTAACTTATCACAGAAGAGACTTTTTTCATCCTGTGTGTGTCAGAATCATGTTCATGATCTTGTATTATAAAGCAACCAAGACAAAGTGTGATCTGTTCACTGCATACTAGTCCTGCTAGTCTAATCTCTATGCAACATACACAATGTGGATTATACAAAGGTCATTGTTTCACTTTCACTGTTTCATGATTGTATCCTAATTTAACTTGGTAAATCATTGCAGTGAAATGCTTCCAATCCCATTTTGTTATTGCTATTATGAGTGTATTTTGCACTGAGGCTCCATTTTATTGCAGAAAATGTGACTTATTTAAGATGCATTGTTTTTATCCACCATCTGTTTCATACTATTTCTGTTTAGTCACCGTGTTTTGTATTGGCTGTCATGGGTCAAATCTAAAATGCATTATTTATTGTGAAACTGGGTGACCGAATACTGAACTGTTATTGGACTTTCCCCTAAGTAATTTCCCTTAAGAAAAAACAGCATCAGTTTTCTTTCATGCTATTCAATGAAGTGGATCAGAATATAAATGACTGGTGAATCCATGTCAAGGTATTATGCTAAGCCTGTTCAATACCCCCAGAGAAGACGACATGAGAATAGGCTGAAACAGTGAACTTGAGTCTCTTACCTGAGTCTCTTACCATGCAGCTGCATGACTACACAATATGCAGAAGGAGAAGACACATGGTTCACAGTGCCAGGCAGGAATCATGCAGGCTGACACGGGCATGAAGGGTATCATTCGTTCATTCATCTTCATTCACGTATGCGCATTGCGGGTTATGGTTCTGCCAGCGCCTATGCCAGCAGACTACTGGCAAGAGGCAGGGTACACCCCGGATGAGATGCTAGCTCGTCACGGGGGCCACTTGAAAGACAAACAACCACTCACACTCACACCAACAGATTATTTGGTGAGACCAATTAACCTGAGCTAAGTGAAAGGAAGCTGGAGAACCTGGAGAGAACTCATGCAGACATGGGGAGAACATACAAACTCTTCACACAGGGGAATCAAACTCACAATCCTCTTGCTACCCACTGTGCCACTGTGCTACCGTGAAATGCATCAGCAATTTCTTAAAATTTCCATCACACAACAAACAAAAAATACAAATACAACAAAAAATAAGATATCATTCCTATGATAAATTATGTTGACTCAGTCATACATAAATGCAAACGGTGACACAAGGGTTGGAGTTTTATGCACACTAGAACTTTATTGTGCCTGTGATATTGAAATGTATAAATCACAGGTGTCCTCACTGACTTATGAGCAGATACTAGAACTTCTCTCATTTAGACACGCATTAGTCTTCGGTATGACGGAAATTAAACATGGTCTGGTTTAAAGATTTGGTACACACACTGTTCATAAAGCAGCACTCTATATTATATAGATATAAACATGCTGCCTGACCAATTTCCATGTCCAGAAAATTATGATAGTCGCAAGAACTCAATGGTCTTTTTCAAATTAAAATGCCTGAGAAGAACTATGATGCATAGAGAGAGAGATAGAGAGAGACGGTAAGAGCTGAGCCATTAAACTGAACCTGCATGGACTTAAAGAGAGTAGAATGGGGTTGTGCTCAACTGCACAAAGGGCTTTAGGTGAGTATATTCTCTGATGTATTTTTCAGTTGTGACACTATGAGGTGTACAACATTTAAAGGTCCCATATTATACTCTTTATAATTAATTTCATACAGCTGTGAGACACTGCACCAAGCTGACAGTGCCTGTATAATAAAGATATGAGTCACACAACAAAACTAATTTGATCATTGTATAGTAATCCCAATAAGCACAGATTTCATGTTATCAAAAGAAGCCAGGACATTGACATTAATTTCATAATTACTTTAATTTATTGCCATTATTGTCCTCATCGCCACAACTGATTATATTTTATATATTATGGTGATCATAACGAACATTAGACAGCTCCAATTCCTCTCATTAACAAATGCAATATGGCTTCCTTAGTTATTTGAGAAATTAACAAAAAAGAAATTTTGGTAATCGGCCATTCCAGATCAAAATAACCTTTTTGAAATTCATCCTGTTGAATTTCATTTAAGAACTGAGCCCAGCACAGTTTTAGCACATGCCACTTCAGATATCAGCATCCACAAAGTGTTTGTAAATTTGACGTCCTCTAGCATAGCCAGTATTTTCAACAACATCATTATTTATCATTAAAAGCTCATCATGCTAGGATGTGAGGCTGTGGCTAACAGGAACTGTGACAGGGCAGATGAGTTCCTTGCTAATGGAGTTTGGCATAAAGTGGGCCTATATATGCATTAGCCATTGATGCGAACGGCACTCGGGGCCGCCCGAGAGGACCTGAATGACTAATTGACTTCTCACATAAATTCCTCCCATGCTATCGATTACCATTAGTGTACTTGGTCCCAGGAGACATTCTGGTCTTCATTTACATGTATAATATGGGGACAGAGCTGTTTTATTTGCATTAGTAATATGCCCATAAATTTACACCCAATCTAATATGACCACTTTTCATGCATCTGGAGAAAAGACTCCTGCCCATTATAGGTATTAGGTAAATTACTTTTTTCTACCAGACTAAAACCACATCATGGTGATGTCTGAGATGGAAAGTGTAGGAATGTTTTCCTCCTATCACCTTTCTTTAACTGATCTTTATTTGGAGACTGTGATTGAGAAGAAGCGCCAGCTGGCCAGGAGACTGCCACCTCACAATGGCACCCACAGTCTGATGGAACGCCAGCTAGCAGCCAGGGCGAACACACCTACTGCCAAACTATGTGAACATGGAGCAGAGGGACTCTGTGTTTTAAGAGGAAAACAGAAGGACGGGAGAAGAAATTTGCCTTCTTGTGTGTCATAAATCTTCACTGGCAGTTTGAACACCAGCTGAGTCATAATTTGTTTAGAGGCCATCATATTTCTGCTATGAAATCTGTGCATTAGTATTATACTGGTGTCTGCAGGTTTGTGTGGCCATTTAGTTCAGCCAAAATATGTGTGTGATGTTATTTGCTGGAAGAGCTGCTTTTCTTCTCTCTCCATCTCAAATGGCTTTTTACTCCATTGAACACTGCAGAGATTATACAGGGTAATAAAGTTACAGCACTGTTCCCAAAACAATGAGGTACAGCATCTGTGAATATTTGCCTGGGAGGCATCTTCAGCTCTTTGTTTGCAAAAGTTTAGAACAGATTTAATCTTATTGCCAATTAATCCTATTTTTGTGGCTTTTAACCATGATTTCTACAAACTTTTTTCACCAAAGTTATTGTTGGGATCTACAGACAGATCATCTCCACATCTTTAATGATCAGCTGATTAGATATAAAGAACTCAATTCTTTAGTCTTATCATTGTAAACCATTGTATTTGGAGGTAAACTATGGATGGACGAACTGAAATTTTGAAACTGGAAAAAATGTTTTTGATCATGTCGGTGATGTTGATGCAGTCAACCTTTTTTTTTTTTTTTTACCTGAGAGAGGGGCTTCTAAGGATATGAAAGCGACAGAGGTTCCAAACAGAGTTTGTTCATGAAGGAAAAAATCACATTCAGGAGCGCCTCAGTGTGTGTAATTTGGCTAGAGTAGAAAACAATAATTGCCTCTGGATAGAATCGCTTTTTAAAAAATCAATTTTATGCTGTTTGAATCAACAATATGTGGCTAAATTAGCTTAATTATTGAGTGACCATGGGATCAAATAACATAGTCCTCATTCAGCTGAAGTGACTGAAATTAAGCAAATAAACTAAGGGAACGTAATACCCAACTTTGTTCAATGGGAGGACCACAGTTTCCATCATCAACTTCTAATGATGTAATATTTACTCCTTGGCTTGAGCATATATTTATTTATCAACCCCATATGTCTACAGCTTGTGGAAATGCATTCATGGATGAACAAATCCTTCATCAGATTAGATGATTCTGAAAAACTCTGAATTATGTTCAGCGATGATTTTGTTTGCTTGTCATAAAAAATAGTGAAAGATTATGAATAAGGCAAAAATAAAAAAGAGCTGCATAAAGGAAAACAAAGGTACATGTTGGAACAGCTTCGTTGTTTACAGCTAAATGTGTCCCTCTCTCTTCACACATTATTATCTTGCTGGCAGTGAGTCATCAAAATATCAGACAAGAGAAAAGCATAAGAGATGGAAATGCAAAGCCATACCAGACACTGTGAGCCAGCTATAAAGCAGCTGTAAATGGAAAGACGTTTCAGCCATGAGCTACAAAGGTTTGTCATTGTGTGATTCTCAAAGCAGCACTTGTTGGAAAGTCAGGCGCCAAGCCGGTTCAGGCTATGATTATAGATCGTTTTTCTGTTAATCCATATTATTTATCTCTGATATCAAACAACATAGAAATAACATTCATGAGGAAGGTTGAGCTTTCCTTTGATCCAAAAATATTACGCATTTGTAGAAAAAAATACAAATTGAATGATTGGATACTTAATATTAAAAACTTAATAGTGTAATTTCTTTATCATAACAAACCCTAAAAACAAATTCAGCACTTGAAGGAACAAATTTTTGCACTGGAAGGTCTGTGAGACTATACTTATCATATCATTTATAATATCAGTGTGCTGCCATGCTCACAAAGACAACATTAGCATGTTGATGAATGTGGGTTCAGTATGTTGGCGTGCTACCTTTTTCTAATGAGCACAAATTGGAAGGATAGCTGAGAATGTTCGGTGTTTAGACATACTGGATTAAAATCCTGTTGTGTTGTATGAGAATGATTAAGTTATATTGGCGCAGTGTTCCTGCATCACACTGTTAATTGTGTACCCTATCCAGCTGTAATGTTGCCAATTGGCCTTTCATTTCCTTAATTTGAGCGTAAATGAAATGAAACTGCAGAATAAACCAATGTCAATATGTTTCTTACATTTCATTACCTCCGAACGGAAGGAGCTTTTTTTTTTGTTACCTCTAACTCCATTCAAAAGGTATTTTTGCACTTTCTGTACTGGGATGCTCAAATGTACCTCAAGTAGTATTTGAGATTTTCAAATATTATAGGTGATGACTCTCCACCGACTCTTCAGGTCAGTGGAGAGTCATCATGGTCATTTTCAATTTGATGCCAGCTACGCATTCACAACCTTAATTTACACACATTTTAAAAATGTAACTACTGCTTTATTCAAGTATTCACCTGAATAAAAGTATTGTATTGTACTACACTATGTACTTCATAAAATTTATAAAATTCCCTCCGAGCCAAGAGCTATAAGCGAAGCTAAGCAGATCTGCTGGTGGCTCCATGTCTGCAGTTTAAGTACAGATATTATAGTGGTATTGACTGGCTGAAGTAACCTGGAGAATTTTTCTCTTTCTTATATTGACTACCTGCATTGGCTTTGAAAAATGAATAAAACTGAACATGAAACTTTTCTTCTCACAGTCCTGGATTTCAACAAGCGATATACAGAGGAGTGACGGCAGCAGTTAGGAGAGTAAGACCTGTGAACTGAGAGTTTAAGTCTGTCCATTGCAAATAAATTGTGTTCACCGTATCATGCGAGATAATTGACTCCCCAGTCACACTTCTGCTGGTGTGCTTTCACATTGCATTCATGTTCCGAGGGTAAGTTCATACTTTTGTCTTTGAATGGCATCCAGGTGCCAGTTAGGGAGTAAGTTTAAAACTTTTTTGTAAGATATACATGATGCTGAGCTAACTGTCTGCAAAAGAAACCTTTAAGAAGAGTACCATTGAAATGACAGATGACTTACAGGAGCTTGATTCACTGAATATGCCATACCTTACAGTTTCTTGATGAATACTTTTTTCTGCAAGTAGTGTAAAGGCCTTAAGAAGGCAATGGAAGTTAATCAATCAGTCTCATTTAGCATTTTCTTTTCATTCCAAGAAATATAGTTTCACATTTAAATATCTACACCTGCAAATTCTTTCCTCACAGGAAAACTCTAAGGACAGTGTTTTGTTTATTTCTCCAACAATTGTACAACTGGACATTGTCTGAATGATGAAACTCATTTGCTCTGAATCAGGCTCAAGATCTAACCTTGAGATAATAGGCGATTGTTTCTCGAGGAAGGGCTGAGAGCTGATTGACGATTTGTTGCAGACCCAGAGGGATTGATGGAGCACAGTGAAAAAGCGAGGGGAAGAAGGATGAGAAAAGATCAATGGTTAGTCGACCCTAACAGACAGATCAAGAGGTGACCTCTACGTGCAAGAGCAGAATACCGCTACTGACAGAAAAAGACGGAGCTTAGAGAGTGGATGAAAAGGTGAACACAAAAGGGAAAGGAATAGAGAAGAGAAAAGAGCTAACAAGACCTTTGGGCACAACAAACACATTCCATCTCATTATAGGTGTGCACTCATTATGGGATTTTTCTATTATATAATTTCAATGTGGCAATGATTTAAAGGGTGATGCTAAAGTAGTCTCTGTCTTTACTTGAATACCTTAAAAACATAAAACATACACTATGTACAGTCTTAACAGCTTGACCTAACCATACTCTATGCTGTCATGCATTTCCCTAAGGTAAAATGTTCCTGGGAGTATGTGTAAAGCACGGCTTCTTTTTTGATTCCAAACAAGTTGAACAGGTGCTGGAAAGTCTTGTGAAATGTTACAAAACACTGATTGGTCGTAACATTGTCATGAATGCATTGACAATCCTACACAGCACAAATAAATGGCTGCCCCACTCAAACAGCAGAACTTTTTTTTTTTATTGAGGCCCCAATATTGAGGAAGTGCACATGTTCCTGTCTCAAGCAGCTGATGAAAGGATGCCCAGAGGAGGATGAAAGGCTTGTGTCATGGTGAAGACCATGATAAGCAGTTTTGCAGGCCATCCATCTGCCCCGAGGAGGTACTATCCCTTAATGGAAAACAACCAGCAGAAAGGTTTGTGGTACCAAGTTGTCAAGTTAAATTGAGCTGGTACATTCACTCATTAATGTTCTGGTCGAACTGCTACACAGATGTGTTCTCTGTTTCTGTCATGATGCTTTGTGTTCCATATAGCTCAAGATAGACTCAAAACAAGCTCCTGCTCATTTTGTTGGTTACCAGGGTGATGTGTGACACGTCCCATTACATGTAACACATGAAAAAGCAATGATGATGAACCCAGTGCCATTATTAAAAGTTCAGATGCCTTCAACAGCACAGGAAACATTGCAATTACTTATGGGGAATACAACCACAGAATATCTGTATCTCTGCATCTCTCTCTCTCTCTCTCTCTCTCTCTCTCTCTCTCTCTCTCTCTCTCTTTCTCTATAGACAGCCACATACATTCATATTCTCTCTCCTCACAGGAAGAGACACCATATGGACATGTGTCCTACTCCATATGTTACCCATGTTTGTGTTGAAAGTATTAATCATCAATTATATACAGCATACAAATTATCATTTGCCATTCATTTTCAAAATGATAAACAAATTCACCTACTAATAGAAGGGCTGAACTCAGAGATGTGTCCATTAAACTCACACAACTTTGAACAGACAATACAATTGATCATATTTTATAGATATGAAAATTACAGTTATTTCATATCTTTAAATCCTCCATCTATGATGTATGACGCATTTAATGTTTGTTGCTGGTTTTGTTTATTCTTTCACATTTAAAGCCTACTTTTTCATTGTTTGGATGTAAATCTGGTAGTATTCTCATTTTAATCCCCCATGAAGCAACAAGAGACACTCCAATTCAGAGACCCTCCATGTGAAAAAAGACAGATTGATGGTTTTTACCCTAAAAATTACTTTGGTACATTAACCAGGGAACAAATCCTTCATTTTAACCAGTAAGAAATTAATTTTAATTAGGTGATGCTGATCTAATGCAGTGATGTATCAACCAGGAATGAGACAAATCCATTACTCTGCTAAAAACAAGGCTGAGATAAAGAATAAATATGATTAGAAATCTGCAGAGGTTGTTTTACCACCTTCACCAATCTACTAGATTTCAACAACTCTTCTGGAACAGTTGTAATCCCCTTTTGATCAACTGAACTGAAACATCTACCCTTTGTTTTGTATCCACTTAAGCACATTCAAGGTCTTCTCAAGGACTTTGCTTGTCCAAATCCCTGAAAAACAAGGACCCAGCCGATATAGTTAGAAAGACATATCAAGGTTAATTACAATTATAATCACTCAGAGAGACACATGTGACAGTTTTTTCAATGCAGGTGGTGCATGAAGTAATAATCCAACCAAGGAAGACACATGCAGACGGCCAAAAGCAGCTTGTTTACTAAAGGGAAGTTGAGAAAAAGAGTAGTTCTACTGTATATTCTTGCATAAAATTCATCAACTTCAACAATGTTTCTCTTTACAAACTTTCAATGGTTTCAAGGATATTGCAAGTTTCCAGCTAAACTCACCAGTAGCAGCTTTGTACCCTTCATCACTAAATTATTAAACAGGGACTGACACAAGCTCATCAGTTCGATCGTGACTAGGACAAATTGGATATGACACCCGTCCTCGTCTTCAGCTTTGCCCCCGAAACAAAGGCCTCAGTCTGGTGAAGGCGAGGCATTTAAACGGTTTGACCAGGCCTTACTTCTACACTCTTTCTCCATTTTTGCAGTAAAAATTGAAAGGCACGCCTCCAGGAATGCTCCACCCAAGCCCTCTCTTCAAGACCCCTGAGACCCTACATTACCATGCAGCATCAGCACACCTTCATTAAAGTTTCATTGTGTCTAGAAGCAGGCTTGACGTGAGCTCTAACCTGCGGAGCTGGACGTTACCTTCGACTGAAACTACAAATATTCCTCCACTTAACTGACTTCTCTTCCTCAGTCTTTCCGTCTCTATGTCTTTCTCTCCACTTCTTTCCTTCCTCTACAGTTAACTAAAGTGCTTGCAGAATAACATGCAGTCTATAGGCCTGTTATTTATGAAATGAACCTCAAGTCTCGCTTTTAGCTGCTTCTTCTGGTATCGAAGCTAAGAAAGGTACAGAACATATGAAGGAGGTAGTTATCTATACTGCAGAACATACACCACACCAGATAACCTGTCTGTCTTTGCCTTTAGGAATCCATCAAGGGAAAGAAACACATTTAGTTTCAGGCGGTTATCTGATGGCTTTTATCCAGTGTGACTCTCCCTGATACAACATTAACACTACTGGAGTTTTATCCTGGAGCTTCCCAGCAGCGGATGTGTACACACCGAGCCAATCTGTCGATGGACTCGAGAGGATCCTCTGGTAAATGCAGTCTGGAATCAATTGGACTTCCTTGTGCCGGTATTTGTAGCAAAGGATTTACCGTCTGTGTGTCTTTGCAGAGAATGGGGTTCTGTTTCAGCTGCTAAAAAAGAGTCAGCAGCATCTCCTGGGAGACTTTTTTGGGGCCTTGCAGAAAGTCAATCTCATCAACCACGCTGTGGCAAGCATCTGGATGAAGTGGCAGTTATTGTATTTGGCCAGTCTGTCAGTAATTTTCTGCAATGAAATCATTGTTGTACTGTTTGAAAGTAATGTAGCTTTTGAAGCTGAAGTAATTCAAGAATCAAGCGATTCACCGCTCTATTTAAAGGCAATGACAGATCCATCACTGTACACAGGGTAAAGCTGCTGTTTTTAATCCCATCTGTACTGTCTTCAATGCATTTAATCTCATTAGTCATATTATTTCCTGCTAACAATGTTGTTATTACTGGTGACACAACAATTATGCTCATCTCTCCTGCTACTATTTAACCTTTAAGTAGATGTTACCACAGCACATACCATAAAACACAGGAATGGGGCACCTTTACTCTGATGTTCAGCTGAGGATATAATAAAAAGCAAAATCTAATTCATACATTTTTCTTCAACAGTCCATTACATGTGTGGTTGCCATCGTTATTTGATTTTTGGCATTTATGAAATACTTTTAAAAAAAGGGTAACTCTTCTGAAAAACGCGGCTGCTGGTCTGCTCTTGTACCCTTCCTTTAATTTAGCAGTTCACTTATTTTACACACAATACTTTTATCAAGCTGTCTGGGACTTCCGATGAGCTTTCCTCAATGTTATGAAGTTTGTATTTTTCACCTCTTTGGATAAAGCCTGTGTGAAAAAGGCATTGAGACCATCATCGAGAGTGACTCTCATACAAACATTAAGCTATATAGCCAGCATATGTAGCTTAGCATAAAGACAACACACTTTAAAATAAACCAACCGCTGTCTATCTGCATCTTCACATTTATTTCACATTTAACTCGTGGAAAAAAAATGTAGAATCATCAAATGTTTCTATCACAATGTTTCCAATTTTGAATCTTTATTTAGATTATATTGTTGGAGCAGAAACCAGATGTACCAGTGACAGAGATAAATCACTTGGATGCATTTCTAATGCATGTATTTACATGCATGAGTCCTTCCACATTGGTTTAATTGCTCCTATTCTCTCCTGTAAAGGGACCTTCTACCTGATCCTAATGACTTGTGGGGCTTGCAAGATGTTGACATACTAATATTAATGTATTCCTCATTAGGTAACATGAATATTTTATATTATTTCATATCATATCTTCCTTCTTAACTGGTATTGTCTTTATGCAGATAATGTCTAGGTGTATACAGTAATCCCTTGTTACTCATGGTTAATTCGTTCTAGGAACCACTCGCAAAAACAAAATACCGCGATATAACGACAAACTATTTATTTTGTTATTTACGGTAATTTAAATGTTTATGAACCCTCCCCATACCTATATTAAACACTCTTATCGACTGTTTAAAGCACTTTTGTGTTTTGCGGAAGTGCGCTGCGTTCCGAGACTCACGGAATGCAGCGCACTTCCGGATGCCGTGAGCCAATAGAATGCATGTACGGTATCATGTGGCTACCTACTAAAAATCAGCGATGTAGTAAAGCCGTGCGTGTTGATGCGTGAATGCATGGGGGATTACTGTATGTTGGTTTTATTTATTTATCTTTCTCAGAAGTAGGCAGCGTATTGTAGCTATAAGGAACAAGCTGTTGTGTTACTTTAGCTCTCATAGTGCTTATGACATGCTGGCTTTACATTCAAGAGCATGATCCCTATATGTGTTTCTATATCATGCATTTTTTACACTGGTCATCAGAGACACATAAAAACAATTATTATTACCAAAGATTTCTCTGATTTCATTAACTGCTACAGATTCTGTAAACCACATCCTCTCAAATCCATCCTGCAGAAATTAGAGGTGCTTCCCCCTGAGGTTTTGGAAGAGATAAACAGGCCAAATAATCAGCTAACCACACTGTGATCATTCAAGCACTCAGCGGGGAAATAAGCATCCAGTGCTGGGCTGTGGTTCAGCTCCGCCTCGTTTCCTCCTCGTGTCAATATGAGGTTGTTTCAGCAGAGTGAGGGTGAGAAAGAGAGAGATAGCGTGGCAGATAACAAGTGAGAGATGGATAAAAAGTGAGACAAACAGGGTGATGGAGGGACTGATGATGATGAGAGCGAGTGATGTATCCGTTTGGCGTAGCGGTAGGTGGGGACCGTTGAGCATCCAATGGGGCTAATTCACACACAGCAGCTGTAACACGGAGAGCAAACCAGTGTCATCTCACATACAGAGTGATGCTGTGGGAGGGGGAGCGGAAGATGTGGAGATGGAAGGTGGTGTGGCACATGGCCTGTTACCATGGTGATGAGTCCCATGTCAACCCACAGAACAATTAATTCCAGTGTTTTGATGGGTGTTTTTTTCTATTTTGATGTGAACATTTTTCTCATATTCTCTCTTTGCAGCTTTTCTTGGTTGCTAAATTTCCTCATTGACCTCTCATCCAATTTTATTTACACTGACAACCCAAATGCTCTGAAATGTTCACTTTGTGCTGATAGTAAGATAATATATCAGCACTGCGCTCATTTGTTATCACACAGCTGTAACCAACGCTGAAAGACACAAAGTGGGATCTTATGCAACAGAAACAAACTTAGTCCGGCACTGTTAAAAACATGATGATTTCCATTTTATGCTGCACCTTGACGTGTCTGACAGGCTGCTGGCTGTGATTTATGGTGGAGAAGAATTGATTCTGATGTTCAGGAGATGAAAAACTGCAGGTGGCAATGAGGAGCAGAAAGGAAAAGAGCGACAGGAAGGCAAACACAATGCCAAAATGCAGAGAGACAATTCTTTCACTCTTGTCAGCTAATATCGCCAGTTGAGCACATGAGACGTGTGTTGTTTGAACAATTTTCACAACTTATATCACACAGAAAATACTCAGTAGCTGTGGTGCAGCCCCTCTGTGGAACAGTAATGTTGTCACCTGCTTTGTTTGAGCGTGAAAAAAGTCACTGTTGCATCATTATCTTAAGCTTTATTGGTTACGACATGTAAGAAAAAAATTCTGTGTCTTGGATCAAATGACAAACATGAAAACAGTTTGATATGGACCAGTGGCGGGAATGAACCTTCAGCTCTCCTTGGATTCGGTGAGCTTCAACCTAACTTTCAATCCATTATTTAGAACTCCAGGTCCAGCTTTGCTTTCTACGGTCCCATAGCAACATTGTCTTCTTTGACGCGCAGCTGTTTCCGGAGACAAACCGCTACAAATCCAGCATGTGCCTCAGGTGGACTGCCTCAGCGTAACAGTCAGTTTAGTCAGAAGTTAGAGCTTGATATGTTAGGGGGATGCTAGGATGTGACTTGACCCTCCCTGGAGCACCAAATGTTTATCTTTTTGCTTGTCTCCACTATAAATAGCCAGAATTTTAAAAAAAACCAACTTCACATCAAATGCAGGTAGTGAGAAAACAAGGTACTGCTGTTTCTGTGAAGTCATACGTGCATTCAGGTGACACCTGAACCACACTAATCTACCACAGTTAGTAAAATTAGACACACATGAAAGGTGCTTTGTTCTTATGTTTACCGTCATGCATCATCTTAATGATCTTATCTACAGCCTGCACCATGCATCTTCTCCCTTCTGTCTCCTCTGGCATTTTTGTTTTTCTCAGATACATTAAAATTCTTTCAACGTGCAGCAGAGAAATGCAAAACCATACACTGACCGCATAGCAAATTAGTTCTCAAAACAAGAACAACAGCTGCTAATCACATTATCTTTCAATTCATTCTCGTGACCCTAAATAAATTTCTGACTTCCATAAAGTTCAAGACACCAAATAAACTAAAACCAGATTAATCCATTTCAACATATTGAAAATTATCTTTTCAGGATCTCTTCTATGAACTTACAGCAACATGGGAAGCACCTGGATGAAGTGCAAGAATAGCACAGCAGGGGCCTAGTACTGAAGTCTGGCATCTTGCTGCAGACCCACAATGTTCCACATTCTAATTTTAGTCCTCATCTAAGATGCTCTTCTTTATGTCTTTATAAATAAATGTGTATTCTCCTTCTGTGCACACATGTAGAAATAAATGCAACTGTCCAAAAATTTTCAAAGTTGCTGTTGCCTACTGGATTGTTGACCAAAAACAAAATTAATTCTTTATAACAACTTTACAGGATCATAATATGTCAAATGTGAATAATTTAAATTGTAGTGTGTTTGTTTTTGTAGTTTCTCATTCTAATTCATGAGTGAGAAAAACAAACTACAACAACAAAACAAACAGGTGATTGTTGCTTTAAGACTTCATCTCATGTTTTCAGTCTCCTGTGAGCAGATGCCACAGACTACATTAAATGAAGCAACACATAATGTGTGTTTCAGTGTGTGTTGAGAGAATTCCTTTGGGCAGCAGTGATTGCATTCTGTTTGCACCGTGACATCTCCGGGTGTTTTCCATTCCTGCTTCCCAGCACCACCTCTGGACCACTGCCTCTGTGAAAGCCAAGCAGGAGGTGAGAAATATTGATTAGCTTTGCATGACCCATGTAGTCACAGCGGTGTTAACTGAGTGAGGCCCTCCCAGCAGCTGGATATCTAAATTTGGATTTAAAGAGGGAGGTTAAGTGGAGCAGTTGACTAGCTTAAATGTCACAAGTTTAAGGGATGAGAGACAGAATATGAATTATTGTGAATCAGAGTGTTTGAGTATCTTTGTATGCTGCAGTGACGTATTTGCAAATGACATTCCAAAAAACAGATATTGAGTGCAGTGCCTCAGGTGTTAAAAAAGATATGCTTTCTGCTGGTCATTGTGGGAAATTTTTGCTTCGTATTACTTAAGGTGTGAGATTTAAATACTTTAAAGTTGGTCTGTGGATTAAGACATCTATGGTGCCCACTGTATACTTTCTTTACTTTGGTACTGTAATCACTTGAAGACTACAATCTACAGGTTGTCTTTGTTATCGTTGATTTTCCCATCCATCCTTATCATTTGGCAGAAATGTCAATTTACGGTACGATCTGACCACAGAGTGAGTTGGACAGAGAAAGGGAGCGAGCAATATGAAAACAAGAAACAAGGGAGAAGCAATGTCTCACAATCACAACCACTTAATAGATTCTCCCTTTTTGTTTTGCTGCATTGCAGCAGCAGTTCCCTTGTGGTCGTCTCTCTGGGAAGGAGGGAGATTAAAAAAAGAAAACATCACAAGCTAAATCTCAGTCCGACTCCTTGCATTAAAGTGCACCTCATCAACACATTGTTTTTCAGGAGGGATTTATCTACTGTCCTCATTCTGAAGAGAAACAAGTGTACAATTTTCTAACCTGACAGGGATGCCAAAAAGTCTGTTGGTTCACACAACATCCACAACACTCACGTTTATATATTTCCTCAACTCGTCACATTACTTAATCTCTCTGACCAGATCAAGACACTTCAGTAGCCTCTGAGCCATCACTGACATAAATTTAAAAAAACATTGATTTTATTCTGTGGAAGGTATGACCATTTTGGTTTGTTCAGTGTCAAATTCACTAATCCCCGTAGGGATGTGTGAGACGGATGATTGAGGAGGCGTGAACCTGGGGTCAGAATATCGACAAAACCCTCCTGGAGAGGTCAGAGCTTCTCACACTTGTACAGTCGTTATGACAGAGAGCCCTGCAGAGATCATGGAGAGAGACAAACATAGAAACCCAACAGAGGCACATGCAGCGTACACTACAACTCTACTATCTGCTCTCATACAATCATACATTCCACAATATTACATGTACCACAAGACTATCAATGTATTATTATACACTGATAGTTTGATATTTTGAAAAACATCTAATATGAAAAGAACTGCTAGCGAGTGTCCACAGTTCTAGTTGGTCATTTTTCTCTTTATTTTTGGGTTTAACAGAGATAACTTAACTAACCTAACTACATCCTACTTTATTTTCACATTATTCCAGCTCAGTGCACTTATACAGCCCATAAACTTTTCTATTTTTGTGACTTTTAATACTCAAATTATGGTTTATATTGTTTATAGCTCTCAGTACTTTTTATGTCTGTTTATAGTGCTGCAAAACTATTTTTATGGTCAGAGGTCAATGAAAATTAACTAATCATAATTTGATGCAGATGCATAAGTAATGATCCAAGCTGGACACAGGAGAAACAGACCAGTCTTTGAATGAAATGATAACGTTATAAAGATGACATGATAATTAACATACTGGCTCAGACAGCACATTTGGAATCTTTCTGTTTTCTGCTCACCAAATAAATGACCACATCATTTTCTCGTGTAGCCAGTCATAAATTCTAAAGTGAGAAAATGAAATTATTCACTCTGCATAGATTTATTCTAGCTGTTCGACTTAAAGATCCCAGCAGTGATAGACGACTAAGGCAATAACACATCAGCAATGTTCCTCTTCCTGTGCTGGTATCTCTGTCTCATCTGTCTCTGTTTGCCACCAGCAATCAACTGACGACTAATTGGAAGATTTTCTATATTCATTGTGCCTGCGTCCGGAGCTGTTTCATAATGAGTGCCATCGAACAGCAAGCTGGAGATCGATGATGGAACCGACGTCACATGGGAGAATCAGGGGCGTTTGTGTGGAATGATGATCAATGACCTCTAAACCATTTCAATGGCAGCTCTCCTCTGGCCTTCTGTCCCATAGCTGAAATAAATATAAATATATCTGATTAAGTAAGAACTGGAAGGGTTTTATTTTAGAGGTTTATATTTTTAACTTATATTGTAGTCCAGCTATCACATAACAATTAAAGTATGGACCAATATTGTTTGATTGTCACCAGTTTTGCAAAGTGACTGATCACAGACAAAGGCTTCTGACAAATTCATAATGCAGTCTTCATTTTGACACCCTCCCCCACCCCCAACCCCACCCCTTGCTTGATTTTGGATCAAACACTATGCAAATATTTACTGTAAATACTATGCAAATATACTATGTAAAATGATTACAGCAGACAGATGTGTTAAGCCCCGTGGGAACTATTTCACTATTATTCATTTGGAAAATTAATGCTTTAAAGTATCTAAGGAGAAACTTTGGTAAATCTGATTAAATGCTAAGAGAAAATAAAACGTCATCTGTTGCTGCTTGTGGCCTTAAGCTTCTGCTTTGCAGCATTCCCTCACTGGTGAACCGAGTCTAACAGCTTCAGTAAAGAGATTATGATTTTGACTGGTGCAGGGAAATGGTAGTCATGAGATAATGCATATTACTGTCTTGAAAATGTTCATTGCTGCGGATCATGAGGTTCACAAAGTGAACACACTTTGCTTACATGAAGTTTCCGTTCTGGATTTTCCAAGCAGAGGCAAATCTCTCGTAATTTACAAAAAAAAACCTCAGTTATGTTTATGTCAATCTGCATGAGCTGGTCCGTAACAAACTGACCATCAAAGGTGTGTCCTGACTGTTATTGATTGCAAATAACTTACTTCATTAATATTAGCAGCTCATTAAAGCAGCAGCTGCTGCTAAAAAGGTTAAGATGAGGGAACAAACCAAGCAGCCCATCCCAGATTAACGCCTGCTCCCATCATGCCTGTGGGGTGAGCCGGGAGGCACACAGCGATTAGTCACTGGGTGCAGTGGATTTATGACAGCTCCTCATTTTGGTGTCAGCTCAGTGACTGTGCTAACACGAACGCACACATTTAATATCCTCCTCTTTAATCAGCACAATGTGAACGTATTACAGAATGTGCATTAGGGGCAGAACTTACTGTATGTTCAAATCAAAGCTTCTGTCGGGTTCCACAACTTCTGACATTTGACACCTGATTATTAGGATCATTTTTACACTTTGCACGTCTGAATAGCAATGTAGTTTCAAAATCGAACTCTGGTGATTGCAGGGATCCTGAAGGCTGGTGTTTGGTGTGGGTGGATCAGAATGGTACCGCAGTATGTATGTAATGAAGTACCATAATGGAATTATGAGTGATTTTGGCACTTGTTAATTTGAGCAGGGTATTATTAAACGACCCCACCTACGTTCTTTAAGGAGAAAAGCCCTACATGGCAAAATCAGGCTCCACACACACATCTGGACATGGCCTCACATAAACAACTATCAGCAGCAGATGTTACTGAATCAATGTTTAAGGTTAAAATGCTAAATGATGATTTATTGTAGACGTATGGACACAAGTCAGAATTTGACTCCACACACATTCACCAACTGCCTCTGAGGTAAAGTCTGACTTACGTCAGTTAAAGCAGCTATTCCAGTCACAGAGAAGAAAATCTTGACACTTGTCACGACTTTTGACATTTGAACCACAAAAGCAGTTAGTTCGCGGGAGAAGAATTGGATTGCAGTTGCATAAAATTAGTTCTTCTATGAAATAGATTGGATTCCTGCAAGATGAAATTGGAAGTGTTTTTTAAGCGTCTGAAATTATTATGTATTTTATTATAAGACAAATTTTCAAACAAAGTTTCTGTCAGCTGTTTTAAAAGTTATGAAATATTTTGTTACCCTCTAAATATCATCAAAGTGTCTCCTGCCAACAATCCCACAATACAGTGTGCCATATTTTAAATATATTCTAGATATGTCATGGTTATACAGTAGAGTGACACATCCAATACTGAACCATCTTTACAGTCACAGTAATCTCCTCAATCTTCAGTCAACATATGGATAGAAGGGAAAACAAACACATTTGTTTCTGTTGCCATGTCTGACTTAATGAAAAGCACCAGTAGAGCAGCTTTAATAAAACCTCTGGCCAGCTGTCCGAGCTGACCCCCCAGTGACTCCCCAGCTGATCCTGGCTCTACAGTGAGGATGGTGCGTCTTCAGCCAACACTGATGCTTGTTGTGCCAAGGCCACCTTCCATGTCTGTTCAACACCCATTTGATTAGAGCTTTTCAGGAACAGGACACCAATGATGCAAAAAACTGTGTCGTAACACTGGACTGTGAAATCCTCTTATTGTCATTTCTCCAATCAGACTCGCCTTCATCCATCTCTGGACCGGAGTACAGATTACTGCGTGGGCCGACATGACAGCCACGGGATATATTTTAAGTGCTCATAAGTGGTTCTCTTTGGAGATGTTGGATAGGATAAATGAACTGTGATTCAACTTTAAATTTATGAAAGCACCACTACACAATATTTTCATCCCAAACTAAGTGGTTTTTTGGTAATATCGCCGCTGGTTATAAATGAAACACATCACACACTTGTGATTAAGGATCTATGAATTGGTGTTTGGAGAACCCAAAGTGCTTAGCGCTGGTCACTTTCACTGCACTACAGACTTGCTCAGAAGTGAACAGAGGTGATAGATGTCCCAGTGGCTATTTTAGTCTTCTAGTTGATGATTTGATGCTGCTACTGTGGCCCCCTGATTGATATTGATAAAAAAAAGAAGAAGCTGCAAATGCACGTGGGCTAGACTGCGCGCGCGTGTGTGTGTGTGTGTGTGTGTGTTTGTGTGAGCATACAGACAGTGCAGTAATGTGTGAAAGGTAAACCCTCAGCTCAAGCCCTGGTTATTTGCTTTGGAGACATGTGGCAGATAGTTTGACACCACATGATCTCCTTTAATAATAACAAAAAGATGTATTAGCCACTTGACTAAAACACAATCGACATTGTAAACAACGTTAAGATACGCACAGGCGTGTGAAGGGCCTCAGTATGTACTCGACAACGCAGTGGAAAGAATAGGATACGGCTGTTTTTGTATTCTCGCTGCACAGCAGAGAGGAGCCATTATTTTCATGTTTAATAGAAACATTAGCCTGTTAGTCACCCTTTCACTCACACTCTCTCCTTCTTCGCAGCCTGCAAGAAGATCGGGTGAAAGAAGACATGCCGATTCAAAGAATAGCTGCTCTCGAAAACTGCTCAAGTGTTAAGGGTATACTGGCTGAGGTCCATTAATTATGATTTCCAGTACAGTAATGAGCTTTCTAAGTGACTTGCAGGTCTCTATGGTTCTTCCTCCACAGAAGAAACATGCAGGTTATTCAAGGTGCACAAAGGGAGGTGGAAATGTGTCTATTTTTCCACAAGTATTATATGCTTACTTGGATTCTCACTCTGGGATAATGCTTGTCTTCCACTCAGCCTAATGGAAATACAAAAATGTGTTCACGCCTAATCCCTTTAATTTTAATGGTGGGGAGGAAATTAAAAACAAGGGAACACAAATCACTGCCAGGTTTCACTTTTGCTGATGTTTTACACTGTGAATCCCTGGGTTTTCATTGGAACATCATCATTAGTTGTAAGTGAATTATCAATGAAGATTCTGTTGGAAGGATGTATTTCTACGAACTTGAAGGAATAAAAATAACTAATTCTGTCTCAACAGGAGCCGCCGAAGCCTCCTCAATGTTCCTGAAGCTCCATCCTGTTAATGAATCTGAAGTTACAAAGTACCAAATGTAAATTCACAACTTATATGAAAGAGAAAGGACAACTATAACTTCCTCAGACGAAGCTTTTGATCTACTGATCAATCTATGTTCCTACTCTCACCTATGGTCATGAGCTTTGGGTCAGGATCAAAAGGACAAGATCCCAGATACAATCGGCTGAAATGAGTTTCCTCTTTAGAGTGACGAGATGCACCCGTAGAGATAAGGTGAGGAGCTCAGTCACAAGGAAAGAACTCGAAGTAGAGCCTCTGCTCCTTCATATTGAGCAGGGCAGCTGAAGTGACTCGGGCATCTGATTCGGATGCCTCCCGGACGCCTCCTTGGGGAGGTGCTTTGGGCATGAAGGGCTCGGAGAAGACCAAGGACAGGGAAGTATGAGCATCCCTGCTCATACTTCCCTGCCAACGTTATGCAGGAGGTGAATCCTACTGACTTCTGTTGGGGCTAGTTGGTGCTAAATAGCAAATGTTAGAATTTTACATGCCAAATCAACATGGAGAACAGCATGCCGCTACTAACTGTAAGTCAAACCACTGCTAAAGATCTTGATCTTGGTGAACCTTGATTTTCAATTGTGTGAATGCAAGGCTTCATAAAATTATTGTGGATGACCCACTGTAAACCTGTCTGGAATTAAGTCCTCACTCTCATTACAATGCATGTGGTGACGCCTCATTCTGTTTTAATTCTAAAATGTGACAATTATCTAATGATAACGTGCAAGCACACTACACTGTGCTTCAAGTGAATTGCAGCAAAAACCAGAAGATTACCAGCCTATGCATGATCAAAAAGAAATAAAAGACTAATGATGTTCCTGTAACTAAAGAATGAAATTTGATCTTATGAGGGAAATGAATGGGAAACAAGTTGTTAAAATAACACAAAAGAAAGTTGAAGATGCTGGTAGTTTATTGGAATAAAAGATAAGTTTAATCTGAAGAACAAAAAAGATCCATATTCATTTGATGATTGAGTCCCTCAACCAATCGGCACAAACTGGACAAATGCCTTGAGACGCTGCTTTCATTGACAATCTTATCAATAGGAAATACACCTAATTCAGCGCCCTCAGCCTCCGCTGTCTGTGCTGGATGAAAAACACGGATTGAATGTCTCACAACTGAATCCAATTATATTTGGAAAGCCGTACTGTCATGTTGTTTCATTTAGATTTGCACTCGTCTGCCTGCCAGCTGAGACACCTCACTCTTTGAGACAAAGTGCTCCCCCAGAACAGGGAATAGATGTTGGTCAAATTAAATTCACAAAAAATAAACTGAGGGGATGCCTGCTAACATTAAAGGAACAACTGAAGCTAGTCTCAAGGAAAAAAATAAATTGTAATTATTCAGAATGAAACAAAATCTGTTTTGTTCTTTTTATTTGTTTTTTCATTAAGCTACTCTACAAAAAAGAACCCGAGGCAATCAAAGTGTGTTCAGAAGGCAGGTTTAGTGATTGAGCTACTGGCAACAACAGCCCAAAGCAATGAATTCTGTAATCACCTGGAATCTAACCTGAATAGCAAACAGATGTTGAAGCTATTGTATTAGCATTAACACAATCAACTTATCATTTCAAGTCACATGATTTGTGCCTGCATCAGACTCGTGTCACCAATTTAATGACTTCAGACTTCAAACGACTAAAACCAATGTGATATCACTTATATTTCATCTTAAAATTATATGTATAGTATTTATTTATTTGAGTCCAAGAACTGTGAAGCTTGCTGTATATAAAGAATAATAGAAATCAGACTTCTGAGGAGAGTTGGGCTTGATAAACTGAAGAGGAGATGCAGGTGTGTATGTAGGAGAGGGGGGCCACCCACAGGTACCAGAGAAAGAAAATGAACAAAACAGGAAATCAAAATTGATTCAGGCACCAGCATGACACCCTCTGCCTCCACTTATGGCTTTAACATGCACTCCATGTTTTAGAATTAAAAAAACAACTTACCAAGTACGTATATCTATGTACAGTAGTGGATGGTGGATAGCCTAGCTTACACAGCAGTCTTGATATTGCTGCTATAAGGTGTTAATTCCAGGCTACAGCTGCTCCATAACCGTTGAGTGCATGCTAAAATCAATCCGACTCCTGCCTGCCTGTTGTATCTGGAAATCTGTTAAGAATTTAAAAAGGTAACCTGCATATATGTGACACAAGGAACTTGTCAGAAATCACACTGAGAATCGAAGCAACAGTCTAATCAGAATTCAAAAATGTCGAAAATAACTTGTCAGCTTATTATTATTTATTGTAATGTTGTTGTTCTTCTAATGGGAAATTTTGTTGTTGCTGAAAAGGATTCATGTAATTAAGAGCTTAGAATATGTGTAATTAGTTGCTGTGGAAGGTTTTCTTCACATTGCAAAGAAAATAACTGAAAAAGAAATTAGACATTGTATATTAGATATCACAGCTTGTGATATCTAACACTCCTAATGTTGATCACAATAATGAACAAGAACTTTCTTTTGCCTAAACGTTTAGTTTTGGATCATATGTGCATGAAAAACACATTTTTTTGTAATTATATGATTTAATTTGAAATATCTCCAAACCCAGCGAACCTCCCACTGAACCATTGGAGAGTATGTCGCATACAATGAAAGTAAACATCTTCCATCTTCCATCTTCCAACCCGCTTAATCCGCTAACGCAGGTCGCGGGGTAGCCAGTGCCTATCCTGGCAGTCTCAGGGCGTGAGGCGGGGGACACTCCGGGCACGACGCCAGTGTACCGCGGAGCCACATAGAAACAAACAACCACTCACACACACACTCACTCCTATGGTCAATTTGGGACCGGCCAATCAACCTGAAGCGCATGCTTTTGGAGGTGGGAGGAAGCCGGAGAACCCGGAGAGAACCCACGCAGACACGGGGAGAGCATGCGAACTCCACACAGAGCGGGACTCGAACCCGGGTCCGCCGTGTTGTGAGGCGGCAGCGCTAACCACTGCACCACCGTGCCGCCTTGAAAGTAAACATGTTAAAAGGTAAAAAAACAAAACAAAAAAAGAATATGGCCACACATAAAAGGTAGCATTCTTTACAAGATGTCAACAAAATATTTGGTCACTTAAACAAATCAGTGTATTTTATACAACACAAAAATACTGGGATATTGCTGTGTTGTTACACTTATAGCAAATTACTCTAACTTTTTTTTACACAAATATAAACTCATAAATAGTCTATAAACTGTAAAATTTTACATTTCAAACCCATAATAATAGTTGCAGTTAGATAAATAAATAAATGCACATACATACAACACTTACATAGGTATAAACAATATAATACATTTTAAAAACAAGAGCATCCAAACAGATGAATATGAAATTACTGAAATTAAAAAAAAATGCTCCAGGTAGGACCCAGGCTCTGATGGTATGGGGACTCAAGCACTGTAAATGTGTAAAGACGACAGGACTATTTCTAGAACTAATGTTACTTGTGTAAAGACGGAGAACTGAACAGAACTGGAACCACTCACAAAAACCAAGAGGAGTAGAAGCACGGGAAAAAAGGAAACAACCATGGCAATAAATCTGTGTTTAGAGATCTTCATTGATAGGAATGCCAGACACCTGGGTTGTGCTTCTGGTGTTCATTTGTACGGGTGGGGACAGTGCAGGCGTTTGGTCTTGGCTCTCTTTGAAAGCCCTACCCGAATCGGCCGTGAGCAGGTCCTCAGAGGCTCCAGTTTCCTGGCTCGTTCAGGAGGTCCTTAACAAAAAAAAAAAAAAAAATATGAGCACAGTTTGTACCAGACCTGCCGCCTTGGCAGTTTGCTCTCACAGCATTATCTGCATTTCATTCTTGCATTTGTTTCTGCTAATGGTCGCGGAGATTTTCTAAAGGCTTTCAGCTTCTTAACCGTAGCTGACAAGATAAACAGAGTGCCTCTCAAAGTGCAGAGAGAGTGGCCTGTTGTTAGACTGATTTTTGTCCTCAAACTGACAAGGTGAACAAACTACATCTCCACGTAGGCAGGTTGTTAGACTGACTGTCCTCTTAAATATGCCGAGGCCAGCCTACTTAACTCCCAGCAGACGAAGATGGATAATGCTGCGGAGAGCAGCTAAAATGAGGAGTCTAAAAATACATCACTAGACTGATCCTTTCTGCTGTGCACACGTTGTGACACAATGTAAAGACTTTAAAAAGGTCCTAAATGATTCAACTTGACAGCTGAATGTGATCCCACCAGTGTATGGATAAAAAGCTCCGGGGTGGAAGTCTTTGGTCCGCTGTCACTAAATGAAACTCACCTTGGTTCAGTTGTTCTAAGAACGGTCGACATGTGAAGGATGGACTCCACATTTTCTTTTTCTTCTCTGTCTCCTGGGGCTCTGGAAGAAACAGTAAGAGAGAGCCAGGAGGGGCTGGCTAATTGGGTCTTTTTTGCTGCTCTGTTTGCCTTTAAACATTATTTTTACATTCATGTTTGTGTTATCATTCCACTGCAGCTGGTTGGAGAAAAAAATGACTACTTGAGCATTCGAGTTGGAAACTGTCATTTTGAAATTGCAAATCAATAAAAGCAATCAAATTTTCCTCTCTGAATTTAACCTGTCTGACCTTCAAAGGCCTTCATGCTACTCAGATTAAACCATTTCTGCATCATGTTTTACAGACCTGATTAGACACTTTCATGGTTGGAAGATCTACGTCTGAGGAAGTCATTCACTTTAGAAAACCGTTACCTATGAGTTTAGTTCACTGAGGTACAGTCCTTCACTGCTATGTGGTTCCTTTGCTTCATAAAAAGTGCATAACAAGCTTCTTTTGTTGTATTTTGTTTTTCTTTCTTAATTTACTCAAACTGCAAACCTGTGTGTTCCTCTGGAGGTGTTCTGGATGCTTCCTGCTGGCTGCCATGAGGCACCTCCTGCTCACTCTCACCACTTCCAGGGGAACAAGAAACCACTGGATCACTTCCACACAAAGCCAAGCTGTGGTCTTCATCTAAAATTTCGATGAAGTCGATAAAGAAGATGCACAATATTTAGATTCTAAATTTCATACATGAAACCATGGTGCAGCTAGAATTCATGAGGACATGGGGTGAGGAAGGTAATTTTTTGGCATCATCATCTAAAAATAATTCAAGACATCTTTTCGTACCTAATGTTGTATACTAAATCTAAACATGAACGCTTGTCTATCCTCAAAACACAGACTGAATTTGAAGTCTAGTACGTTGAATAGATGTAGTAGTTATATACTGTAGTTCGTTTACTGTGTATCACTCTTGGAAATACCCTTAGATCTATAGTAGGTGAACAGATTGATGCTGTTGGTCTATTTGTTAAAGCCACAGACATCAGCCGATTATTTTAGGACTGACATCAAACAAAGGAAAACACCTAGCGCTGGTTGGTCTGTCCTAAAAAAAATCTGAATGCTAAGACCTTGCCATTAAGAGCCCATCTATTATTATCATTGCTAGGATACTTATAGAAGACAGAGCAGTACTCGGAAAACAATCTGTCATGGTTTTAATATGGTCTTAGTAATTTACTGAAAAGTAAGCAACAGATAAAGTAATGTATGTGAATGAAACATTTGTTCTTGGTACCTCTTGGTGTTAAGAGACTGAACTTAATATATACATTACAATGAAAGCGTAGTACTATCATTTGACATTACCTGATGATTTATCTCCATGGAGACTTAAGTTTGGGCTTCTGAACTGTTCATCACAGCTTGACATGTCCTCCATGGCTTCAGGTCCTTTGCTATGGCACTCTGGTGATGCTCTACTGTCGCTCATAAAACCGCTAGTGCTGATGTCAAAATATGAGCTCATTTCTTTCAAGACCATGTTGAACTGTTTTCTCATTTCAAACCCGGGGATGGGGCTCATGTCCAAATTCGGACGAAGGCTCTCAGAGGAAACAGAGAAGGAAATTGACTGTGGGTCAGCCTGGATACATTCAGAGGGATTCCAGGCTGATTCACTGTTAGGCTGTTGCTCCGGCCATCTGAGAGCTTCAAGATCTGCTTCTGAGACAAAGTTCAGGGGTTCATTCCAACTATAATCACTGCTTAAAAATCCATTTGCCATGAATTCTGTTTCATATTCCAAATGTTTCGCTTCCTCCTCAACCCCTGCCGGTACCTCCTCCTTGTCCTTATTGCTCTCTGACTCTGGTGTGGAATTGTGAAGTTGTTGCTGGGGTGTTTCCGACAGCTGCCCAGGCAGGCTGGTGGGGACTAGACTGTTGCTCAGACCAGCACAATCCTTGTAATCACCATCTAGTGAGAGTTGGATCCTTTCAAAAGTGTCAAAACTCTCCAGCACGCTGTTGCAGAATGTGATGGCAGATGGCAGCGGGGGAAATCTGTCACAAAAGTTTAGGGTGAGGGAGTTATCCATGTTTTGTGAAGGGAATAATTTGTGTGAAGCTGGCACAACTGCATTACTAGTTGTAGGGAATCTAAAAGCCAAGCGATCATCTTTATTTTTCTCAATGAATGTCTCAGCTTTGAGTTGGTAATCAGGATAAAATTTGGTCTTGTTTTCATGTTCAAGTTGAATAACTGGGGTTAACTTGAAGCTACTTTGATTCATCCTGTTCTCAGTCCATTCACTGGTGCAGTCATCAGATGATACTGCCATCATGTCTTCTTTCTGTGGATTTTGTTGTGGGTGATCCTCCATTACTAAAATTGAGTTATCAGGCATATTATTTTGTTTTCTGTCGTTTTGCTCTGTTGCTCTCTCTTTTATTGGGATTGCAGCACTGTATGTGTGATCGGAAAAAAACTCAAGGCCGGCTCCCAATTCCAGTTCAGTATGTGTCAATTTGCTGCCATTTCTTATTCCACCCACTGTCGGGTCACAGACACAACCAGCTGTCATGTTATTTTTGTCTTCTCTGAGTTTCACATTTAGTTGAACATTTTTATCCCCCGAGTCAACTGGATTTTCTGGCTTCCTACATTCATGAATGTTTTTTTTTTCTTCAAAATGGTTTTCCATTTTTGTTACGTCAGTTGTCCTGTCTTTTCTGGCGTTTTCAATCTCCAAATACTCGGCTTCCTGTGTCATGATGTGGTCAGGACTGAAGAAGTAAAGCTGATTGTACTGTGTTAACTCATGTCCCACTGTCTCACAACACTCTTGTCGTCTGTCCCCAGCAGAAGGAACCTTTGGAGTCCTGCTGGGACTGGATTTCAGGCAGCTGCCTGCAGCCATTTGTGTTTCAGTTGTGGCAATGAGACAAGCCTGTGGTTCTGCGTACAACTGACAAAAGTCCTCTTTTTTCTCGCTGGACTTCGGAGTTCTGCAGTGGTGAGTAGACAGCCAGGTTTGGTCGAGAGCTGAAACACTGTGTGATGGCCTAATGTCCAAACACAGTGGAAGAGACATTTCCATTTCACAGACTTTCGCTGATGGAAATAATTCTGCACCTGCAGCGCTCTCTGAGTTACAGTGTTTCTGTTCAACCTCCCCATCAGTTTCAGTCCAGATTGCAGGGTCAATTACACTCAAAGGACCTACATCATTATCTCCTTCAGCAGGCTCTTGACTGATCCTCGCAGGCTTTGGACTTTCTGTTTTGAGATCAGGCATTTCACTCTGATCTTTGGCTATAGTCTTACCAGCAGCATGCTCTCTTTTGGCTTCAAGAATCACATTTTCATTTGCAATATTTCTGACTAATATTATATTAGAGGAAGAATCTGACCCCGCTGCACATTGAGCAGAGACAAGAATGGAATTTCTGCTCAGGTCATTCTCATTAATTTGGCCTTTGATTTCACCATTGCAGACGGCGAGATTTTCATTTCCACAAATCTGCATTTCTAATAATTTTTCTTCAGTTTTTACGTATTGGGCTAAGCCCCCGGAGGGGTCATCTTCAGAGTTTGAGTAGAATAACTCCACTCCGTAATCACTGGAAGACATCAGATTATTAGTTTGCTTTGTCTCTTTGCTGAAAAGTATACTCAGACTGAATCCATTGCCATTCATCTTCTGATTACTGTCCTTAGATAAAGCAGACTGGCTAAACGTATTACAGGGACCCCTCTTGTGCAGCATATCACCATGACCGTAATCAGACTGACATCTGCCCTCCTCATCACTTAAGTTATGGTTGAATGCTTGGATATGACTTACACTTTTGTCCACGTCTTCACCATCGGAGGCAGGAAGATTGCAACCACCAGGGGGTTTGTCTTCAAGGAATTCTCTGAGATCTTTGCAATCAGGATGACCGAACATGTCAGTGTCTTTTAAGGTGTTAGATTGTGCTAATACTTCCCCTGCATTTAACAGGTATGGACTCAACTTGTCCCTTTCAGTTACCTGATGCTGTTCATTTTTCATCAGATGAAGGAAGTGTCTTTCAGCGGCAATGAAACAGTCTTTCGGTGATCCTGTGAGTACACTGTCAGCATGTGAAGCAGTCAACTTAGTAACAGGGATCAGGATAAATTCTATGCCTCGTTGATTATGAGGGTTTTCATCATTGGTATCCCCAGATTCTGCAGTGAGTACTAGACCTGAACTCATCTGCCTAGTAGTTAATAATGATGGAGATTCAGTAGTTTTCTGGTATGAAAAAAGTTCTTGAAAGTTTGTCAATTTATAGTCTGTCTTTGGCCATTCGGGCGAAAGTGTTGGAGTAAGATGGCTTTTAGTTTTTGGACTGATATACTGGAAATCTTGTTTGGTTTCATCCATGTTCTCTTATCTAAAAGAAACAGCTTGATTGTGAATACTACTCGGAATAATAAATGTTACTCTATCAAAAAAAATGCAATCATATTTGGAAAATTTCATTTCTTGAAAAATCTATGCCACCTTTTAGGTTTTTCAGGTTGGGAGATGGACTGAACCTAGTGATTCAGTCTTGTCTAAACCTCAGCCTGCAATGGACCATAGTCTAAATTTCCATCTGTATTCCCATTATACGTGTGCTTGGCTGCACAAAAGCTACAGTAACTCACCTTGCACCAAACCTGACGTTCAAAACATGGAAAGAATCCAACAACAACCCTTTGAAGAAAATATAGAATACAACATGTTATTCAGTGAGTGGATTTGCTGTAGCAGAACAGATTGTTACACAGCATGATGCTGATTCACTGCACAGAATATGAAGATGGTGCCATAGCACCGTGGCTCCAGTATTGCTTCTCCACAACAGGAACCAGTGAGCATCAGTATTTTACAATGGTAATTTCAGTGCACGGAACAGAATAGTTCTTTTTAACATCAGACAAAGCGCTTTGTTTAATGTCCCAGTATGCCACTGACAGTGTGACAGTGAGCCGCCAGGCACAATAACTGAACAATCACAGCACTTCTATGGAATTTTATAATTTACATCTATACTTGTAGTAATGTGACACATGCATCGCATGATATTATGGACTCATATTTCACCAATCAAGCACTCTACAGTATGGCATAAAAATACGCTGAATAAAATAATTTTCCTTTTGTCTTATTATTATTATTATTATTATTATTATTATTATTATTATTATTAACATTATTACTGTATTATTATTATTAGGAAGGCAGTAGTCCACTAGGTTGTAAACTGGGGACTGGAAGTTGCCAGTTCGAGACCTGGGTGGACACAAACCCCTGGAGTGTGAGCTGGCAGTGAGGGGTGTCAGATCACTTCCCCTGTACTGCCGAGGCACCCCTGAGCAAGGCAACCCCCCCCCCCCACACACACACACACACAATCACAAGCCGCCCACCTGGAGCTCACCTCGAAGCGGCTACCCGTCACTCTGCCTCCCACTTTATTAATTTGAATGCTTACAGGCCCCCCGGTGTGTGTGCGTGTGTGTGTTTGATTCAGGGGCCTGCACGCACATATATACGCATGTCTAACATATATAGTTAAGAGTATAAAGATAAATTCCCCTGGGGGATGATTAAAGTCAATTTCTTTATATTATTCTTGTCAGATAATAACAGAAACACGGATATTGCTACAGCTGGACAAGCGTCCCCTGTGTGCCAGTGGAAAACACAACACAACAACCATGTTACCTTTGTTGCTTATTGGTATTACATGATGCGCAATAAGGCAACTTTTGATGGATTTTTAAATACTAGTGGTTAAATTTCACTTATCTTTTAATGATCATTACAATATTTGAAAACTGTGATATTATTTGATTCTTAAAGTAGTCACACATTCTACCGCTTCATCCAGCTACAATTAATTCGTCCCCAGTAACTCACCTTCATGCCTGCTTGTAGCCTCACTGACACGGTTGGCTGCTTTAGTTAGCTAGCTAACGTTGATGTCGTCACTCCTTTACGTTCTGTTTGTGGCGCGAAGCTACCGCCTCACGAGCCAGTTCAGCTCACTCTATTGGACCGGTGTGGCGCGAGACAGGTCGTCTGTCAGCCTAAATTCAAAAATATTTAGTTGACGTTTTTTTTGTTGTTTTTTTTTTTTTTCACACAGAGAATTGATTAAGTTAGAAATACGTGTTTGTTTTAACTATTTTTCGTTGCCTTTATTTTTCTTACATTATAAGTCGGGTCCTGTGATAGATATATATACAGTGGGAGAGAGATGTGTAGATATACTACTCTCTCTCTCTCTCTCTCTCTCCCCCCTCTCCCTGTCAGCGTCTCCTCCTCTCACTATATCAGCAGCAGAGTGCGCAGCATCATCCCACGGACCGCACCGCGTACTTTTGGTCGAGGGTGACTTTTCTCTCGCAAAACTTTGAAAAGAATTAAACAAAACGCACGACAAAATATTTAAGCTTCTATTATCTCGAAAGAGGAGCAGATTCAATCGTTTGAATCGCTTCGTTTTTCCGTCCTCGTAGGATTTTTTTTTGGTGACCACTCCACACATCAGACCGGACTTCTCCTTCACTCCGCACTCGCAAGGTAGGCTGGACGCTCCGAGCTGTTTGTTCATGGGTTCCGTTTACGCATCAAACATCATGTACTTGTCACAATCACCTGCAACGATGCAATCCGATGCGTCATCTTCATTTTTGGTTTATCCAATTGCATGTGTTTATTGGCGTCCATACTAATGAGACGCAAATAACTATAACGACTCGCTTAATTCATCATTAGGGATTGAGGTGCTGTTTTGTCAATTCTGATGTGTGCATGTTTTGCACGAAAACCCACGACTTGTCAGCGTGTGAAAAAAGCAGTATGTTCACTACGTATACATTGTGCATTTGTCTACACAAATAAAGTGTAAGTAGGTTAGACTAAAAGCAACGTTCACAGCACATTCATCTTTAGGTCTATGAAGTTACTTTGCACAAGACGTTTATGGGATGATGACACGATGCAGCGGATCTTTTATTGTATTTTGGCACTGGTGTTGTGATAAGGTTGTGTGTGTGTGTGTGTGTGTGTGTGTGTGTGTGTGTGTGTGTGTGTGTGTGTGTGTGTGTGTGTGTGTGTGTGTGTGTGTGTGTGTGTGTGCGTGTGTGTGCGTGCGTGAGGATGGTGGAGGTGTGGTGTTTCTCCTTAACCCACATCGTCCTCACTAGACATGAAGCTACTTTACTGCAAATCAATACATCCGCAGGCATGGACGCATCTCATCCAACTGCGCCTTTACGCTCATTCTGCCCCCAAAAGACGCGCATCTGCTCCCGCACCGCTCAGAGGAGGATTTACCAATATATAACGTAGACATTTTCCAGATTCAGATTCTAAACTGGTTCTGATCTGGTGTCGTCTCCCCTGGCTTGGCCTCTGCTTGGTTCTCAAGGTCATCCCCTGTTGGCATATGATGGTGAAGGGACAGAGTTACATAATAATCCACTGACTGGCTCAGGAGCAAGTATGCTAAACGTCACAAGAGTGAAAAATTATTGATTTGACAACATAGCTTTCTGTCTGTTCACATCTGTGGTATGATGTGTAATTACAGCACTGTTTTATTTTTTTATTTTTGGCTCTTAAGTGGCTCTTGTGGACTGGAAGACAAAGGGCCATGACTCAGGTCTGGAGTCAGCATAATGCTCTGCTCTGCATCACACTGCAGGATGACATAGGGTGTCTTGTCCCAAACTTATTTACTAGCTTTACTCCAGCTCAGAGAAAGCCCTGATTTTATGATTATGCGCTAAGCTTTCTGGTTTTCTTATAACACGTGGATCGTTTTTTGTATAAAATTGAAAGCTAATTTGGTGATGTTAAGTGCTAAAACGTCACACTTCTGCAACCATTTCAAATCAGAAGCCTTTCTTTACATTTATTTTGTGACTTATTTGCCTAATTTTTTTGTCTGCTTTCTACTCATTCACTTTTCCTGTGATTAAAATTCTCTTTATCTCCAGACTGGTGATTATGAAGTGATAACTCAACTGAGAGATTTAGCATTGCAATGAAAGACAGTTTTTTTTTCTCCTTCTTTATGCCCTGCAGTACAAGGTTGATGCTGAAAAATAAGAGGACAGATGAGAGAGGCTGGTTTGGTAAAACGACAGTTTGTGTAGGTGTTGACATGAGAACAAAAAGTACAAAAATGATTGTGATCATTAACTCTTGTGAGTGAAACTGCACTAAAAAGGAAAAAGCAAGAAGGTTTTTTAAAAAGTGTATTTTAAACTGTGGAGGAAGATGATGTTTTGAAATGACACACCATAAGGCTGCTTCTGTCACTTGAAAGGTTTTGCAGTCTTCGGTTTTACATAAAGTGAGCTGTGGGGGATGTGTGATTTATTTAAGCGATGCTTTTTCTGTACACTAAGGATGGATTCTTTCACAAAGAAAAGTTAATCCATCTTATTAGTATTGAGGTCGTTTTTTTGCCATTAATCAAGTGTGATTTCTCATTAGCCATCATTGTTGATGACAATCTATTGCACATGACTCAGTCAGAAGTGTTCGGATAGGATGTTTTAATATTTTGTTCATGTTAAATTTAGAGGTGTGAGGTTAATTGAATTTTCTCAATTATTTCACACGGTCTGAACATTGTTGAGAACATTACGTTAATGTAAGTAATAAAGCCTGCAAAATGTAGTGCAAACATTTTTTTTATTTCTTTCAATGTAGGAAAGAATGGATTGTATCTTTAAGGCAAAGATATAAAAGTTTTTTTTCTATAAAGAATGAAGATGTAGCTTCTTGCTCAATCCATATTTCAGTGCTCCTATATTGATTTCACTATTATCTTTGTCAGCTTTGTAATGGCATCTGCCTGGACGGTTCCATGGCTTTCTTGCATTTTGTGCAGCGGGTGAAAGGTCATAAGAACATGAGAATCTCATTGTAAGTCCGCGCATCTTGTATGCAAACCCCATGAGATTTCCTGAAAACATGTGTCACATATTATTAGTTGCATTAACTGGACATTTTAATTGGAAAAAGTAGGAAAAAAGATGACTGTGTTGTGTATTAGAAAAATATACGGCACTTTAGCTTAAATCAGAATTTTGGTAGAAAAGATGAATGAATGAATGAAAACTTCATTCATTCATTGAGTAACATGCATTTCAAGCAGTGTGAGCAACTGTAATCACAGTGTCCAGCTATCAGAAGTCAATGGATGCTGGGTGCCACACAGGTGGTTGTATTTTTCAATGATAGCTTATTTCCTTGCAGGTTTTATGTGCTGCAGCATCATGTAGGCTCACATTCAGCTCATATGAGACACATTGAATTGCAGTTTAATTTTTAATGGCCACTGTAGTTGTGTGACACATGTGGTACACGACACGCGTACGGTATTAGACGGTACTGCACACACGCATTTAACACTGGTCGGAGATACATTCTATAAATATATGCGCCAAGCGAGAACACCTACAACCTTCACACTCTATACAAGCAAGCAGTATAAATACAAATGTATTTACATACTATCACATTAGTAGTCATGTATGCTCAAACCGGTGTGTACACACATATCCCCGATGACAAGTGTCATGGTTGTCATGTGTCTTGTGCTTACATTTCTCCTGGGGACTTTCGTCCTCCTGCTGCAGCTGCGTCTTCAGGCCCAACTCATCTTATCTGACAGCCTGCAGCATCAGTTCTCAAGCTTTTTTCAGCCTCAACACCCTCACAATGTTTGTACAATCTGGGGTCACCCAAGTCTAAATTGCTTTTGAAAATGTATCCGCTGCATCCATCTGATTGTTAATATACATGCAATTAATGGTCATGGAGAGCAAGGTTGACAAAAGTGACTTACTTGATAAAAGTTGGAATCTGGAGCCTGGGAGGATCAACGCAACCACTCTGTTCAGGCAGGGATGGATGATTTCCTGATCCACAGGCCTTAGTCACTCCATGTACTTGCTCTTGATGTAAGTTAGGCTGTAAGTTAAGTTACATTATGAGGAATGGGAGCAGAAGAGCACTGCCTCTTCTAAATTTTTGATAGTCCTTCAACAGTGATATCCAAAATCTATCTGTAGTCATGCTTTGAAATTTTATTTCAGTGTGTGAACTTCCTAAATCTCTTCCAGTTGCTGCTTTGCTAGCAGCAGTGCACATGAACTCGCATGATCGCAGATTCAGTGAAGCGCCGCAAAAGATTCCAGTGAAAGACACTGATTAAATCTCTGGTGGAGAGTCTTCAGATGGGGTGAGATAAGGTTAGAAAGTGGGTTGCTGTTAGAATATTCACTGAAGAAGAGAAACATTTCCTACCTGTCCCGTTCCACTAAGGAGAAGCAGAGTATCAGCTGAGATTTGAGGCCACACAGTCAGTAGTTTGGTAAAATATGAAGCAAGCCTAATCTCATTCTCATCCCTTATCAAGTCTGCTGGGGTGTTGAGTCACCTTTATAGAAATATGCATCAACCTGCTCCGTAACATTGCAGTTCACAGACTTTTAACAATCCTCATGTTTTCTAAAGTCTTTATTGTATTTAACTTATGAAGATGGAAATGTTTTCCTGCACCATTCCTTGTTAAATGACTACCATATTTACATTCTCTAGAAGACCATTAAATAATATGCAAAAAGAAGGTTTGATACAAGGTACTTTCATGGAATTTTAACCTGTCAAAGTTGGCTAATGCCACAGAAGTCTGACTTGAGTTTTGTACCCACGTACTGTACATCTAAAGACAGCTTGTCACAAGTCACAGGGGTTTAACGACACACATGATTTTATAAACATCTGAATCACCAATTGCAAGACTACTTGTAGATTTCTGTTGAGATTATTTCCAATCATGCTCCAAGTGAAAGGCAAAAAAGGCAAGAAGAGATCAGAAAAGGATGCACCTTTTGGTATGTATGCAGTGATTTTACTGAAACAACATCCAGTGTGGTTGAGAAAATGGGAACAGCACATTCTGTCCACTTCCTTCTCCACTGTATTGTGCGACCAGAGGGAGGATACATCGGACAGACATTCACTCCACCTCTAGTTTCTGCTCTTTTTACACATTTCAAGAGAGACAAGTCGTCTTCACATTCTTATACCTGCCCGGAATCTCTCGTGTCCAACCGGTTTTCTGCTTCCTCTTTGGTGCAGGAGATAGAATCTCTTGCTTGATGACAGTGTTAACTATTTGCATAACCCAGGAAGAAGCACTTCGTAGAGTATGAAACATATAATGACAAAAAAAGATCAACTCATTACAGCTTAATTGAGTTTTGTGAGTATTTTACACCATACGATCAAGATGACAGGATTCTGGTATCTCCATTATGATTCTGACATCTGAAATTTGTCCACAAAATTGAAAGTAGCTTGGTGTAAGGTCCGCATAAGGTAGAAACCTGTTAAGACGAGGAAGGAGGAAATTTAAAGAAATGATAATGAAATAAAGAAAACCCTAAAGGTCATCTATAGCTAACGTTTGGCATTTAATCTCATTACAACTCTCCCTCTATGTAGTAATATTTTAACACCAGAAATTAAAGAGATGACAACACCAAGATATTTGGCAACTTAAAAAAATGAAACAATGCTTCAGTTGTGATTTGCGTCTGGGCAGCTTTCCACCAGCAGAGTGATCACACACATTTACAGGCGGGCCTTTTTCTTTTCTTTGTGCTTCAGACTGCGTTTTAATGTTTTTATGATTCATTCATCAACCAGGTCATGTGACCAACAACAAGGATATTTTGTCCCAGTTTGTTCTGCAGAAATGTTTTTCCTTTGATTTCATACAACTTTTTAGAAACAGTCCACGCTCACCAAGCAAAAATAGTGTAAATCAGTTAGGACACAGTTATTTATAAATACCAAGTCAAAATGTGTTCAAAGTGACTGATCATAGTGACAAAAAATGTTTATATTGAGAATCAACTTTCTGTCTAACAAATGCAGACTTTTGAAAACTTATGAATATTTGGGGGGAAGTCCAGCCGTTCTCCCAGCTGGGTCAAAAATGTTGATAATCTGGCTTTAATTAATGAGAGCTCTGCAAGATGAGACTTTTTTTTGTTTTTTGTTTTTTTGCTGAGCATTAGCTATGTCGAAACCCTTCACAATTGGGCATTCATCCAGACTGTGGTGATGATCTCATGCATCAACTTGTTAAAATTTTGGATTACATTTTTTTTCTTTCAGATTAAATTGTATTTTCTGTTTACTATTATGTAATTAAGTGAATTCATTACCACATGGAGAGTGTCGCCTTCACCATCAACTGCAGTAGTTTCATTTATAATTATTTAATGTTGGTACTGGCCATTACATTTGCTGGCAGCACGGAGGAATGATTCATCATCATTTGAATTTCATTACAGTATAAATTCTGAGTTCCTTGGTGGACGTGGTTCCTGCTGAGCCTGGCTGAAAACATTTATAAAAATTGGATTTCAAGGCAAAGAATATCTATCTTCCTTAGATAACTGGTTTCCAAATTACCCTGCAGGGACTGCCTGAGGGGCTGGGGGAGGTTCTGAAGGGGCTCTGAACGGAGGAATTGTTCATTTTCTCCTTTTCTTCTCAGTTCACCAAGAATAACTTTTATGATCGATGTGTCTCCGCTTCCTCTGTTTCCCCTGTCCATCAACAATGTGGAAGACCAAATTAAATGCGCGTACACACACACACACACACACATGCACACACACACACACACGCACGCACGCACACACACACACACACACACACACACACACACACACACTCTTTCAGCCTCTGTGTTTACTTGTGTATAAAGGGAAATATCTCCATCTCTTTGTAAAATACACAAACTGTATTTAGCTAAAGACTCAAAGAAATGGTTTTGCATCTTGGGAAAAAAGGCCTCCTCACATTCCTGGCAGTACTTAGAACAGATTTACACCACTCTCACGTCTGTCCATTAATTATGAAGTGACTGCCAACATCCAGTTGGCTCAGCCCCCGTAACCCCACAAACATGTTTTTAAACTTTGTTCTTTACTTTTTAACAGAGCCAGTTTCCGGTATAAGGGATAACATATTTTTATGTGATTGGGTTTTACTCTCCACTGAAATGTCCATTTATTCTGCTTGTAAGTTACAGGAAACCACTTAACAAATCTACACCATCATTAACTTTTCTCTACTTAAAATCATCTGATGATTAGGAGCTAATTTCAGTTGAAATACAAAATTGTGTTATCTGGCATCATGCGTTACCTGGACTAAATAGGCTTAAGGTCACAGATTTTAAGAGCTTACTGAAATGAACAGAAAACTGTAAGGGAAAAAAACTATCACTCTCAAAGTTTAAGGTGTGCTTTTGAAAGGTGGTCACTTTGAAAAGGTATGCTTAATCAAGGTTTTTTTTAAATCAGTGCTCCACAGCAAGCCTCAGGAAATGTAGGAATTCTGAGTCTCCTCACCCCCAGGATCTTACAGATCATCACCAGCATGACACATGGTGTCAGTCACCATCCTTCTGAGCAAAATATTAAACATCTCAGTAGAGGGTACAAGTGGAAATGTTCCAAAACTAACAAAACAATCAAATTATGATCATTGCAGTTTGGTTAATGAACTAATCAAGGCCATCAAGTGGAGACATCAGTGCTGTGCAGATACATGAGCTATTCATAGAGGCAGCTGGGTGCAGACATCTCCAGTGGAGACATGAAGGAACATTCAACACCAAACACGTCAGATTCTCTCTGCAGAAAAACTAAAAGATGTCATTATCATGTCACTGCAATTAACAGACTGGTTTGAAATATACAGTAAATATCTAAGAACCATTTGAAAGAAGAATCATTTAAAATGAATCTGACTAAGGAAGAGCTGGAAATGATCGTACCAACAAATAAAATGTTCTTGGAGAAGAGAGCTTTTCTTTCTGATTTAAATGGTACATTAGTCACCATCCATCCATCATTCATCATCCATCCATCCATCCATGTTAGTGCACTGCTTGTTCAAAAGAAGACACTTTGTTATACACAATATAATTTTTCATTTAAAGTGCCTGCTGCCACCCTGCTCTGGTTGAATGGGATGGTTTATCAGTTCTCACCAGAATAGAATTGATTATTAGCATCTTGTCATGCTGCTGGCAGCATTTGTAGCATAATGTCAATAAAATGTAAATGAATGCCATTGTAGGAAAAAATGCTGACCTCAGGAATTTGGTAAACATATTTGGCTTTACTTGAGCTTTCCGCCTGTCAGAAGGGTGTAGACCTATTTCTGTATTGTGTCTATCATTACATCTCTGATTAGTATGAGGCTTTGTGCATTTGCAGGTGAGATGCAGAAGCTTGACTCTGTTCTCCTATAGTAGAAAAAGTCCAGGTTTATACAGTGATATGGTTTGGGTTGAATAGGTTGAGATCCATCTGAGCTGTCCAAAATGTTTGTTCTTGTTAAAAGCCAAGCTAAATGCTTGCACAGGTTTGCCGAACCAATCAGGTTTTTACTCCAGCTTTTACTTCTATTTATGTCTTTCCATATTTGCTGCAGGGATGTTCCTGTGCTAATAGAAATTGTGCTATAATGTGAGGAATCTTTGTCTTTTTGTAATTTACTTATTGTGATATTATTGTCTGATCAACTTCAAACTTGTTAGGAAATTTATGGAGGCTGAAGAAGGGCAGTGTTATATGTGTCGTGTAAAAAGATGACCTCAGACTGTCTGCAGACTGTGCTGTCTGTGCGGCAGCGTGGGTGTGGTCCGGCATGTCCTCTCCTCTGAAGCCGGACTTTATGTCCTATCAAGTCATTGAGTGTCTTTTGCTGCTTAATGTTTAATATTAATAGATTTAGAACAAGCAAGCCAACCATACTCCTTGTAGAACTTAGGGCTGAGACATGAGGTGCTTCATCTGGATGGTTCCATTGGCAAACAAGCTTCAGATGAAATTCCTTATGCTTGACTGTGTAAAGCGATGAAGCATTTTAAACAGAGACTGAACAATGTGCTGTTCTATAAGTGAGTACTACAGCAGTATGATGATCTGTGTGAGCACTTGAAATAAAAATGACATAGCGTTACATCAACATGACAGAAAAAACAAACAGCACAATAAGTTTTGCTTTAATATAATGAATGTGGATTAAACTACTATTCCTCTGTTATTTTTCAGTTTTTCTTTGCTCTAAAAATATAACTCTCAACATAAAACCAATTTAAGAGTTAGTTCAAATGCTCATGTAAAAATAGACTCTCTGATCCAAGGTTCTGGATACTGAGTCTGGCTTTATTAAACTTGATTAAACTGGTGAATGTGTCTTTGTGTAGCAGCTTCAGAGCTCCTGTATGTCCTCTCCCACATACAAACCTTTACTCGCTGCAACTTTCTGACTTCAGGTCACTTTTGCTGCTGAAAAACAGATAAAAAGTTACTAACATGAGAAGGAGTAAGCTGCAATCAGCCATGATACCTGCCAATCAGAACAATGCCACCAGTATTTAAAATCATTCATTCATAAAGGTTTATTGTTCAGTTACGATAGTATAATATTAAACTAGAATATGATCACAATGAAATTATAATATAATTATACTAGCGGGAACCCGTGGAAGTTCCATGATAAAACAATAATATCAGACTTCATACTAAACATAGGAAAACAAATGTATGGTATTATAAACCAAGCGCACCCAACGTAGTCAAACAACAACGTGGTGATGAAACAACTTTGTGTCGGCAAATCTGCATGTGTGTGTGTATTTCTATGGTCGCCCTCCTCTGACCATTTGAGTATAACACACTGATGCCCCAGACGTTAAAATGCTGTGATTGGCCCTATAACACTCCAATCACAAATATTACTGGGAGCTTACACATAATGAGCTTTTAATATCATCAAATTCACATTCTAGATACTGCTAATGACTTCCCATCTAAAAAAAGAAACAGGAAAATTCAGTAAGGATTTTAATTTTCGTTGGAAAAGCAACAAACAAAACAAGGACAGACCGACCCTATTATTCAAGAAGACATAACAAGTCTGGACTAATTTGGAACATGTGAAACTATTCCTGTGTTTCAGATTACACTCCATTTGTTTAAAGCTTATTTTTAGGTAAAGCCTTGGTTTGCACCTACACAGCTCTCTAGAAATCTCTTCTTTTCCAGCCTTGATGAATTACACTTTCAAAACCTCTCCACACTTGGAGGGTTCATAACATATACTGTATAAAAAGGTCCTTTGTGTTCTTTGAAATGAGCTTAATGTCATTCATTCTGAATTTGTGCATGCCTTTGTGCGTGTGTTCGCTCTTCCTGTAGGCAAAATGGGGAAACAGAACAGCAAGCTGACCCCTGAAGTGATGGAGGACCTGGTGAAGAACACAGAGTTTAATGAACATGAGCTGAAGCAGTGGTACAAGGGTTTCCTGAAGGATTGTCCCACCGGTCGGCTTAACCTGGAGGAGTTCCAACAGCTCTATGTCAAGGTGAGACTCCACTAAGTCACTGTCATCAGATAGGTTACACACACACACACACACACACACACACACACTCACACACACACACACACACACACACACACACACACACACACACACACACACACACACACACACACACACACACACACACACACACACACACACACACACACACATACACATTGCAGCGTGCATATGACATATTACTTAATCAACCTGACTAGAATAAATTCAAGCAGAACATGTTAAACTTTTAACAATGAGATTGGACTTGCAGGAATGAGAGAAAGAAATAACACAGTATGAAGAGAAAAATGTAGAGAGGAGCTCGATCAACAGGGGAGAAAGTGTACCTGGATCAATGTTAAATGCTTAGGGTAAAACACTGATGATGGTGTAGCTCCACTGAATGTAAAGAAGTAGACAGCTCAAGTTTGATTGTCTGTTGCAGATAGATAACATTCCTTTTTTCCTTTTGAATGTGTACAAGTATTGCAATCTATTCATAACCATTAGTAATAATAACACCTAATTGTATTTGTAAAATAAATGATAGTAGAAGATGCAGCTGTAGCATCACTAATAAATGCTGTAGTGGTGTCAATTATTAGCTGTTAATTCATTTTGAATAGCCACAAAAATGCAACAGCTGATATTAACAGGTTAGGGTCAAGATTACATGAGTATATGCTGAATCACCACATTGAGGGACAGTGTGCTCCAACAATGAACCAGGATTTTAGGATCCTGCCATGTTTCTATTCGCTACTTCTGTATCCTGTCGGAAAACCAAAATAGAGGCACATAGAGTCACACCGATAACTAGCTTCTCATTCTAAAGCGAATCATCATGATAGAACTCTGACTTTATTCATTTTAACTTATAAACATGCAAGAGTACATTCACAAAAATGTTCTAATACTGAAATAATCACTTGTAAAATATGAAATATATGATGCAAATATTTCTACCTCCGTTCTTTGAATTCAAAACAATTTTAATGGATGAAAATGAGCAGCCTCGGACCTCAATATCATAAATGCCATCATGGCCAAAGGTTACATTGAGGTCAAGGGTTCACTTTTTGTAAAATGTCATTGGAGATCAAGTGCCTGCTGAAATGAGGAGACACATTAAAGAAATAAAACAAAGACGAAAGCATCAGATGATAAATCAAAATAAAAATCCCTTCTGCAACTGACATTTTTACAGTCGGGCCATTCAAACCTGCTGAAAAGCATTGAAAATCCTTATAAAACTGAACTGGAAAAATAACTCTTGGGTAATAAAATAAACATGGCAGCTCTGATGGAGCTACAGAGGCACAAATGAAATTGGATGGAATAAATCGCTTTGCATCACAATACAACGGCTCATGAGCAACAGTGACAGGAAAATCTGTAGCTGCACAATGGGGGCAACGCAGCTCAGATCTAAAGGGGTCTTGTAGGCTTCTCTGTCAATCCTATTATTGATGCATCCTATTGTGTTTCTAGGCAACAGTGTATCGGTGATAGGGCTTTATTTAAATCCAGAAGGCTGATAAGTGGAAAAATAGTCTCCTTTGACCTCATAGGACAGATTGTTCCCGTGAAGAGTGACTCTGTGTTTCTGTAACTGTTTGTCTTTGTGTGGTGGTGGTGGTGGTGACTGGGGTGGGGGTCATACGTTTAGTGGGATGGAGAGGGAGACAGAATGGCATGTTTGTGCATCAGTAGAAAGCTAGAAACTATGATGGGCAAGTGAAAGAAAATGCGTATACTTTATTTATCAGTCACTGGCTCCAATGGAGTTGTGTGAAAGGCATGAGAGAATGTGTGTCATTGTTCTACTTGCAAGCAGATCTTTGTCCATGCATCTCTTGAATCAACCACATATCACAGATCTGCACCTGCAACCATAGTTCAGAAGCCCAACCACCACCTCGCCTGGGAGCTAAATGTGGTGTTACCTCCACTTGGCTTGCTACCTGGACATGATACACCATTTTCTGAGGAAATAGACATGCTGTGCTCTCGCTTCTGTGTCTTTCTTTTATTTTACATCTCTCAGTGCTTTGATTCTCTCTGCCTTTTGTGGAGGTAATCATCTTTCAGGCTGTGACAAAGCACTGTGAGGACAGGACAACGATAAAGAGAGAGAATGGAGAGGGGGCGCAATGAAAGAACCGGAAGGGAGAGAGAAGTGAAGGGAGAGAGCAGGTGTAGCACGCTGCCTGGAAATAATAGGTGTGCATGTCTCAGGGGCAGTCCATGATGCTCATGGTTGATGTTGTTGCAGACAGTCTGTAAGGGTTCTTCACGTATTTCGTATTATTAACTCTGATGATTTTAATAGATCAGCATCAGTGGTGTCATTAATTACTCTATACTGTAAGAGAACTCATTAAAAGTAATGAATCTTACATCATTCAAGGAAGTTCATCAAATTTTGAAATTCATCTTGATCAGTTGTTGTATTCAAAAGAATAATTAAATGGATATAGTGTGAGAGGGTTTCTATATAAGATAATACTCACTGTTAATGTAAATTTTAATGAATCGCTCATATATAAAATAATCTCTCACTGTGACGATTAGAATGAATTATTTTTTGTGAGAAGAAAAAATATCCTAAGGCTTGAAATCTTTTATTTTCTTGATAAATGGTACGTCTATTTTACTGAGCAGCAGCACCTCCTATGTCCTTCCACCACTACAGTTTTATGTCTTCTTATCTTATCGGATAAAATGATGTCCTGGTGATTCTGACTCCTAAATAACACCTAAAAAGTCATGTAATATATTTTGCAAGAAAGCTGGATTTTGTGAGAACAAGCTGGCGTGTCAGGTTTTGTGTTTACCTGTACCTCTTTGCAAACACATACTTAAACTGTAAGAAAACAGCACTGAACGCCATTATTAGAAACAGCCTCTTTGCTGAGAGGTGAGATGTCTTCAAAACTGGACACAGCTTCAGAGTAAGCCTTCATGGATTACAATAGCCTGGATAAATGAGTTTGTGAAAACAAACAGTCAGTCAATTAGTCAAAATCCTCAGGACAATTGTAGCGTATGGGTGCGTGCGGTTGTTCGTATCTATCAATGTCTGTAACTCAGATGTTTGTATGTTGAGGACTACCTGTAATTTAAATGAAGAAATGTTCGCTCAACCTCAATCTGCAAATTTATTGTGATGTCACCCTGTCCTGCTTTTCACTTTGGTCATAGTGTTGCTCCCCATAAATACTGGTCAGTGTAATTAAACTGACCTCCCACAGGTTTCTCTTCCCCAGCGGAGTTTGGCTTTTAGTGGAACTGCCATATGTCAGACAGCGCTGTAAAAATGGAAGTGAGGCCTCCCCGACAATTCACACTCAAGCGTCTGCATGGTGCAGTGTGTGAAATTTCTCATCCCTGATACACCATCCGCAGTGGGAGCCATTTGTAACAGGATAACGACACTCCCTGCAATGTAAAGGTGATAGATTGTGTCACTGGATTTCTTTCTTTCTTTTTTCTGTTGTTACTGATGCATGAAGAGGTGGCAGCCACACAAATATCTACAAACACTGACACATTGATTGATGCACTTTCACAATGCACCATTCAGTTGTCTTAAAACAAGAAATGTATCTTATAACTAAAGTTCTGTTATCCTGATTGCATAAGACGTGTCCATGCCAGCGTCGTTCGATAATGGCATTAAATGTGCATCAGTGTTGCTGGTCTCCTGCCATTCAGTGTACTGCTGAAGTTACAGTGATGAGATACAGTAGATCTCAGTATAATGGACTTCATCATGGTTTGTGTCGCTCACAGCTATTCCGTGTCTCGTTGTGCTTCTTTCTCTTTCTATGAAAATATTCATGAAATAGCACAAAGTAAAAACAAAAATAATATTTTTTTTTCTTTTTGCAATTTTTGCTTGCAGCTACTTCATGGAAAAAAGTGGAAAAGTTTTTATAGTAGTCTTCGATTTCAGAAGCTGTAATACTATATCATCATACAGATAGTTGTGAAAAAGATCTGACATTTTGAAATAAAAAATATAAACACTGAACTTCTGCTTTGTTGCTTCAGGTGTGAATCGACATGACGGAGATTGAAGGCTTCTCTGTAGATAGAGCGCAATATTGTGATGAACAATTCATATACACACAAACACGCAAGCACACCACTCACACACATATACACACACACACACACACACACACACACACACACAAACACACACACACACACACACACACACACACACACAAACACACACACAAACACACACACACACACACACGCACACACACACACACACACACACACACACACAGATGTTGACCTGAATCTAGATGCGCTGCTTGGATGAGTTCCGCTCTGGTGCTTCTCGCTTACACAGCCTCAAGGCTTTTTCTCTTGGCGGGTGTGGCGTTATTTGTGTGTGCATGTGCACTTTTGGCCATTCAAAAGCACTGGCTTCGAGAGTCCCTAAAGCCTCCCCAGATAGACAGATATAAAGCTAGCCTTACAGACAGACAGACAGGAAGACAGACAGGCAGACAGCTCGCTAGCAGAATGATAGGAACTCAAATAGTGCAACAAACGGACACTGACATCATCTGGCCAACAGTCTGTGTCCGCGAGGAAGCATATGTCACCTGATCACAGCAGGCAAAAGACAGACAGCAAAGATTGATGCGAAAAAACCAACTGTAAAATCCCTCCTTGTAGCAGCGTGAGTTGTTTTACCAATCTTTGCTATAATTCGGATGGATGAGACAGTGGTGCTAAGCTTATGTGTAATTTTGACTCCCACACAGCCAGAATGAACAGGCAGTGTATTCAAAAAGCAGAAGAAAATTGAAATAGAATATAATCTGGCTGTGCACTGCTGTTATTTGTTACATCAAGCAAAACTGTGGGATGTGATTGAAAAGTCCCTGAGGTAAACCAGAATAAAAAGGCTACTGTATAGAAATAAAACTTTTGTTACTGATGAAAAAACTTTAGAGACATATTTAAAACACACACTTAAAGTAATATTGATACCAATGCAAATCAGGTTTTACGTGGGATTTTTATAGCTTCCTTTTTAATTTCTTAAATTTTAAATGTGTGTTGAATTTTGTGTTGCAGCAGTTCAAATAAAACATCACCGAACCCTTTTCACACCAGTAAGAGGCAACCTTGTATTTTTCCTTCAACACAGTGTTGGTGCACTGCTTAGGTTGCAAGTGGCCCTTAAATGTTGCATAACATCTTCTCTTTCTCTTCCCAGCCTCTCTATCTATGTCTTTCTCTCTCTCTTTTCCTCCATGGTTTTTATTTGCCCCTCTCTTCCTTTTTTCCTAAGTGGGCTTGTAGCTGCAAAACACTAAAAATAGCTTTTGTCATTTCGGTAGCTCTCATGCCATTCATTGGTATCACCACACACGCGCGCGCATGCAAACACACGCACACGCATGCACATGCACAGAAAGAAGGAGAGATGTTCAACTGATATATTTTAGCAGCAGGAAGTAGTCTGTGTTCACTTGAAAGCATCTCTTTTTTTCATCAGCTGCTCCGAGATCAAATTTGTTTGGAGCGCAGAAAATTGGAGTCCCACAAACATTAATGACAAACACTGGACAAAATGACTCTCTCATTATGATAGTGAGTCATTTACAGCAGCTAGCAAGTGCAGAAGGAGGAGGATGTGACACTGAATTAGCAGACTGATTTTCAGAGACATTTTTTTTCAAGTGTAACTTTTCAGTGGATCTTCAATACAGAAAATTGGTGTTAATTTCCGACTGTCTGTTGTTACTGTTTCTGGATGAAATGCATCCTAAATGAGTGCTAACAGAGAAAGCAGAACTGCCAGAGCGGAAAGAGCCTCTTGGATGAGAGGTGAAATGTTTTTTGGCTTTTCCTACATGTCCAATTGACTTATTTCAACATCTACACCAAGATATTTGATATTGATAAAAAATATTGTTCATTTTGCATTTGTCAGAATACCCTTTAAATAAAGATGGCCTGTAAATCTATTTTGTCTTTCTAGCTTGCTGTCCTTTGGAGGAGGATGTTATTGGGTTAGATCTTAGCTTACCCTTTCTATTCTGCCTCCTTATCTTGTGTCTCATTTTTAGTCTCTCATCTTCCCTGTCTGTGTCTCGTCATTTCTGGTCATTTTTATTTACTGGTGTAGTCATTGTTTTGTTCCTAAATTCCAAGAATCAATTTTTTCCCTCATGGTATTGACAGCGGAGGACTTAGGGAATGGACCTTTTCACCAAGAGCAAGAATAGAAGCCCAATAGCAATCTAATTTTTGTTCAGTAATATGAAATATCAAAACGCTGTAAATAAAGATAGTCTAACTGGATGGTCTTTTTAAAAGGAACATGCATAGAAAATCAAAACTTAAATGTTAATAGATCAGATTTGTTTACCAAGTCCATTACTGTTTATGTTCTGACATACTGACAGACAGTTGCAACAAGAAAATAACACATTTAACCTTATTTTGGACCAGACTCTGCTGTCTTTACATATAGACATTAAATTCAGTCAATTTAAATGCAGTCAGTAATCTACTCTGATGATATAGGAGTCCAGAAACTCTGCTGTTTTAGTGCAGGTTTGGGTTTGAATTTGCAGTCTTGTCATCTGTTCTGACTGACCCAGCTGTCTGTGGATCTGTCTCATCTGCATAGCTTGAATGATTGAACAGTCTGAGTATATGAAATTGTTTTGTCAACTGAAGGGAAAGGTATGGAATTCGGTTCAATGAGAAGGAAATTATTTTTCTACCATGAGATGTCAATAACAACATCATAGTCCTTTATGTTTAAGACATCATTAGAATGACATTTTATTATGATTACAATGGATGAACATTTTTCAATGTTTGTCATTGTTTAGACATTAATCAGAAATATCTGAATTTCAGTTGCCATGGGTACACTGTGATGTAACATGGCTGCCAGAATCCAAATGAAAATTATACTCAATTTTTACCCCAAAGCAGGTTATCTTCAATATTTAATTGATAGAGTAATCAATTGGACACAATCAGAAACAAAGACAAAAACCTTCATTCAAAGGCTCCAGTTTGTGATATCTTAACATTTCAGATCTAGAAATGTCTATATACATTAAGAGGCATTAAAAAGTGTGTTTTGTCAAGACCCAAACCTATTTCTTAAGAAGTTTTTTCTTTTTATCTGTTAACCTGGTCACCAACCAGGTATTTAAGATATTTAAAGTTCTAAATAGATAAGACAGGCAGTCAGGCGTTTGGAACAACAACTAATGTAATGGAAACACTTTAGACTTGATGGTGGCACAAGGACAAAAGACAGTATAGGATAAGAAGTCACAGGGTTCATCCTCTGCAGACACTGACATTTATTGGCATTAAAATTGGAATTATATACTATTATTAAATTAATTAAATGGCTTCTTAGCTTCTTGTTCAGTTATTGAAAGTGATCAAAAACGTGGTAGTGGGTGACCAAACAACACAAGGTGTTTGCAATTACTTATGGGGAATAAAACCACAGAACATCTGTATCTCTGCATCTCTCTCTCTCTCTCTCTCTCTCTCTCTCTCTCTCTCTCTCTCTCTCTCTCTCTCTCTCTCTCTCTCTCTCTCTCTTTCTTTCTCTCTCTCTCTTTCTCTCTCTCTCTCTTTCTTTCTCTCTCTCTTTCTCTTTCTCTCTACATGTCTCTTTCTTTCTCTTTGGTTGTCAATAGATGGGGGTGCAGAGTGAAGGGAGCTTGTCCATAAAGTAATCAATCACAGGCTCTTTCTAATGGGTTGCCAAATATACTTTGGCAGCTGTTATTATACCTGGGCATGTCACCCAAGCAAAATCTGTGCATGAAATCAGATGTGTTTGTAAAAGAGTGATGAGGAGGGGGCATATGGCTCCAAATGTACTAAATTAATATGTAGAAGGCAATCCTGATGTTGTGGCTGCCACAAATAAATGGTAGAAGTCAAATAAATGGTAGAAGTTCTCTTTTCTTATACCCTAAGGAACCATGAAATGAAAAGTGAAGTGAGCATTTTGTTCCAAACCAAGCTGGTAACCCCTCAAGGAAACTCATACATTCATCAGATGGAAAAAAGTGCTGATATTTGTCAGGAGTGATTGAAGTGAATGGGAAAGCTTGATGCTGTGCTTTGCACAACAAAATCACACTAGACGAAACTTCATGTTAGGAATTTAAAAACATGAAGATAAGTAGCCTTTTAGTTATGCGTCTGTGTATGTCAGTAAAGCTTCTGTGGAAGGTGCGACATCACAAAAACAACAAATGTGATGGATTTTGTGTTTGTTACATTTTAGTGAGTCTATTAAAAATTTAACAGGTATGATTAGGAAACTATTTGAATAGATGCTGACTACCAGCTGTGTTGTATGAGCCTAAAGCTTTTTTTTTTATCCAAGAACTATTTTTCGATACCTAATTAACTTGTTTAATGTGTTTTAGTAGTTTCTGAACAACAGTATGCCCTCGCTTCTCGTGGGTAATGCATACCAGGAACCACACACGATTAACGAATTCCACGATAGAACTACAACTATTTATCTTATTATTTACGATAATTTAAATGTTTATGACCCCCCCCCATACTGACATTAAACCACCTTCTATCTGTATTACTATTACTGTTTAAAGCGCTTTTGTTTCTCACGAAGTCCTAGACTCACGGAACGTAGCGCACTTCCGGATGCCGTCAGCTAATAGAATGCGCATACGGTATCACCTGACTGTCTACCAAGAATCTGAGATGAGTTGAAGTCGCGAGTGTTGAGGGCACACAGTATAGGCATATTGGGGAGGGGGTGTCTCAGCCTTATATTGACAAGCCTCAGCTAGTCTTCCAACGTTGAGCCCTGAATGTACCTACTAGTTAATATGGATGAGCAATAAATTTGGATCTTTGACAGACTCAATTAGCCGGGGGCTGAGGGAAATCTATAGACATGTGGTGGTGTCTCTCCAGATCATATGGAAGTAATGTTAAGACAGCAGGGAGTGCTAACTCATGTTTGCATGCTAATTCATTCAAACCTGCAGACATGACTCGACAACCATGAGCGATGAGTTTATGCTTGAGGACAAAAATTCATGGTTGTTCGATGAGTCATTTAGAATGTAGGCACAGTATGAATGATGCAGCAAAACGGACCTACAAGTAGACAAGTAGAGAAATCGAGGAAGAGTTTGTGTGCTGTGATTTTATCGTGTGCTGTTCACACGCTTCATATCACTTCACCCCTTCCTTCTGCTGCCTCTTTCTTCATTTTCTGGCCTGGAGAAGCTCACAGGCCGATTATGGGCTTTTTAAAAGATGGCTTCAGACTGCTAAAGCTGTTGTGGATTTATCTTGCCAAGAACTTTGGAGACTAGTCATTTTTAGAGACACCACTAGCGAGATGAAACAAGCAAG